>NC_069508.1:127593761-128193761 GCF_027579735.1 Bombina bombina
TACAATTACATAAACTAACTAAAGTAAAAAAAATTAAAAAAGCTAAGTTACAAAAAATAAAAAATTAAGTTACAAACATGTTAAAAATATTACAACAATTTTAAGCTACTTACACCTAATCTAAGCCCCCTAATAAAATAACAAACCCCCCCAAAATAAAAAAAATCCCTACCCTATTCTAAATTACATAAATTTCAAAGCTCTTTTACCTTACCAGCCCTTAAAAGGGCCATTTGTGGGGGCATGCCCCAAAAAGTTCAGCTCTTTTGCCTGTAAAATAAAAATACAACCCCCCCCCCCAACATTAAAACCCACCACCCACATACCCCTAATCTAACCCAAACCCCCCTTACAAAAACCTAACACTAATCCCCTGAAGATCATCCTACCTTGAATCGTCTTCACTCAGCCGAGCCACCGATGGAACTGAAGAGGGCATCCGGAACGGAAGAAGTTAATCCTCCAAGCGGCGCTGAAGAAATCTTCCATCCGATGAAGTCATCATCCAGGCGGCGCTGAAGAAGTCTTCGATCCGGCCGATGTCATCTTCAAAGAGGCGCTGAAGAGGTCTTCTATCCGGGCGAAGTCATCTTCCAAGCCGGGTCTTGAATCTTCCTTCCGCCGACGCGGAACCACCTTCTTCACCGACGGACTACGACGAATGACGGCTCCTTTAAGGGACGTCATCCAAGATGGCGTCCCCTCAATTCCGATTGGCTGATAGGATTCTATCAGCCAATCGGAATTAAGGTAGGAAAATCTGATTGGCTGATGGAATCAGCCAATCAGATTGAGCTCGCATTCTATTGGCTGTTCCGATCAGCCAATAGAATGCGAGCTCAATCTGATTGGCTGATTGGATCAGCCAATCGGATTGAACTTGAATCTGATTGGCTGATTCCATCAGCCAATCAGATTTTCCTACCTTAATTCCGATTGGCTGATAGAATCCTATCAGCCAATCGGAATTGAGGGGACGCCATCTTGGATGACGTCCCTTAAAGGAGCCGTCATTCGTCGTAGTCCGTCGGTGAAGAAGGTGGTTCCGCGTCGGCGGAAGGAAGATTCAAGACCCGGCTTGGAAGATGACTTCGCCCGGATAGAAGACCTCTTCAGCGCCTCTTTGAAGATGACATCGGCCGGATCGAAGACTTCTTCAGCGCCGCCTGGATGATGACTTCATCGGATGGAAGATTTCTTCAGCGCCGCTTGGAGGATTAACTTCTTCCGCTCCGGATGTCCTCTTCAGTTCCATCGGTGGCTCGGCTGAGTGAAGACGACTCAAGGTAGGATGATCTTCAGGGGATTAGTGTTAGGTTTTTGTAAGGGGGGTTTGGGTTAGATTAGGGGTATGTGGGTGGTGGGTTTTAATGTTGGGGGGGGTTGTATTTTTATTTTACAGGCAAAAGAGCTGAACTTTTTGGGGCATGCCCCCACAAATGGCCCTTTTAAGGGCTGGTAAGGTAAAAGAGCATTGAAATTTATGTAATTTAGAATAGGGTAGGGATTTTTTTTATTTTGGGGGGGTTTGTTATTTTATTAGGGGGCTTAGATTAGGTGTAAGTAGCTTAAAATTGTTGCAATATTTTTAACATGTTTGTAACTTAATTTTTTATTTTTTGTAACTTAGCTTTTTTTATTTTTTGTACTTTAGTTAGTTTATGTAATTGTATTTCATTGTAGTTCTTTGTAGGTAGTTTATTTAGTTAATTTAATGATAGTGTAGTATTAGGTTTAATTGTAACTTAAGTTAGGATTTATTTTACAGGTAATTTTGTATTTCTTTTAGCTAGGTAGTTATTAAATAGTTAATAACTATTTAATAACTATTCTAACTAGCTAAAATAAATACAAAGTTACCTGTAAAATAAATATAAATCCTAAAATAGCTATAATATAATTATTAATTACATTGTAGCTATCTTAGGGTTTATTTTACAGGTAGGTATTTATTTTTAAATAGGAATAATTTATTAAAGTATAGTGTAGTGTTAGGTGTAATTGTAACTTAGGTTAGGATTTATTTCACAGGTACATTTCTCTTTATTTTAGCTAGGTAAGCTATTAAATAGTTAATAACTATTTAATAGTTATTGTACATGGTTAAAATAAATTGAAAGGTACCTGTAAAATAAAAATAAATCCTAAGATAGCTAGAATATAATTATTATTTATATTGTAGCTATATTAGGGTTTATTTTAAAGGTAAGTATTTAGTTTTAAATAGGATTCATTTAGTTAATAAGAGTTAATTTATTTAGATTTATTTAATTAATATTTAAGTTAGGGGGGCGTTATGGTTAGGGTTAGACTTAGGTTTAGGGGTTAATCATTTTATTACAGTGGCGGCGGCGTAGTGGGGGGCAGGATAGGGGTTAATACATTTATTATAGGTTGCGGCGGGTTCATGGAGCGGCGGTTTAGGGGTTAAACTATTTATTTAGTTGCGGAGAGGTGCGGGATCAGCAGGATAGGGGTTAATAATTTTATAATAGAGGGCGACGGTATAGGGGGGGCAGGATAGGGGTTACTAGGTATAATGTAGGTGGCAGCGGTGTCCGGGAGCGGCGGTTTAGGGGTTAATACATTTATAAGAGTTGCGGCAGGGTCTAGGAGCGGCGGTTTAGGGGTTAATACATTTATAAGAGTTGCGGCAGGGTCTAGGAGCGGCGGTTTAGGGGTTAGTAACTTTATTTAGTTGCGGGGGGCTCCGGGGGCGCCGGTATAGGGGGCAGAACAGTGCAGTTTAGTGTGAGTGCTTAGTGACAGGCTAGCAATAAAGCTGGGAAAAAGCCGAAGGGCAGCGAGATCGGATGAGTGATAACTGTCACAGTCCGCTGCTCATCGCCCCGCGGCTTTTTGACAGCTTTATTTGATAACTTAGGCGAACGTATTCAAGGTCCGCGGCGGCGAAGGTAGGCGAGCTTAGGCGGACGTATTGGGCCGGCGAAGCCAGAAAAGTAGACGGCTTGATAACTAGCCCCCCATAAGTGTCCATATGGTGACCACAGGTTCCCTGTTTGAGAATATTGCTTGCACTTCCCATGATAAATGAGTGTTTTAAAATTTACATTAAGGGGCCGATTTATCACGGCCTGAATGGGGCTGTATACAGCTGTTTCCGAGCGAGTCTTCAGGCTCGCCGAACACAGGAGTTAAGAAGCATCTGTCTTAAGACCGCCGCTACATAATTCGTCCGCCAGCTCTGAGGCGGCGGACAGCAATTGTCCCGATCGTATACGATCGTGTTGATTGACACCCCCTGCTAGGGTCTGATTGGCCGCGAATCTGCAGGGGGCAGCATTGCACAAGCAGTTCCCCAGAACTGCTTGTGCAATGAAAAATGCGGTCAGCATTTATCGATGTCTGGCGGACATGATCGCTACAGTGGATCATGTCCGCCAGACACATGATAAATCAGCCCCTTAGAATTTAAAACTTTAGGATTAGAATGTATTACATTGCAACATTAGTGCTACTTCAAGAAATCTAGTAATTCAAAAATATATATATCAATGATTATCAATGCGATTGCGATTATATTTTACCAATAATTTGAATTGTATAATTCCTTTTAAACAACACAGAATGTTGTGTCTAAAACTAGCATCTCAATAACAGAGTTGACTATTCTATTTAAATTGTTACATCAGCAGAATAAAATAACTTTAAGTGCACAAAGTAAACTGTAGTAGCTGTACCATTTCAAATCATCGTTGCAATCTTGTACTTGAACTATAAAATAAAATAAGGAACATAGTTGTCCTAATCATTTTAATCAGGCTGTTTCTATGCTCCATTTATGCTAAAAGCAACCAATGCAATCAAAACATCCTGTTTCTTTCAGTCATGCTTAATCTATGCTGCCATCATACTCACAGCTGCATTATTACAACTTCATACTCACTTTTTTAATATAAGGTCTTAAAATAAAAGCATTTTTTCTTTTAAAAGGTTTCTTAATACAATATAGTAGTTTAAAGGACCTAGATAATCAGGTCATAAATCATTTTATTCTAGTACTTTGATGCTTTGGAATAAATAGCAATTTATAGACACACACACAAGCATTTTAAAGGGCATTTTAAAATCTGTATTTTTTTTTCCTTAGTCAGAAATGTTTGATCTTTTTTCTTTACTGAATAAATGTAAGTTCTTTTTTATATGCTGATTTTTTTACACACACACACACATTTATACACACACAAACATACACACACATACACACACACACACACACACACACATATACACACAAACATACACACACATACACATACACACACACACACACACACACATATATATATTAATATATATAGTTGAACAAGCAAGGGTTTGCACACTATGCACAAATAAGAACCATACAGATTCCGGGGTGCTCCGTGCAATTAACATACAAAATAAAGACATTTAAGGCAAAGTCACTCACCGTTTGAACAAGGATGTAAATTTAATTACATGACGTTTCGGGGTGGTGCCCCTTTCATGTCTGTCTGATGAAGGGCCACCACCCCGAAACCTCATGTAATTAAATTGACATCCTTGATCAAACGGTGAGTGCCTTTGCCTGAAATTTCTTTATTATATATATATATATATATATATATGTGTGTGTATATATATATATATATATATATATATATATATATATATATAATTTTTCAGAAATAAAAGATTATTGCAACTTGCTAAAATGTTTTTTCATTCTTAGAGCAATCAAATTGTGGATCTCATTACCTGAGGAGGTAGTAAATGCCAATACTTTAGATACATTTAAAAATGGTTTAGATACATTTCTGTCTAGAAACAGAATTCAGTGATATGATTGTCTGTGTTAAATGTGTCAGCTTTATTTAAGGGATTCATTTAAGTTTAACTTGAGCTTTTTTGTACGTATATTAAGATTTGCATAGGTTGAACTCGATGGACTCCTGTCTTTTTCAACCTCGTCTACTATGTAAAATGAATACAAACTTTCTAAAGACCACCTTTAAAGGCACACTAAACCCAATTTTTTAAGCAACTTTCTAATTCACTCCTATAAAAAAAATGTTGTTCTCTTTCTATCTTTATTTAAAAAGAAGGAATGTAAAACTTAGGAGCCGGCCCATTTATGGTTGAGAACCTGGGTTATGCTTGCTTATTGGTTTGCTAAATGTAGCTATCAATAAGCAAACGCTATCCAGGGTGCTGAACCTAAAATGGACTGGTTCCTAAGCTATAAAATCCTGCTTTGTAAATAAAGTTAGAAAGAGAATGAAGAAAATTGATAGTATGAGTATATTAGAAATTTGCTTAAAATTGCATGCTCTATCTGAATTAAAGAAGAAAATTGGGTTTAGTATCCCTTTAAGTTTATTGCTAAATTTAGATGTAACCAAACAAGATAGAAAACATATTGATCCATTTCCAATGGAATATAGTCCAAAGCATTTTTTGTAAACATACAGAAACACCAACGGTTATATCACATGCGAGATGTAAACTTAGCAACTAATCACAACAATAAAAATCTCCATAAATGTTAACTTTAAAGTTTGGTACTAGTATGTTATCTAGATCAGTGTTTCTGAACTCCAGTCCTCAGGACAGGCCAGATATTCATTATATCTTAACTAGAGCACAGGTGAAATAATCAGCTGATCAGTAACCATGGTTACTAACCTGCTCTCACCTTTCAGATGATTATTTCACCAGCGCTCTAGTTAAGATATAATGAAACTCTGGGCTGTTAAGGCTGTGACACACTGAGAGCGGCGCAGCGTGATGATGGGGATGACGATGCTCTGTGTTTCTGGCAAGCCTTCAGGCTCACCAGAAACACAAGTTATGAAGCAGCGGTCTAAAGGCTGTTGCTCCATAACCTGTCCGTCTGCTCTGAGGAGGCGGACAGACATCGCTGAAAATCAACCCGATCCAATACGATCGGGTTGATTGACACCCCCTGCTAGCGGCCGATTGGCTGCAAATCTGCAGGAGGCAACAATGCACCAGCAGTTCACAAGAACTGCTGGTGCAATGATAAATGCAGAGAGCGTATGCTGTTCGCATTTATCAATGTGCAGCGGACATGATCCACAATATCGGATCATGTCCGCTCGCATCATGTAAATAGGCCCCTCAGTGTGTCTTGCCTTTTTGTCGCTGAGCACTCAGAGTTTAAAGGGTCAGTAAACCTTAAAAAATTACATTAGCCAAACGTTTTAAATCATAATATTGCCTTTTTATTTTTAAAAAATATTGCCGTTTTACAGACCCACTCTCTGGGCTCTGCTGAGCGGGTCTGTTGTTTTTACTGAGCGCATCGGGCCAGCTGTATAGTCACAGCCCGGCCCGACCGCGCCATTAGACACAATGCAGCTCGCTCCCGCTGTCAGACAGAGCAGGAGCGAGCTGCATTGTGTCTAATGGCGCGGTCGGGCCAGGCTGTGACTATACAGCTGGCCCGATGCGCTCAGTAAAAACAACAGACCCGCTCAGCAGAGCCCAGAGAGCGGGTCTGTTAAACGGCGATATTTTTTAAAAATAAAAAGGCAATATTATGATTTAAAACGTTTGGCTAATGTAATGTTACTATGTGCAGAATTATATAACATTTTTTTTAAGGTTTACTGTCCCTTTAAATATTTGAAATTCAGAAGCGATACAACACTGAGCTAGATTATAGTACTTTTTTCTTCCCCTACACACACTTAATGATGGAGCACATTGGCAGGAGAAATCTGTGAAATGCAGAACTTTGACACTCCTACATGCAGCTCAGTGATTGGTTGATATGTGCAGGGACTTATTTATATCTTTCACCTATTGGCCTCAGGAAAGGAATAGTTAAAAACCGAGCTTTCTAAAGGCATTTCAGGCTGTGTGTGACTGTGTTAGTCCTGCAAGTCAATGCTTATTCTTCTAACAAATTGACATTATTAAATGTTTTTTAAATATGTGGTTCTCATGAATATCTTTTATGATGCAGCCAATAATTTCTGATGCCGAACAATTATGTAATGTTTCTTTAACAGTGAACATACGATGTTAAGCATATATTAATAACATATCTGCTGCATGTTATAAAGATGCTGAGTATGTATGCACCATTAGGACTGCATATACTGTATAATAATGAAGAGCATCTACACACTGGCAATCAGCATGTGGTTCTGTATAATGATACTTAGGGCTCGAGGATTTAAACCTTGCAAGATCAAACCTAGTCTTTCTCGGGACTCTTTTAAGGGTTCCCCTGGTGGAATGATCGGAAAAAAGGGACAGTCCCAGTGAGTGGCGAGATGGTTCCTTTTAAAAGTAATGGATCTCCCTGAATATGGACTCTTCGCTCCCTAGAGCGAAGTTAGAAATTAGCAAGGGGCACACTTTCAAAATCAAACCCTGCAGCCAATATAAATCACATTATGCTGCTTTCTGCGTATAGCATCTTACAATTGCCTATATTTTCATATGCATGTGTTTTTCTATTAGGGTTATAAGTATTTTGAGTTACACTTTGCATTTTGTATTTATAAGTACGAATTTCTGTGTGTTTTTTGCACATCCAGTGTACTTAAATTGTGATTTTCGCTTTGCATATTTAATATGATTTTTTCCTGTGTAAATTACATACGATTTTGGTAAAATACGATTTTTGATGAAGAATTTTGTAATTATTTTTGATGCACCTTAACAATACAAATGTTCCCTGCTTATTTTTGTGTGAATGGTTAAATTATTTGTTTTGTATAATGTTTAAAATATGAATTTTATTGTATACTTTTTATATGAAAATGCAGTATATGCACCTTAGCGAGACACCCTGTTTTCAGTTTAAAAAGTGGCTTTAGATTTTCCGTTAGGGAAATAGGACTGGCGAGTATCCTTTAATAATCTCACCAGCCCAGAGACCTTTAGATCATCGAACCCTGAGCATTTTCCCCATAATCAACATTCTAAACTACCGAGTGATACAGTATATCTATATCTGAAAATGCTGCAATATTAAATTATGTGCTTGTATACTGTCAGCAAACACAGCATGCTGCATTAAAAAATTATATAAATAAACATTGATAATATTTTTTGTCATTTTTTAAAATTGCATATTTAAAGGGAAATCAACCTCATTTTAATATATGCATAGTATATGTCAGCCATTGCACATTATTATGCAGAAGATCTGAATACAATTACATATTATTATTATTATTATTATTATTATTATTATTTTAACTGTTTTGAAATCATGGGACAATATATTATAATAATATAAATGTTTATCTTTTCTTTGTTGTAGTCAGTTAGTGACACATATAAATTAGCTTTCACATTGATCAACCAATCACTGTCTATAATGTAGCAAGATTATGCATTTAAAGTTTGAAATGTACCCTTCAGACTCTCTGCAAACACACATTTTAAAGCAGTGATTTTTAACCTTTTTTTTGCCGTGGCACACTTTTTTACATTAAAAAATCCTGTGGCACACCACCATCCCAAAATTTAAAAAAAATCACACATTGTAGCCTAATACAGCATATATATATACACATACACACAAACACACACATACTGTATGTATTGTGCTGTTATGCCATGCCTCCTACAAACTACCCCTGCACTGGGAGTAAAAAACAAGCAAAGTTTAAAAAATATGTCACACTGTTGTCAGTCTGCCGTGGCACACCTGAGGATCTCTCACGGCACACTAGTGTGCCACGGCACACTGGTTGAAAATCACTGTTTTAAAGATCCATTTCTGCAAACAAACATTTGAAGGTAATTAATCTATCTCCAATCAAGACAATGAGTTCATTTTATTTTTATATCTGTTGGGCTAATTTGGAATTGGGTTTTAACATTTCCCCTCTCCCAGCTACACCTACCCTTTATTAACAGATAGTTTTTCATTTAAAACTCTCTTTCTCACACAGACCTCACTGCAACAACAATCCTACAGACTCTCTGCACGCACTAGCCCGCCAAGCCTCACTCCACCTCCCACCCTGGTTTTTATCTTAATATATAAACACCTAACCGCAATTAGGTGCAGCTGTCACTAATGATCCAGGATAGAGACACTACTTCACACTCACAGCCTCTGAACTGACACTTTATCATATTCTGCTACACGTTCCAAACCTTCATTTACTCACCGCACATTTCACTCACTCTCAGTTTACACTGCCTTATATCAGACATATTTCCCTTCTCCCTCACCTTTTGTGTCCAATCCCTCTCCTTTAGATTGTAAGCTTGAGAACCTCTCTACCTGTAGGCCACTTTGTATTTAAAGTGAACTACTACTGATTGTGCTCAAGGGCAGGGCATTCCTCTCCTTTTGTATAACTCAATTACTTCACCTACAACTGTAATGTACCCCAATTTTGTACGTTTGTGTATTTAATGCATCCCTGTAATGTTCCTCTATTTCTTGTTTAGCGCTACGTAATCTGCTGGCGCTTTATAAATACCTGATAATAATTATAATAATACCCTTCAAGCTTTCCTGGGAATTAGAAAAAAACACTGTTTTCAAAGTTAAAGGGACATGAAACCTAGTTTTTTTCTTTCATAACTCAGATTCATAACACCATTTTAAACAACATTCCATTTTACTTCTATTATTTAATTTGCTCAATTCTTAAGATATCCTTTGTTGAATAAAAAGCAATACACATGCGTGAGCCAATCCCACAAGGCATCTATGTATTGTACACTACAGCCACCAATCAGCAGCTACTGAGCATATTTGCATATGAAAATTGCATGTTCTTTCTAAATCAGGGAAGAGAAAAGTCAAAATTAAACTTTTATGATTCAGATAATGGGGTAGATTTATCATGCAGCAGATCCTGCAATCTACCCCCGAGGTTTCCAGATCGCTGTAAAAAAGAGTTAAGAAGAAGTGGTCGTAAGACAGCTGCTACTTAAAGGGACATGAAACCCCAATTTTTTCTTTCATGATTTAGAAAGAGCATACAATTATAAACAACTTTCTAATTTACTTCTATTATCTATTTGCTTCATTCTCTTGATATTCTTTGCTGAAAAGCATATCTAGATATGCTTAGTAGCTGCTGATTGGTAGCTGCACATAGATGCCTCCTGTGATTGGTTCACCGTGTGCATTGCTATTTCTTCATTAAAGTATATCTAAAGAATGAAGCAAATTAGGTAATAGAAGTAAATTGGAATGTTGTTTAAAATTGTATTCTCTTCCTTAATCATGAAAGAAAATGTTTGGGTATAGTGTCCCTTTAACTTGTCCACCACCTCTGAGATGGCGGACCGCAATCATCCCGATCAGATACGATCGGGATTATTGACACCCCCTGCTAGCGGCTCATTGGCCGTGAATGTGCTGGGGGCGGCATTGCACAAGCATTTCATTTGAATGCTTGTGCAATGTTAAATTCCCGACAGCGTATGCTGTCAGCATTTTAGTGATGTCAGACGGACATGATCCGCTACAGTGGATCATGTCCATCCGACAATTAATAAATCGGCCCCAGAGAATACAATTTTAACCAATTAACTGTTGAGCCATTTCCACCACCCTGCTTTGAGCTCTTTTGGAGTTATGGGGGTTAATTTAACAAGTGCCGAGCAGACATGATTCGCTGTAGCGAATCATGTCCGCTTGACATCGCTAAATGCCAACAGCATACGCTGTCAGCTTTAACAATATCATTGTACAAGCATTTCTTGTAAAATGCTTGTGCAATGCCTCCCCCTGTTCACCGGCGATCATTCGGCTGCAAGCAGGGGGTGTCAATCACCCATACGATCGGGATGGTTTCAGTCTGCCACCTAAAAGGCCGACCGCTGCTTCTTAACTTCTGTTTTTCTGGCGAGCCAGAAGTGATGGGCGTAGAAAGCAGTATCCGCTGCTTGTTAAATCTACCCCTTAGATTCCTTTTACATTTAAGCCCACATGGGTCATTTTTTTTTGAGAAACCTACACAAATTATAAAGCAAATTTTTTTCAGCAGACCCAGCAAATGCAAACTATTCCATTATTTTGTATATATCATGATATGTGAGAACTATGCAACAAAAAAGTGAAAATACATATTTTTATTGTTTATTGACCTTTTAATAAACAAGGTTGTAAAAAATAGTGTGTGTTTTTTCGTTTTTTCTAAACTCTATTGTAAAAAGAAGAAGGGGTGATATGCATATAAAAACAGGTCATATGGGCATATGTACATATCTTTTGTCTGCACATAGGGGCTCCCATGAGCCTCTACTCAAATAAATGCACAATTATTCTTGTAAGGTGATCACTGTTTCCACAGCTTGGGTGCCACCACAATCAGCAAGTGCTACCCAGCCGCTGAACCAAAAAATAGGCTGGCTTCTAAGCTTACATTCCTGTTTTTCAAATAAAGATACCAAGAGAATGAAGAATAATTGATACTAGGAGTAAATTAGAATGTTGCTTAAAATTGAATGCTCTATCTGAATCATGAAAAAAAAAAAAATAAGTTTCATATCCCTTTTAGTAACATGCTTTTATCACAATATGAGTCCAGCAATATAAATGAAAATAAATAAGTACATATTAAACTGTGATATGTCACTCTGACCTTTTCTAATCGAAAATAAATTTGGTGTTCACAGTCTAAAAATAACATAAGAACATATTTCCAGATTGACTGTCTACTGCATTTTTACCCTGTTAAAATCAGGTAATGCAGAACGGATGTTTATCAATGACAACACTCTAAGGGCCAACAGACTGAATGAATTCCAACAGAATAAAACATTGTTATAATATTCAGGGACATTCGATTTAAAAAAAAAAAAAAGTTATGTATTTGATGGTTAGAGCCAAGAAAATATAGATATGGGAATCCCTTCTAAGTTCAGGTCAATTGGCACCTTTGAGGTTTGGCTTCTACCATAATTAAAGGAGCATGCAACCCAATTTTTTTCTTTCATGATTCAGATAGAGAATACAATTTTAAACAACTTTCTATTTTACTTCTGTTATCTAATTTTTCTTTTGTTCCTTTAAGAGCCTTTGCTGAAAAACATGTCTAGGTAGGCACAGGTGCAGAAATGTACTACTCTGAGCTACCTGCTGATTAGTGATTGCACATATATGCCTCGTTATTGGCTCACCTAATGTGTTCAGCTAGCTCCCATTAATGCATTTCTGCAACTTCAACAACTGATACCAAGAGAATTAAGCAAAATTGTTAATAAAAGCAAGCTTTAAAGTTGTTTAAAATTGTATGCTATGAGGCCGAATTATCATATGTCTGTCGGACCTGATCCGACAGTGCGGATCAGGTCCCGACAGACATCGCTGAATGCGGAGAGCAATACACTCTCCGTATTCAGCATTGCACCAGCAGCTCACAAGAGCTGCTGGTGCAACGCCGCCCCCTGCAGACTCGCGGCCAATGGGCCGCCAGCAGGGAGGTGTCAATCAACCCGATCATACTCAATCGGGTTGTATTGTGGCAATTCCTGTCCGCCTCATCAGAGCAGGTGGACAGGGTTATGGAGCAGCGGTCTTTAGACCGCTGCTCCATAACTTGTGTTTCTGGCGAGTCTGAAGACTCGCCAGAAACACGGCCCTTCAAGCTCCATACGGAGCTTGATAAATGGGCCTCTATATCTGAATCATAAAAGAAAAAAAATTGGGTTGCATGTCCCTTTAACCCCTTAGTGACCAGACCACTTTTCAATTTGTTGACCATCTGGGACCAAGGCTATTTTTGCATTTCTGCGATGTTTGTGTTTAACTGTAATTTTCCTCTTACTCATTTACTGTACCCACACATATTATATACTGTTTTTCTCGCCTCTAAATGGACTTTCTAAAGATATGATTATTTTCATCATATCTTATAATTTACTATAAAAAAAAATATAAAATATGAGGAAAAAATGAAAAAAAATGCACTTTTTCTAACTTTGAGCCCCAAAATCTCTTACACATCTACAACCACCATAAAATACCAATGCTAAACAGTTTCTAAATTTTGTCCTGAGTTTATAAATACCCAATGTTTACATGTTCTTTGCTTTTTTTGCAAGTTATAGGGCAATAAGTACAAGTAGCACTTTGCTATTTCAAAACCATGTTTTTTCAAAATTGGCGATAGTTACATTGTAACACCAATATCTGTCATGAATCCCTGAATAACCCTTCAAATGTATATATTTTTTAAAAGAAGACAACCTAAGGTATTAAACTTGGGGTATTTTGACTTTTTTCATGCAACCATTTTACCACCAATCTATGCCAAAGTTTGGGGGGGAAAAAAAAAATAATTTGATTTTTTGACAAAATAGCAATTTAAGAATACATTTACTGATAATATTAAGGGTTACTGCCAAATAACACCCTCATATGTCTTCAGCAGCATCTCCTGGGTACAGTGATACCACCCATGTATAGGTGTGTCGGGTTCTCAGGGGGCTAAAAGCTCTTATTTTTAGGGAGCGCATTCCAGTTTTTCAACTTGGAATTTTCACATCGGTCATCATGCACCCATGTCCTATTTGGGACATTTCTGAAGCTGGTCAATGGAATTTACCCCCATCAAACCATATATTTTTGAAAAGTAGACACCCTAGGGTATTTCAAATGCTTGTATTTTAACACTTTCCATGCACTAATTCAACCACCAGTCTTTGTCAAACTTTTGGGTAGTCATTATTTTGTGTTATTTTTCACACACATTGTACTTTAGGCATGGATTCTCAGTTCCTGTTATGTGTTACTGCCAAAAAACACCTCAATATGTGTTCAACAACATCTCCTGAGTACAGTGATACCACCCATGTATAGGTGTGTCGGGTTCTCTGGGGGCTAAAAGGCCTTAATTTTAGGAAGCGCATTCCAGTTTTTCAACTTGGAATTTTCACATCGGTCATCATGCACCCATGTCCTATTTGGGACATTTCTGAAGCTGGTCAATGGAATTTACCCCCATCAAACCATATATTTTTGAAAAGTAGACACCCTAGGGTATTTCAAATGCTTGTATTTTAACACTTTCCATGCACTAATTCAACCACCAGTCTTTGTCAAACTTTTGGGTAGTCATTATTTTGTGTTATTTTTCACACACATTGTACTTTAGGCATGGATTCTCAGTTCCTGTTATGTGTTACTGCCAAAAAAAACCTCAATATGTGTTCAACAACATCTCCTGAGTACAGTGATACCACCCATGTATAGGTGTGTCGGGTTCTCTGGGGGCTAAAAGGCCTTAATTTTAGGAAGCGCATTCCAGTTTTTCAACTTGGAATTTTCACATCGGTCATCATGCACCCATGTCCTTTTTGGGACATTTCTGAAGCTGGCCAATGGAATTTACCCCCATCAAACCATATATTTTTGAAAAGTAGACACCCTAGGGTATTTCAAATGCTTGTATTTTAACACTTTCCATGCACTAATTCAACCACCAGTCTTTGTCAAACTTTTGGGTTGTCATTATTTTGTGTTATTTTTCACACACATTGTACTTTAGGCATGGATTCTCAGTTCCTGTTATGTGTTACTGCCAAAAAAACCCTCAATATGTGTTCAACAACATCTCCTGAGTACAGTGATACCACCCATGTATAGGTGTGTCGGGTTCTCTGGGGGCTAAAAGGCCTTAATTTTAGGAAGCGCATTCCAGTTTTTCAACTTGGAATTTTCACATTGGTCATCATGCACCCATGTCCTATTTGGGACATTTCTGAAGCTGGTCAATGGGATTTACCCCCATCAAACCATATATTTTTGAAAAGTAGACACCCTAGGGTATTTCAAATGCTTGTATTTTAACACTTTCCATGCACTAATTCAACGACCAGTCTTTGTCAAACTTTTGGGTAGTCATTATTTTGTGTTATTTTTCACACACATTGTACTTTAGGCATGGATTCTCAGTTCCTGTTATGTGTTACTGCCAAAAAAAACCTCAATATGTGTTCAACAACATCTCCTGAGTACAGTGATACCACCCATGTATAGGTGTGTCGGGTTCTCTGGGGGCTAAAAGGCCTTAATTTTAGGAAGCGCATTCCAGTTTTTCAACTTGGAATTTTCACATCGGTCATCATGCACCCATGTCCTATTTGGGACATTTCTGAAGCTGGTCAATGGAATTTACCCCCATCAAACCATATATTTTTGAAAAGTAGACACCCTAGGGTATTTCAAATGCTTGTATTTTAACACTTTCCATGCACTAATTCAACCACCAGTCTTTGTCAAACTTTTGGGTAGTCATTATTTTGTGTTATTTTTCACACACATTGTACTTTAGGCATGGATTCTCAGTTCCTGTTATGTGTTACTGCCAAAAAAAACCTCAATATGTATTCAACAACATCTCCTGAGTACAGTGATACCACCCATGTATAGGTGTGTCGGGTTCTCTGGGGGCTAAAAGGCCTTAATTTTAGGAAGCGCATTCCAGTTTTTCAACTTGGAATTTTCACATCGGTCATCATGCACCCATGTCCTATTTGGGACATTTCTGAAGCTGGTCAATGGAATTTACCCCCATCAAACCATATATTTTTGAAAAGTAGACACCCTAGGGTATTTCAAATGCTTGTATTTTAACACTTTCCATGCACTAATTCAACCACCAGTCTTTGTCAAACTTTTGGGTAGTCATTATTTTGTGTTATTTTTCACACACATTGTACTTTAGGCATGGATTCTCAGTTCCTGTTATGTGTTACTGCCAAAAAAAACCTCAATATGTATTCAACAACATCTCCTGAGTACAGTGATACCACCCATGTATAGGTGTGTCGGGTTCTCTGGGGGCTAAAAGGCCTTAATTTTAGGAAGCGCATTCCAGTTTTTCAACTTGGAATTTTCACATCGGTCATCATGCACCCATGTCCTATTTGGGACATTTCTGAAGCTGGTCAATGGAATTTACCCCCATGAAACCATATATTTTTGAAAAGTAGACACCCTAGGGTATTTCAAATGCTTGTATTTTAACACTTTCCATGCACTAATTCAACCACCAGTCTTTGTCAAACTTTTGGGTAGTCATTATTTTGTGTTATTTTTCACACACATTGTACTTTAGGCATGGATTCTCAGTTCCTGTTATGTGTTACTGCCAAAAAAAACCTCAATTTGTGTTCAACAACATCTCCTGAGTACAGTGATACCACCCATGTATAGGTGTGTCGGGTTCTCTGGAGGCTAAAAGGCCTTAATTTTAGGAAGCGCATTCCAGTTTTTCAACTTGGAATTTTCACATCGGTCATCATGCACCCATGTCCTATTTGGGACATTTCTGAAGCTGGTCAATGGAATTTACCCCCATCAAACCATATATTTTTGAAAAGTAGACACCCTAGGGTATTTCAAATGCTTGTATTTTAACACTTTCCATGCACTAATTCAACCACCAGTCTTTGTCAAACTTTTGGGTAGTCATTATTTTGTGTTATTTTTCACACACATTGTACTTTAGGCATGGATTCTCAGTTCCTGTTATGTGTTACTGCCAAAAAACCCCTCAATATGTGTTCAACAACATCTCCTGAGTACAGTGATACCACCCATGTATAGGTGTGTCGGGTTCTCTGGGGGCTAAAAGGCCTTATTTTTAGGGAGCGCATTCCAGTTTTTCAACTTGGAATTTTCACATCGGTCATCATGCACCCATGTCCTATTTGGGACATTTCTGAAGCTGGTCAATGAAATTTACCCCCATAAAACCATATATTTTTGAGAAGTAGACCCCCTAGGGTATTTGAAATGCTGGTATTTTCACACTTTCCATGAACTTATTTAACCACCAGTCTTTGTCAAACTTTTGGGTAGTCATTTTTTTGTGTTATTTTTCACACACATTGTACTTTAGGCATGGATTCTCAGTTCCTGTTATGTGTTTACTGCCAAAAAACACCTCAATATGTGTTCAACAACACCTCCTGAGTACAGTGATACCACCCATGTATAGGTGTGTTGGGTTCTCTGGGGGCTAGAAGGCCTTATTTTTAGGAAGCGCATTCCATTTTTTACACTTCCCATTTTCACATCCCATGCACCCATGTTCTATTTAAGACATTTCTGAAGCCGGCCAATGTAATTTACCCCCATAAAACCATATATTTTTGAAAAGTAGACATCCTAGGGTATTTCAAATGCAGGTGTTTTAACACTTTCCATACACTAATTCAACCACTAGTCTTTGTCAAACTATTGGGCATTCATTTCTTTGTGTTATTTTTCACATACATTGTACTTTAGACATGGATTCACAGCTCCTGTTATGTGTTACTACCAAAGAAGACACCAATATGTGGTCACCAACATCTCCTGAGTTCAGTGATACCACCTATGCATAGGTTTGGTGGCTTGTTTGGGCGGTGCAATGCCAAATGTCTGACATGTGTTTGTGATTTTCTTTCACATTTAACATATTTTCTTTGCCTATCGTCTTTTTTTGGGGGTCTTTTAACATACCCCAATTTATTTGTTTTCCATAAATGTGATTATATTTAAAAAGTTGACCCCCCAAGGTATTATACATGGAGTGGTTTGATGACTTTGATGCAACCGTTTTAGCCCAAAAAATTGGAGAAACTATATGGTGGTAATTTTTCAATTTTCATTGTTACAGACACATTGCTTTTTTACTATGATTTAGGAGAGACTGTTGTAAGTTATTGCAAAAGAATACTTCAGGTTGTTTTCTGCAAGGCACCCTGAGTACACCTATGCCCCCCATGCATAGGTTTGCCAGGATTTTGGGAAGGTTATGTTACAATTTTATGACTTGTGATTTTAGTTATTAAAAATGAGAGTATTTCTTCTGATAGGCCTATCTTTAGTTTGGGGCCTATCACATACCCCACTTTTATTTATTGCATTCAAAGTGTATATTTTTTAAATGTTGACACCCCAAGGTATTGTATATGGTGTGCTTTGATGCCTTTGAAGCAACCGTTTTAGCCCAAAAAATTGGAGAAAGTATATGGTGGTAATTTTTCAATTTTCATTGTTACAGACACATTGCTTTTTTACTATGATTTAGGAGAGACTGTTGTAAGTTATTGCAAAAGAATACTTCAGGTTGTTTTCTGCAAGGCACCCTGAGTACACCTATGCCCCCCATGCATAGGTTTGCCAGGATTTTGGGAAGGTTATGTTACATGATTTTAGTTATTAAAAATGAGAGTATTTCTTCTGATAGGCCTATCTTTAGTTTGGGGCCTATCACATACCCCACTTTTATTTATTGCATTCAAAGTGTATATTTTTTAAATGTTGACACCCCAAGGTATTGTATATGGTGTGCTTTGATGCCTTTGAAGCAACCGTTTTAGCCCAAAAAATTGGAGAAAGTATATGGTGGTAATTTTTCAATTTTCATTTTTACAGACACATTGCTTTTTGACTATGATTTAGGAGAGATTGTTGTAAGTTATTGCAAAAGAATACTTCAGGTTGTTTTCTGCAAGGCACCCTGAGTACACCTATGCCCCCCATGCATAGGTTTGCCAGGATTTTGGGAAGGTTATGTTACAATTTTATGACTTGTGATTTTAGTTATTAAAAATGAGAGTATTTCTTCTGATAGGCCTATCTTTAGTTTGGGGCCTATCGCATACCCCACTTTTATTTATTGCATTCAAAGTGTATATTTTTTAAATGTTGACACCCAAAGGTATTGTATATGGTGTGCTTTGATGCCTTTGAAGCAACCATTTTAGCCCAAAAAATTGGAGAAAGTGTATGGTGGTAATTTTTCAATTTTCATTTTTACAGACACATTGCTTTTTGACTATAATTTAGGAGAGACTGTTGTAAGTTATTACAAAAACATACTTCAGGTTGTTTTCTGCAAGGCACCCTGAGAACACCTATGTCCCCCATGCATAGGTTTGACAGGGGTTTTGGTTAAAAAAAAAACAGGCCCAATTTTAGAAAAAAATAGAGTAGTGAAATGTAAAAATCTGGCACAGTAAAAGTAAAAAAAACAAAAAAACATCTAACTGTAAACATAACCAAAAAATATATATATATATGTAACAGCAAATGTATTTATTTTTTTAAAAATTGACCATTGTATGGTACCGCTTGAAGCAGTCCCCAATGCAGAGTGCAGGCTGTCCAGGGCAATCAGGACAGTAATATATGGTGTCCCTTCTCTTCCCCCTCTTGGTACAGACTCTGCATTTTTTTTGTGGTTTCTGCTTTGTGGCAGTAGGGGGGATTTTAAAAATAAAATGGGTAGCCCCAACTCTGCTCTCTCCCATCACCGCCCGGGGAGCAGGTGCATCATGGTACAAAATCCCCGTAATAATCTGGAGCTGAAACTGTAAAAAAGTCTTTTTAACTCTGGGGTTTGCTTTTTTGAACAACAAAAAAGCGTTGTGGGTTGCAATCTGCATTAGGTAAATTGCAACCTTTTTGTACCAGGCCCTTGTCTTCCGCATAATTAGGTAGGGATGCAGCAGCTGATCAGCCAGATCAACCCCACCCATATGCCGGTTATAAGACTTGATGCACACTGGCTTCCTTATGATCTCAGCTCTGCCACGTACAGAAGCCGCCACCGTCCTCTCTGTGTGGATGGTGGTAAGAAGGTATACATCCTTCTTGTCTCTGTACTTCAGTGCCAACAGCTCCTCTTGGCGCAGAGCTGAGGTCTCCCCCCTTCGTAGCCAGGTGCGTACAAGCTGTCCTGGGAAACCTGCGCGGTTCTTTTTAATTGTACCGCAAGCTACTGTATCAAAGCAATACAGTAGCTTGAACAAAAGGACACTTGTATAAAAATTGTCTAAGTACAAGTGATACCCTTTGTTCATTAGGGGTAATATCAGGTCCCAGACAATCTTGCCAGTGGTTCCCATATGTTCTGGGCAACCTGGAGGGTCAAGGTGGCTATCCTTTCCCTCATACACCCGGAAGGCCTGAGTATACCCAGTCTCGCTGTCACAGAGCTTATACACCTTTACCCCATATCTGGAGCATTTGGAAGGAATATACTGCTTGAATCCCAGCCTTCCCTTATACTTCATTAGGGATTCATCAACGCATATATTCCTTCCAGGTGTATAAGCCTCTGCAAACCTGGCAGAAAAGTGGGTTATCAGGGGGCGGATTTTATACAGCCTGTCAAATTGGGGATGCTCCCTAGGGGGGCACAGGCTGTTGTCGCTAAAGTGCATGAAATGCAGAATCATTTCATACCTCTTCCTCGACATAGTCTGGGAGAAAATGGGGGTAGAGCAGATGGGGCTAGTACTCCAGTAGGAGCGAATGGAGGGTTTCTTTATGATGCCCATCAGCATAGTCAATGCCCAGAATTTTTTGAATTCTGGCACATTGATGGGGGCCCATTGCTGCTTTGCCAAATATGTTCCAGGCTTTGCAGCACGGAACTGATGGGCATATAAATTAGTTTGGGCGACAATGTTCCCCAATATATCATCGCCCAGAAACACTTCCAGAAACTGCTGGGGGCTAAAACCTGCCACATCTATATTTATGCCAGCATTTGCTGTGAAGGGTGGGATATCTGGCCTCTGGAGATGAGGCGTTACCCACTCTTCAGCAGCAATGGCAGCAACACGCCTCCTTCTGGCAGGGGGGCTGGCAGGGGGGGTAGCAGGGGGGCTGGCAGGGGGGCTTGCAGCCACAGATACATCACTATCAGTTGAGACTGCATCTAGTGATGTATCTGAGCACATGGCAGGGTCAAAATTGGGGTCTGAGTCAGAAATAGAGGCATCTGACTCTGACGCAAGGATGGCATACGCCTCCTCAGCACTATATCTTTTCTGTGACATTTTTGTATCTGTCACAGAAAACAATTACTAAAAAAAATTAAATTAACTAAATTTATTAACTAAATTAACTAGCAAAAAAGTACAGCTATGCTACTGCCAGTGATTTATAGCGATCACTGGCAAGCTAGGGGTTAATGGCTCTGAAAATTAAATTAAATTAACTAAATGTTTCTGAAAAGAGCCTTTGGGTTTTTAAAAAATTACAACAACAAAATTAACCCCTAAAAAAATGCACAGACAGCAAAAAAGTACAGCTATGTAACTGCCAGTGATTTATAGCGATCACTGGCAAGCTAGGGGTTAATGGCTCTGAAAATTAAATTAAATTAACTAAATTAATTAACTAAATTAACTAGCAAAAAAGTACAGCTATGCTACTGCCAGTGATTTATAGCGATCACTGGCAAGCTAGGGGTTAATGGCTCTGAAAATTAAATTAAATTAACTAAATGTTTCTGAAAAGAGCCTTTGGGTTTTTAAAAAATGACAACAACAAAATTAACCCCTAAAAAAATGCGCAGACAGCAAAAAAGTACAGCTATGCAACTGCCAGTGGTTTATAGCGATCACTGGCAAGCTAGGGGTTAATGGCTCTGAAAATTAAATTAAATTAACTAAATGTTTCTGAAAAGAGCCTTTGGGTTTTTAAAAAATTACAACAACAAAATTAACCCCTAAAAAAATGCACAGACAGCAAAATGCAGCAAAAAAAAGTGTACCTATGCTACTGCCAGTGATATATAGTGATCACTGGCAAGCTAGGGGTTAATGGCTCTGAAAATTAAATTAAATTAACTAAATGTTTCTGAAAAGAGCCTTTGGGTTTTTAAAAAATTACAACAACAAAATAACCCCTAAAAAAATGCGCAGACAGCAAAAAAGTACAGCTATGCAACTGCCAGTGATTTATAGCGATCACTGGCAAGCTAGGGGTTAATGGCTCTGAAAATTAAATTAAATTAACTAAATGTTTCTGAAAAGAGCCTTTGGGTTTTTAAAAAATTACAACAACAAAATTAACCCCTAAAAAAATGCACAGACAGCAAAATGCAGCAAAAAAAAAGTGTACCTATGCTACTGCCAGTGATATATAGTGATCACTGGCAAGCTAGGGGTTAATGGCTCTGAAAATTAAATTAAATTAACTAAATGTTTCTGAAAAGAGCCTTTGGGTTTTTAAAAAATTACAACAACAAAATTAACCCCTAAAAAAATGCACAGACAGCAAAATGCAGCAAAAAAAGTGCACCTATGTTACTGCCAGTGATATATAGTGATCACTGGCAAGCTAGGGGTTAATGGCTCTGAAAAGAGCCTTTGGTTCTATATTTTTTAACAAATAAAAGAAATAAATCTCTCTCTCTGCTAAATACAGGTCTCTCTCTCTCTCCAACAAAATGGCAAGTGAGGAGAGGGAGGGAGATCCACACTGATCATAGTCAATATTTACAAATATTGACATGATCAGACAAATGGGGTATTTTATTATTATTATTTTTTTTAGGGTGGGAGGCTCAGATTGGGTGACCCTAGCTTGCCCCTATGATGATGCAGGCTAGGGACACCCCCAGAGGCCCCATGATGCACTGGGCATCGCCATCTTGGATGCCTAGTGAAGGGGGAGGGGGGGGCTATTTAGGGCTTTTTTTTTATTTAATTCGTTTTTATTTTTTTTTATTTTTACTTTTATTTAATAACCAACTAAGTGCCTCGACCCACCGAGGCACTTAGCACACAAGCAGAGCATCGGAAGCGTGTCCGATCGCTTCCGATGCTCTGAAACACTGCCGGGCTCCACGTGGAGCGAAACCGGAAGTGATCACTCGTGGGGGAGTGATCAATCCGGTCCCGGCACTCGGGAACAGTATTGCAGGATGCCTAGACCTCAAGGCAAGCCTGCAATACTGTTAGAGCAGCTGGAAGCGATTTCGATCGCTTCCAGTGCTCTGTTAAACCGACGACGTATGCCATACGTCCTCGGTCGTTAAGTGCTTTTTTTTTGAGGACGTATGGCATACGTCGTCAGTCGTTAAGGGGTTAATGAGAGTATTGAGCACCTTCCAGGACCCACATCCTTCTCAAAGTTTTCTTTTTTTGTGTTTGTTAAAGAGACATTGGGGTAGATTTATCAATCTACCAGAAATCAGCATTGCACAAGAAGGCTATTTTGCACTCTTGTGCAAAGCCGCCCCCTTCCTGTGCACAGCCAATCACGCGTGGACAGCAGCTTGAAATTCTCCACCTAAGAGGTGGAGAAGAGATTAGGGAAGCAGCGGTATGATAACCGCTGCCTCATTAATACGGATTGCATGCTGTCTTTTGAGACCCTGCAGTTGTGGGTGGTGGTGGGGGAGGCCTTTGGTAAATCTACACCATTGTATACCTTGAGATCACAAGATTTTTTTCGCAGTCTTGTAAAACATTTTATAAAAGGGTGAGTTTCCAAAAGGATTTGAGTGCAATAAAACTGCTTTCTGCAAATGTTTTTTAAAAGCCAAACAACACACACCATTTATTTGGATTTATTCATGTAGAGAACAAAGCTAGCCCCTGACATTTTGCTAGCAAAATTGCTATTGCTTTGCAGTTCCTTATCTGATTATCTCTGGTAAATCCAATTAGGGACATCAAAATAGAAGGTAAAAGGGACAGTCTAGTGAAAATTAAGCTTTCATGATTCAGATAGGGCATGTAATTTTAAACAACTTTCCAATTTACTTTTATCATTAAATTGGCTTTGTTCACTTGGCATTCTTTGTTGAAAGCCTAGGTAGGCTCATATGCTAATTTCTAAGCCCATGAAGGCCGGCTCTTATCTCAGGGCATTTTGACAGGTTTACAGCTAGACAGCGCTAGTTCATGTGTGCAATATAGATAACATTGTGCTCACTCCCATGAAGTTACCTAGGAGTCAACACTAATTGGCTAAATTCAAGTCCGTCAAAAGAACTGAAATAAGGGGGCAGTCTGCAGAGGCTTACCTACAAGGTAATCACAGATGTAAAATGTGTATTAATATAATCATGTTGGTTATGCAAAACTGGGGAACAGGTAATAAATGGATTATCTATCTTTTTAAACAATAAAAATTCTGGAGTAGACTGTCCCTTTAAGCTTGTAAATCCTGCCATGTGCTCTTCTAGTTAACCCCTTAATGACCGGACCATTTTTCAATTTTCTTACCCTTAATGACAATGGCTATTTTTACATTTCTGCGGTGTTTGTGTTTAGCTGTAATTTTCCTCTTACTCATTTACTGTACCCACACATATTATATACCGTTTTTCTCGCCATTAAATGGACTTTCTAAAGATACCATTATTTTCATCATATCTTATAATTTACTATAAAAATAAATATAAAATATGAGGAAAAAATGGAAAAAAACACACTTTTTCTAACTTTGACCCCCAAAATCTGTTACACATCTACAACCACCAAAAAACATCCATTCTAAATAGTTTCTAAATTTTGTCCCGAGTTTAGAAATACCCAATGTTTACATGTTCTTTGCTTTTTTTTGCAAGTTATAGGGCAAAAAATACAAGTAGCACTTTGCTATTTCCAAACCACTTTTTTTCAAAATTAGCGCTAGTTACATTGGAACACTGATATCTTTCAGGAATCCCTGAATATCCCTTGACATGTATATATTTTTATTTAGAAGACATCCCAAAGTATTGATCTAGGCCAATTTTGGTATATTTCATGCCACCATTTCACCACCAAATGCGATCAAATAAAAGAAATTGTTGATTTTTTCACAATTTTTTTCACAAACTTTAGGTTTCTCGCTGAATTTATTTACAAACAACTTATGCAATTATGGCATAAATGGTTGTAAATACTTCTCTGGGATCCCCTTTGTTCAGAAATAGCAGACATATATGGCTTTGGCGTTGCTTTTTGGTAATTAGAAGGCCGCTAAATGCCGCTGCACACCACACGTGTATTATGCCCAGCAGTGAAGGGGTTAATTAGGGAGCTTGTAGGGAGCTTTTAGGTTTAATTTTAGCTTTAGTTTAGTGTAGTAGACAACCCCAAGTATTGATCTAGGCCCATTTTGGTATATTTCATGCCACCATTTCACCGCCAAATACGATCAAATAAAAAAAACTGTTAAATTTTTCACAATTTTAGGTTTCTCACTGAAATTATTTACAAACAGCTTGTGCAATTATGGCACAAATGGTTGTAAATGCTTCTCTAGGATCCCCTTTCTTCAGAAATAGCAGACATGTATAGCTTTGGCTTTGCTTTTTGGTAATAATAAGGCCGTTAAATGCTGCTGCGCACTACGGGCGCGATCCGATATCGATCGCAGTTTGCGGCGCAAGCGAGGGAACCGGCGTCGCCCGCAGTATCAGCTCGCAACTCGAGCCATCCCATATAGGTCGCCGTCAGATGCTAACATGCCGTAAGTCTCACAAACCAGCAATGTCCAGAAATCTGCGTAAGTACAAATTTCTGGCGTCGCCAGTGACTTGCGGCACGTTAGAAACTGCCGGCGCCTATAAAACCTGACTAAAGTTTAAAACACCCGCACTGTCTAACACGCCTCCCTAACATAGCCCGCACTGTCTAACACGCCTCCCTAACATAGCCCGCACTGTCTAAAACGCCTCCCTAACATAGCCCGCACTGTCTAACACGCCTCCCTAACATAGCCCGCACTGTCTAACACGCCTCCCTAACATAGCCCGCACTGTCTAACACGCCTCCCTAACATAGCCCGCACTGTCTAACACGCCTCCCTAACATAGCCCGCACTGTCTAACCCTCTATCCGCTATCCCCCCTCACTAGCCTAACAATAAAAAAGCTATTAACCCCTAAACCGCCGCTCCTTTACCCCGCCGCAACCTAATAAAGTTATTAACCCCTAAACCGCTGCTCCCGTACCCCGCCGCCAGCTATATTATATCTATAACCCCCTAAAGTGAGCCCCTAACACCGCTGCCATCTCTATTAAAATGATTAACCCCTAATTTAATCTACCTACCCCGCCGCCAGCTATATTATCTATATTAACCCTAAGTATATTATAGTTAATATAGGTATTACATTATATATATTAACTATATTAACCCTAATTATATTAGGGTTAATATAGTTAATATAGTTACTATAGTATTTATATTAACTATATTAACTCTATCTAACCCTAACACCCCTAACTAAATTTATATTAAATTAATCTAATTCATTTATAAACTAAAATATTCCTATTTAAATCTAAATACTTACCTATAAAATAAACCCTAAGATAGCTACAATATAATTAATAATTACATTGTAGCTATGTTAGGGTTAATATTTATTTTACAGGTAAATTGTTAATTATTTTAACTAGGTATAATAGATATTAAATAGTTATTAACTATTTAATATCTACCTAGTTAAAATAATTACCCAATTACCTGTAAAATAAATCCTAACCTAAGTTACAAATACACCTACACTATCAATAAATTTAATAAACTACAAACATCTATCTAAAAATACAATTAAATTAACTAAACTAAATTACAAAAAAAAACAAACACTAAATTACAAAAAATAAAAAAAAGATTACAAGATATTTAAGCTAATTACACCTATTCTAAGCCCCCTAATAAAATAATAAACCCCCAAAATTAAAAAAATTCCCTGCCCTATTCTAAATTCAACAAATTTCAAAGCTCTTTACCTTACCAGCCCTTAAAAGGGCCTTTTGTGGGGCATGCCCCAAAGAATTCAGCTCTTTTGCATACAACAAATACAATACCCCCCCCCATTACAACCCACCACCCACATACCCCTATTCTAAACCCACCCAAACCCCCCTTAAAAAAGCCTAACACTACCCCCCTGAAGATCTCCCTACCTTGTCTTCAACACACTGGGCCGAACTCCTGATCCGATCCGGGCGATGTCTTCCTCCAAGCGGCAAAGAAGAATTCTTCCTCTGGCGATGTCATCCTCCAAGCGGCAAAGAAGAATTCTTCCTCCGGCGACGTCTTCCTCCAAGCGGCAGCAAAGTCTTCATTCTTCCGGCGGCATCTTCAATCTTCTTTCTTCGCTCCGCCGCCGCGGAGCATCCATCCCGGCCGACTGCTGAACTTGGAATGAGGTACCTTTAAATGACGTCATCCAAGATGGCGTCCGCCGAATTCCGATTGGCTGATAGGATTCTATCAGCCAATCGGAATTAAATTAGAAAAATCTGATTGGCTGATTGAATCAGCCAATCAGATTCAAGTTCAATCCGATTGGCTGATCCAATCAGCCAATCAGATTGAGCTCGCATTCTATTGGCTGATCGGAACAGCAAATAGAATGCAAGCTCAATCTGATTGGCTGATTGGATCAGCCAATCGGATTGAACTTGAATCTGATTGGCTGATTCAATCAGCCAATCAGATTTTTTTAACTTAATTCCGATTGGCTGATAGAATCCTATCAGCCAATCGGAATTCGGCGGACGCCATCTTGGATGACGTCATTTAAAGGTACCTCATTCCAAGTTCAGCAGTCGGCCGGGATGGATGCTCCGCGGCGGCGGAGCGAAGAAAGAAGATTGAAGATGCCGCCGGAAGAATGAAGACTTTGCTGCCGCTTGGAGGAAGACGTCGCCGGAGGAAGAATTCTTCTTTGCCGCTTGGAGGATGACATCGCCGGAGGAAGAATTATTCTTTGCCGCTTGGAGGAAGACATCGCCGGAGGAAGAATTCTTCTTTGCCGCTTGGAGGAAGACATCGCCCGGATCGGATCAGGAGTTCGGCCCGGTGTGGTGAAGACAAGGTAGGGAGATATTCAGGGGGGTAGTGTTAGGCTTTTTTAAGGGGGGTTTGGGTGGGTTTAGAATAGGGGTATGTGGGTGGTGGGTTGTAATGGGGGGGGGTATTGTATTTGTTGTATGCAAAAGAGCTGAATTCTTTGGGGCATGCCCCACAAAAGGCCCTTTTAAGGGCTGGTAAGGTAAAGAGCTTTGAAATTTGTTGAATTTAGAATAGGGCAGGGAATTTTTTTTATTTTGGGGGTTTATTATTTTATTAGGGGGCTTAGAATAGGTGTAATTAGCTTAAATATCTTGTAATCTTTTTTTTATTTTTTGTAATTTAGTGTTTGTTTTTTTTTATAATTTAGTTTAGTTAATTTAATTGTATTTTTAGATAGATGTTTGTAGTTTATTAAATTTATTGATAGTGTAGGTGTATTTGTAACTTAGGTTAGGATTTATTTTACAGGTAATTGGGTAATTATTTTAAATAGGTAGATATTAAATAGTTAATAACTATTTAATATCTATTATACCTAGTTAAAATAATTAACAATTTACCTGTAAAATAAATATTAACCCTAACATAGCTACAATGTAATTATTAATTATATTGTAGCTATCTTAGGGTTTATTTTATAGGTAAGTATTTAGATTTAAATAGGAATATTTTAGTTTATAAATGAATTAGATTAATTTAATATAAATTTAGTTAGGGTTAGATAGAGTTAATATAGTTAATATAAATACTATAGTAACTATATTAACTATATTAACCCTAATATAATTAGGGTTAATATAGTTAATATATATAATGTAATACCTATATTAACTATAATATACTTAGGGTTAATATAGATAATATAGCTGGCGGCGGGGTAGGTAGATTAAATTAGGGGTTAATCATTTTAATAGAGATGGCGGCGGTGTAAGGGGCTTACATTAGGGGTTAATAATTTTTATATAGGTGGCGGCGGTGTAAGGGGTCAGATTAGGGGATAGATAAGGTAGATGGCGGCGGTTTTAGAGGCTCACAGTAGGGGGTTAGTTTATGTAGATGGCGGCGGGGTCCGGGAGCGGCGGTTTAGGGGGTAATAACTTTATTAGGGATTTCGGGGGGGGGATCGCGGTTGACAGGGAGATAGACATTGCGCATGCGTTAGGTGTTAGGTTTATTTTAGCAGATCGCGGTTGACAGGGAGATAGACATTGCGCATGCGTTAGGTGTTAGGTTTATTTTAGCAGCCAGTTTAGGGAGTTACGGGGCTCCAATAGTCAGCGTAAGGCTTCTTACGGCTGCTTTTTGTGGCGAGGTGAAAATGGAGTAAGTTTTCTCCATTTTCGCCACGTAAGTCCTTACGCTGCATATTGGATACCAAACTGCGCTGGTTTGGTATACCTGCCTATGGCCCAAAAAACTACGGGCGACGGCAGAAATATACGGCCGTAACTTCTAGGTTACGCCGTATATAGGATACCAAATCAGCGTAAATATTGGCGTCGCCGGCTTTTGCGGGCGACGCTTTATATCGGATCGACCCCTACACTTGTAATATGCCCAGCAGTTAAGGGGTTAATTAGGTAGCTTGCAGGGTTAATTTTTAGCTTTAGTGTAGAGATCATCCTCCCACCTGACACATCCCACCCCCTGATCCCCCCATGACCCCCCTCAAACAGCTCTCTTCCCTCCCCCACCTCACAATTGCCATCGCCATCTTAAGTACTGGCAGAAAGTCTGCCAGTACTGAAATAAAAAGCATTTATAATTTTTTTTTATTTTTTTTCATACAGTGTGCAGTGATGGATCCCCCTTACCCCACAACCTCCCTGATCCCCCCCCCATACATTTCCCTAACCATCCCCATCTACCTATTTGCTGCCATCTTGGGTACTGGCAGCTGTCTGCCAGTACCCAATTTGCCCCCAAAAATTGTTTTATTTTACTTTTTTATATTAAAAATGTGTTTTCTGTAGTGTAGCAGGCCCCCCCGAACAATCTATACATACCTCCCCCTCCCAGATCCCTTACTAAACAACTGAGACACCACTCGCCATCAGTTTTTTTTGTACTTGACTGCACACGCCCCCCCCCCCCCCCCCCCGGCCGCAACCGCACACAAGGCAATATCCGATCCTGGTAAGACACATCGCAACAAGCTCCAGGAAGCTGCTCCCACCCACCAACGTAATCGAATGATTTGCAATCAATAGCCGATGCAGAGAGGGCCACAGAGTGGCCCTTTCTGCATCGGTGGGTAAAATAGGGGATTGCAGTGATGCCTCAATATTGAGGCATCACTACAATCCCCTTTAAGCAGCTGGAAGCGATCATGATCGCTTCCAGCACTTCAAACAACAGAGGACGTGCCAGGTACGTCAATTGTCGTTAAGGGAAGTTTTTTCTATGACGTACCTGGCACGTCCTCTGTCATTAAGGGGTTAATAGAGTTGAAATAATTTTAAATTTCAGTATTAAATTCCAGAAAAAGCAAAGTAATTAATAAAGGTATACTGCAAAGTTGTTTGGCTACTTAAACATTTTATATTAATGGGACAGTCAACACCAGAATTTTTGCTGTTTAAAAAGATAGATAATCCCTTAATTACCAATTACCAATTCCCCAGTTTTGCATAACCAACACAGTTATAATTATACACGTTTTAACTCTGTAATTACCTTGTATCTAAGCCTCAGCAGACTGCCCCCTTATTTCAGTTCTTTTGACAGACTTGCAGTTTAGTCAATCAAAGCTGTCTCCATGGTAAATTCACATGCATGAGCTCAATGTTATCTATATGAAACACATGAACCAATGCCCTCTAGTGGTGAAAAACTATCAAAATGCATTTAGATTAGCATATGAACCTCCTAGGTTTAGCTTTTAACTAAGAATACCAAGAGAACAATTGGTGATAAAAGTAAATTGGAAAGTTGTTTAAAATTACATGCCCTATCTGAATCATAAAAGTTTTTTTTGGACTTGACTGTCCCTTTAAGATCTCAGTCATGATTACTGTCCATTTAAATAGCACATTATAGCAAAGACCACTTTAACAAAAAAAACACAAACCCTCATTAAATCAAATTATAATACTACAAAGAAAAGCTTCATATTGAGAATAATTTTACAAAACTATTTACTCTCAGTTAGATCAACCCTTGTTCTACAGTTTGCTGGATCATCAATTTCTAGTTCCAACAAAAAATGTCACATGATAGATTAGATCTTTCATATAAAAGAGAACATCTGATAAGGACTGGAGTAATTATTCACTATGTGGGGCATAATCTTTGCCCTGACTGTTACTCTTGCTGCAGGTAAGTGCAGACAAACTTTATTTTAACAATACGCACACAATAATCTTTACTTATGATGTTTTACTGGAGAAAATATATAGTTTCTGAAAATAATACAGTAATGTCAGAGGGCTGCTTCTAATCCGTTTGAGAATCTCATCACTAAATATATTTACAAACATCTTCATCAAGATTAATGGAACTTTTAGTAGGAAACAATATTGACAAACTTTTAATTTGCAATAATATTGAAAACATAGTTTTATTGTACTGTCTTAGATAATGTTTTAATGGAAAAGTCTACTCCAAAATGTTTTATTGTTTAAAAAGATAGATAACAATACACATTTTAATATCAATATACTTTATAAACCTCTAAGGTTCTGCCTGTTTCTAAGCCCCTGTAGGCCACCTTTATTTCAGGGCATTTTTATAGCTTTTCACAGCAAGACACTGCCCACTCCTGTGTGCCATGTAGATAAAATTGTGCTTACTCCCATGGAGTTATTTATGAGTCAGTACTTATTAGCTAAAATGCAAGTCTGTAAATAGCACTGAGATAAGGGGGCAGTCTGTAGAGGCTTAGATACAAGGTAATCACAGAGGTAAAAATGTATTAATATAACGGTGTTGGCTATGCAAAACTGGAAAATGGGTAATAAAGGGATTTTCTATCTTTTTAAACAATAACATTTTTTTGGAGGGGTATCAAAACACTTGGAGCTAATATTAAAACATTTAATTTTGTATAGTAAAAAACTTAGCATTATGCTTTATTTATTAATTTATTTATTTGCGCACACATTTTTCTGTAATTTCACTCTAAAAATGTTGGCTTTTCTAGTTCAGAGTTCATATAGGAAATGCGTAACCCTGCTACTTAGCCTCAACAGGGGTGATAAGATAAGGATAAAGCAAAACAAAATTATAGTGACAGGCTTTGAGTACTACGGTAGCAAGTCTAGATTGGCTCCTACAAATACAGCAAGCGTCACAGGAAGATTTGTCAATGATTTGTTAATGAAAAACAAATGCAGGTTACGCTATTCATAAAATATTCAGAATTATATTCTAATTTAATGCAGTATTACACAAAAGTCTTATAATTATCCAAATTGTACCTCTCTTTAATACAAGCACATGCATAATGTGTATTAATATTTTTAATTAACTGTCTAATATTTTTATTTATTATTATTATTATTATTATTATTATTATTTATTATCATTTATTTATTTCACTTGCAGGAAGCCAGCATCTTCATTACGGTAAGTTATTAATAGGCTCTTTATCATCTGCAACAGATACATTGCAATAAAATCAACAACTATCAAACTAACCATTCAAAGTTCCTTACTAGTAGGGTTGCCATCATTCTCTTCCACAAAACCTGGACAAAGTGATATTTATTTGACTGGAATGAGGAGTAGGGTGGAGAATCTATTAACAAACAATGAAATCAAACTAATACAGTAGCAGTTAACAATGTTTATTATTTTTTATATCATTTTATTTATTAAGGTTACCAGCATTTTGACATACAAAATGTCAATCATATATAAATATCAGAAACAGAGAATTGCCGAATTGCATCACACAAATCTGTAGACTCTTCAGTGTGAGGCTTAGGAAACTCCAGATATTTTGATTAAGTAATCCAATGCAAAGATTCAAGAAATATTATATAATTGATAGGTAAATAACCATACGCTTAGTATAAAATGTTTGCAGTACATTCACTAAATACAGCACTGTTGTATATAGAAAATGTTTTGTAGTTTAAGCATTAAATCAATACTTGTAATTGCCATGTAAATATAGCCTTAAGTAATTGTATAGCATGTTGCCGCTGGCCTTAAACTAGCTATAAGTGGTTAAATTGCTGCCATTATGTTTTGTGACCATGGACTTAATACAAGCCCCAAATTGTCACTTATGTCCCCCTTTTAAACACTGCGGCATAGCTACTTAATTGAAGATAACTGTAACCATTAAATAAACCTTTGACTTAACCACAGGGTTACCTCATATATGTTAAAAGACATCCATCTGTGCTGCCAGCCAGGTACATACTTGAGTTTGAATGGCATCGGCTGTATGTAGATGTCTATACTGCTCCAATGCATGAAGTCCTGAAGCAGTCTCTGTACTGGGCCTTATACAATTGAAGGAATGCGTAGCAGCGATATAATCAGTCTGAAACCCAGAGGCACGTGGTAACCTCCAATGCAATGTAAAGCAAAACAAAGAGGAGCAGAGCCCCAGATGATGAGGGGGAAAAATGGGCTATTTGTTCCTCTTTGATTGGCACTCCAGTGTGGGTTGGAGTACAAAAAAAAATGTTGGTGCAATACCATAAACCAGGATCTATAAAGAACCGGGCAGTACTTTTTAATGTAATATCATCCATGACTTTCCCAGTTTTCCAGGATGTATGGCAACCCTACTTACTAGGCTTGTGCATTCGTTTCATTATAAATTTGAATTCATAACAAAAATATCGATATTTGTTTTATTTTAATAAAACGAATATCCGTAAAAATGCACCAACTATTTTGAAAGAAAATGAAGAAATACTGATGAAATTTGTCAGTATTCATTAGTTTCCTTTAAATTATCTTTAGGGATTAAATACTTACCGCTAGCATGCTAGAGACCAGCGCTAATCACAATACTCTTGACAGAGCCGTGCTAATATGAGGCTTAATGCTGTGGATCCCAGAGCCTGCATTAAAGGAGAAGGTCCGTTAGATCAGGCCTTGGGATCCACCACGCTAATATGATTCTTACCATGGTGGATACCAAAGTCTGCGCTAAAGAATCTGTTCCTGGGGCTCTGTGAAGAAGGGTCTGGATTAGAACCTCTCTCCAGCACAATAGAGGTAAATATAATTATATATGTGACCTTTTTCACTTGTAGCAAAGGACACTTAGCTATATATTCAAGCTGATCTTGTTTAGAACATGGACCTTATTAGGTCATGCCCCATCCCTTACGGTTGGGTACATTTTTCCAAAACTTGGTAAGAGACCCCCTAGAAAAGGTTGAAGATGTTATATTGTTCATGTATAATTCCCATAAAAATGAAACAACATTGCAATATACATTTATAATAAGTGTGCATGTTTTAGCTATAAAAAATGTGATTGCTGTACAATGATGCAAACTATCTGATCCAGCTACATGTTTCACAGAGATTATTTAGAACAGTGCATAAACTCCTCTACTACTAACCTGGCCATAATCAAGGGTAGGATAAACAAAATCACAAACATTTTAAGCAGTTTTCTCACATTGTGTCAATTAAAAATGTAATGTATTTTTGAGGTGTAATTCTGTCTTTAAATGGAGGCATTTTCAGTCATCAGTCATCTGTATTAAAAAACAGCATATAAATACTGTATGCAACTTATTTATTTCTGCATGAAAAAAAAACTGAAGTAAAAGACTATCAAATAAAAAATGACTAATTCAGTTGCATCACTAATTCTCATTGGCTGATTGGCACTTACTGTTCATCCTCATTGGTTGAAAGGTTTATCTTGCTAAACCATTTAAAACATTTTTTTTACTTCATCTCAAAGAAAACAAAAAGGTTTAGTTTACACAATATATACAAAACAGCTCACTGACTGCATACATTTATTTCAGCCAGATATAACCCTCATGTGAGATAAAAGTAAAAAATAAAAGTTGAATGTAGAAATATATTTACCCAATCTACTGCCTTGATATTAGCTAACAAAATATTTTTTCCATTACACAACAATTTGTGGTATCCATGTTTAAAGTGTGAATAAAAAAGATTTACACAAGCAGCCCTTTAACTAGTTTTATTAAAATATGACAAGAGAATATTCTTAAATTAAATTAATTGTTTTTGTAGTATCAGGAGTCAATGTATTGTAAATATAAATGAAAGCACATAATACTAATAATGACAACTAATACATATTATAGCCATTTCCTGTTTGTGTGTGAAAATACATTATATTTGTAAGGTGAAATATTACTATATATATATATATATATATATATATATATATATATATATATATTTTTTTTTTTAACTTCAATGACTTTTTAGATGGTTGCATTTTGAGTCCCTTTCCAACAGAATGCTGACACCAACTAAGCAATTGGTGGTTATAATCTACACCAGTGTTACTCAACTCCAGTCACAATTACCCATAACAAGCCAGATTTTCATTATATCTAGCTAGCTCAAAGGTGAAATAATCAGCTGATAGGTGAGAGCAGGTTAATAACCATGGTTACTGATCACCTGATTGTTTCATATGTTCTTTACTTAAAGGGACAGATTTACTTTTATCATCAAATTTGCCTTTTTCTCTTAATATGCTTTTAAAGGTAGATAGGCTTATAGGCTGATTTCTAAGACTCTGCAGTCCACCTCTTATTTCACAGTCTGGCTATGAATAGCTAATAACTTGTAATGTTGTTCATGTGTGCCATATAGATAATAATATTGTGTGTATACTAGGAAGTGCAAAACTAAAATTGATGTAATAGTTAACATTTAAATTAAAACAGATCCTACTTCATATTTGCTGGGCAAAAAAGGCCTGTTTCTCTCTTTTTTGAGTGCAGTTTTTGGCAAATTTGTATTAATTAAATAATTTATTTATTGATTTAATTATTTATGCACTTATTTATTTGGTTGCTATATTTGTCATTTTTTACTTTAAATACATCACTAACACATTCATATCTTGATTGGGAAAGAGTTCTTCACATTGTCATGAAAGTCATAAAGACATTAAACACCTCTTGAATTTGTGCAAAAATTATGTTTTGGTCAAAACTTCCTACAGATGCCAAAAAGCAAAATCCATCAAAGTTTTCAAAATACTGCAAATTCTTAAACAGATTTGCAGCATTTTTCAGGTTACATAATTTGCCTTTTTGGCTTCTCCAGGGAGCATTGGACAAGTCTAATTTCTACACAAAAGCAAAAGGTATTTAATGATCATTTAAATACATAATGTTAATATAGTTCAGTAATATGTACTAACCAGCAGTTTTGTACTGACCTATCCATACTCTTACAGCGCTAGAGTCTGCTAATAGCAAGAGGTTCATTTACGAATATGAAGGACTGGTGCTGAGTGGTCTACCCGAAAAAGGCCTTGGGAGGGCTGGCATGCAAATAAAATGTAAAGTAGAAATCACTGATGCAAGGTCGAAGCTCTGCCTTTTAAAGGTAAGAAAAGCACAGAATAAAATAAATAGGATGGAGTTTGTGATTTCTTTAGTTTAAGAAAAAACAGTGACATTTATAAACATTTTTCTTTTTGAATGTGATATTACTTTATGTTGGCTAGGCTATTTTTATGTATTATATTTTATTCCAAGTTCCAGTTACAGAAAAAGCAGTGAAAATCAGCCAACATAAAAAGAACAGATTACCCAAAAACTTTCTCTCCTTTAATGTGTTCCAAATGATCAATTTTAAGTGCTGTAGTGTATTGAATTGTTTTCAAATTGCTTCTTAGCCTTTATATTGGCATTTAAAATAGCTGGTTTAGCCTGTAGTATACCTATATCTAGGTAGGCTATTGAGAAGCTATGTAAACACAGCCAGCAGAAGAAATTACACTCACGGTGGAAGGTGAAAGAGATACAGCTCTAAATTGTTAATTTTCAATTGATCTTTCTAAGTATTGTAGATAGACAGAGATAAGAAAGGGAAGCATATGAGTGATAAGATAACCAGCTATGATCTGTCAGCAAGCCAATCCTATTTTGATGGGCTGTGGTTTAAAAAAATAAATCCAGCTGTTTCTTTTGCAATTTCTCATACATTGTATACACTGCAGCTGGTCATGTCATGGGGAACACATTTAAGAAAAAAATATTTTACAGTGATCTGTTCCTTTAAGCCAGGTATTTTAATTTGAAATTAAATTACTGTAAATATTTATAAATTTAACTGAAAATGCAACTTTTATTGAATTATAAAGTCTCAAAATATTCGACCCCTTCATGGCAAGCCTCTTTAGTACTTAGTGGAGCACCCTTTTGCTGTTATGACCTAATGCAAACAAGATGCATAGCCAGACACCAGCTTCTGGCAGCATTCCTGAGGAATCTTAGCCTATTCCTCATGAGCAATGGCTTCCAGTTCAGTAATATTTTTGGGTTTGCGTGCTGCAACTGCCTTTTTCAAAATCCACCAGAGATTTTCTATGGGGTTCAAGTTAGGTGACTGTGATGGCCACTGTAGAATCTTCCAGGACTTCTGCAACCAAGCCTTGGTGGAATTTGGGGTATGCTTGGGATCATTGTCCTGTTGGAGGGTCCAATGATGTCCAAGCTTCAGCTTCCTAACAGACGGCATGACTTTTCTCCTAGGATTTCCTGATACTTCAATGAATCCATCTTGCCTTCCACACGCTGTAGGTTTCCAGTGTCAGAGGATGCAAAGCAGCCCCACAGCATCACCAAGCCTCCAACATGCTTAACTGTAGGCTGAGTGTTCTTTTCATTGTATGTTTCATTCTTCTTCCTCCAGGGATACTGCTGATCCATCGGGCCAAAAGTTCCAATTTTGTTTCATCACTCCACAGGACAGAATCCCAAAATTTCTGTGGCATATTTATATGATTTTGAGCATATTGGAGCTTCATTTTCTTGTGCTTTTGGGTTAGTAGTGGTGTATGTCTGGGAGTTCTGGCATGGAAACCTTCTGCGTTTAGTACTCTCTTTACTGTGCAAACTGAAACCTCAGTGCCTGTTGCCACCAAGTCTCGCTGCAGGTCTTTTACAGTCACTTGAGGGTTTTTCTCAACATACCTTCTCAAAAATCTGGTTGCAGCTGTTGATAGCTTCATTTTTATGCCCGTCCAGGCAGTGTAACCACTGTGACTTTAACTTTAATGTTGCAAACTATGCTACCAACAGTGTCTCTAGGATTATTCAATGCTATCTTTTTGTATCCTGTTCCTTGTTTGTGAAAGGTGATGATCCCTTTTCTTAACTTTTTGGACCATTCTTTTGACTTAGCCATATTTCTAACATGCAGTCAAACGTGGCACTGGACAAAGCCATAGCCATTTCAGGTATTTCATGTGTTTTAGATCAAGCACACCTGGTGCGACTAATGAAGCCCTTGATTAGTTGCATCAGGTGTGCTTGAGACAAAACCTGTTTTGCATAGTTATGCTGTTGTTAGGGATTCTATTGAAGGGGTTGAATAATTTTGAGACTGCAAAATTCATTAAAAGTTGCATTTTCAGTTGAATTTGGGAAAACCACTTGAAGCATTTGTTGCGTCAAAGTATTTCAATTGCTTTTTTTTGATTTGTTTATTGCAAACAGCTGAAAGTCACTAATGGAGGTTGAATAATTTTGATTGCAACTGTACATTATGGCATTGATCACAATCTATGCTTTGATAACTATCTGCATGTTAATGGCTACCAAATGACACAATCACAATCAACAATTTTCATTGTTTATCAGAAGCACTTTTTTTCTTTATAATTTGTATGAAAATAGTTCTATACTTATACAGTTCATTTTTTTTTCTGATCACAATACAGTTTTCAATACTTAAAAACACATTTAGGAGTCTTTTTTTTACTTGATAAACACCCAGACAACACTATTCATCATGTTAAACAATGGTAACATTGGTTTTATGCATGTGCGAAACACACTGAGACTACCCTGCCATATTGAATGACAATAGAAAGTAAAGTCAACTAGATGCAAATGCTACCTGCTAGACATTTGCATTCATTTCATTACAAATGCAGATTTGTTAACGAAATACGGGTATTCATTTTGTTTCCACAAATGAAAGGAGCATGAAAGTTAAAGAAAACAAATGAATAATGACATATTTATAGAAACATAGAAACATCGATTTTGACGGCAGTTAAGAACCATAGGCCTTGCAAGTCTGACCAATATTTCCTAAAAGTATAAACTTCTAGAAAGTCTTATACGTATCCCAGGCATTCTTAAAGGGACACTAAACCCAAACATTTTCTTTCATAATTCACTAGCCTTCAGGCTCGCCAGAAACACAAGTTATGAAGCAGCGGTCTAAAGGCTGCTGCTCCATAACCTGTCCACATGCTCTGAGGTGGCGGACAGACAGAATACTATCGGGTTGATTGACACCCCCTGCTGGCGGCCGATTGGCCGCGAATCTGAGAATTGCTGGTGCAATGATAAATGCCAACAGTGTATGCTGTCGGTATTTATTGATGTGCAGCGGACATGATCCGCAATATCGGATCATGTCTGCTCGCACAATGTTAAATCGGCCACATAGTCTCCAGAAATGAACACAATACTCAAGATAAGGCCTAACTAATGATCTGTAAAGTGGCATAAGAACTTTACTATTTACTATCTGCTGCAAATACCTCTACCAATACAACCAAGCATCCTTACTCGCTGCAATAATATTTTGTTTACTAAATTTGAAATGGTCTGAAATAATAATTACCAAGTCATGTACCTCTTTTGTAACAGTCAGTAAAAAGTGTCATTAAATCTGTAATTAACATTTGGATTTTTCTTTCCTAAATGCAAAATTATGCACTTGTTTTGCAATGTTAAAACTTCCTGTCATTTATCTAATCCTCCAATTTTTGTATATCACTTCTAATTTTGTCTATCCCTCTGGGACATCTACTCTATTACAAATGTTTGTATTATCTGCAAACATACATTATTTTCCCTGTAGCCCTTTGCTGATATCTCTGATAAATATGTTAAACAAAACAGGCCCCAGAACTGACCCCTGAGGAAAACCACATGCAACTGCTCCCTCTGTTGAATGTACTCAATTTATCAAGACACTCAATTTTCTATCTTTAAGTGAGCAGTCTACCCAGTTCACAATTTTTTAGTCTAGATCAAGGAGAGGCAGTTTGTGAATTAGTTTGTTTTGTGGGACAGTGAGAAATGCTTTGCTGAAATCTAGATGTGCTAAATCAACTGCTCCACCCTGGTCTAACACTTTTTGTTACATCAATTCGATAAGTATTACATGATCTCCCTGAAGTAAAACCATGCTGATTCATCAGTATTCATTAATGTTCTCTAATAGGAGGCTTAGTATGGTAGCTCCATAACAGTAGAATGTTTTTAAGTGTAAGCCCTGGGAGCTGCAACGCTAAGCTTCCTATTAGTAGAGCATACATGGGGCTCTGTGAAGAAGGATTGGGATTATCATGGCTCTCTAGTGTGCTAAAGGTAAGTATTTTACTATACAGGTGCACCTTTTCACCAGTGGCAAAAGATGTAAGCGTTCCACAAGTAGTTGGTATTCATTTATGAATACTAAATAGCAAGGAAAACAAATATTTGAAAATTTTTTTTAATATTCATAACAAAATATTTAACAGGACCAAATTTGTCACCCGTGCACACCTCTACTACCTGCTCAATAAATTAAAGTTAAAAATGTAATATTAGGCACTTTAACAGTAACAAAAATGCATGAGATCAATAATCCATCAAACACACATATACACTATACAGATAATGACCTAGCTCTACAGTTTTGGAGCACAACTGGTTAATTGCTCATGTCATTGATTGTCATCACTATACACAATTAAAAATGGTCAGTCAACATACAGGCCCTTCAACCTGTGGTGTAATCAATACACCCTTGACATTGACATTTTTATTTGTAGCTAATGGTGCTTATTTGATTTTTAAGAGGTTAATGATGCGGATAATGATTTTTTAGTAGCTTTTGGGAGGTAACTATTTTGATCTTAAGGGGTATTTTGGATTGTGATCTCTGCAAAAACACACTGATAAACGCCGCTAATATTCAGAAATCGTCATCTACACAATCTAGCTATGGGAGAGCAAGATAATTAACCAACCATTACAAGAGGCTGGTTATTGCTACCGCAAGCTTGCGGTAGCAATTAGTGCTTATATAATTAACCATAGCTAGATTAACCAGAGATTGGACTTGCCTAAAATGCCCCCAAACTACTGTCTATTGTAGTTTATTAAAAAATAAAGATTGCAGCATCTTTATTTTTTAATAAACTTACTGCTCTAGGCAGTATTTTGGGGTTAAAGTTGGTGGGATGTGGTGTTAGATGAAAACCGCCACTGAAAATGCCTTTAGATTGCAGTCAATGGGAACTTATAGACATAACGACAGAACGAGGCTCCCGCATTGCGGCTAACTTGTAATACGAGTGCACATTATTGCGCGCTGGTAATACAAAGTGGAGCACTAATGTCGCTTTCATGAAAGCGATATATATCGCTCCACTTCTAATCTAGCCCTATGTTTTTAACACTCCTATGTGGGTATTAAACACATAGCTAATGAACAATAATGCAAAAAATAACACTAGTGTACTTTACTTTTGCATAAGAAAGTAACATTTATTATTTGCTTAAAATATACTGAATAAAAAGCCACTTACATTTAATATTTACATTTGTATGCTACTATTTCTTGGATTTTTGGGATACAATATAGCTGTAATGCTTTCCTAATGAAATGAGGGTTCGTGAGAATGTTCTGCCTCTTTAACACAAGTAAAGGAAAGCACTGATGTCTTAAACTAGACGGAAGAAAGTGAAACTTTAATTTTATGCTTTACTTGCTCAAGCAGGATGCAATTACATCTATTATTTTAGGAAGTACCCTTGATTCAATTTCTTACATATGCTTAGATTGTTATCAACAAATCTTGGACTTAAAGGATTTGTTCTGCTTTCTGCTCAGCAACACAATGGAAAATAATTGGAAGTGAACAACAATCCTTTATTGGATCAATTCAATTGCTCAGAAACTGAACAGCAGACTATTATTTAATTATCTGTGCCTGCTGTCTTACCTTCTGTGTCATTAACACACAAAATGTTATTCTTTATAAGTTTGACAACCAAAACTTTGAAAGCAAAATTCAATTTTCTCTTTAAATTTATTTCAAATGTACTTATTTTTTGTAGTTTCTCCTAGTCTTTACCTAGAGACACACATATATGTATACACACCATACACAAACACAGAACACACACGGTAGTGCAACCATACTTAAAGGGGCAGTATACACCAATCTAACAGCATGTAATAGACACTGCTATAAAGAATAATATGCACAGATACTGAGATAAAATCCAGTATAAAACCTTTTAAAAACTTACTTAGAAGCTCCCAATTTAGCACTATTGATGAGATTAGTCTGGGACACCAACTGAAAAAGACTGATAGCAGAAACTCCCCCATGTCCCCTGCATATGAAAATACCCATTATAGAAACAGAAGCAGTCTGAAGTCTGTATACATCAGTATGCATCTAAAACATTGGGGCTTGGTTAGGAGTCTACAAATCAGCACAATGTTATTTAAAAATTAGCAAAACTATAATTTTGTACAAAAACACACCCAGATTGACTATATAAATGTATCATCTACAAAACATTTATGTACAGAAAAATCTAGCGTACAATGTCCTTTAAAAAAAGGACAGTAATGTGATTTTTATGTATACATAAGATACTATTATACATAATTGAACACTGCCTTACAAAACATCTGCACACAAATGTTGTAAAAGCAGTTAAAAGTGTTATTTTGTTATTAAATGTTGCAATGTTTTGGAGTCCAGAGATATACCTTTTGAAGAGACTTTTGATAATGTTTATCTTTTTCAAATTTGACAATAACAGATATAAATGAGTATCTTTCCTTTGAAAGATGGCTCCACTCCAAAAATGTTGTAGGAAAGGAAAACAACTTTTTTTCCCAGAGATTAATTGGAGAAAAAATAGGCCATAAATAAATAAAGTACATTGTAAAATAGTTTTTTTTATTTTTTTACAGCTCTTAAAGGACATGAAACTCCAATGTTTTGTTTCATGATTCAGATAGTGTATCCAATTTTATACAACTTTCCAATTTATTTCTATTTTCAAATTTGGAAAAACAATGCACTACTGGGAGCTAGCTTAACAGGTGAACCAATGACAATAGTCTTATACGTGCAGGCACCAATGAGTAGCTAGCTACCTCTAGTGCATTGGAGCCCCTGAGCCTAAGTAGATATGATTTTCAACAAAGGATACAAAGAGAAGAAAGCAAATTAGACAATGGAAGTAATCTGGAAAGTTGCTTTAAAATGTATGTTCTATCCAAATAGTGAAAGAAAAAATTGAGTTTTATGTCCCTTTAAGCATTTTAAGAGGAATACTATTTTAAGTTTAATGTCTATAATCTAGTCCTTAGATCTTTATAGATCAGTTGCTTGAAGACTGTATTAAATAGTCTATGTTTCAAACGTAGAGCAGTCTATAATAAATATAGAGAGCAGTGTAGATCAGAAAATGTAATCATGTCAGCAGTTAATTAAACATGTCAATATAATATAAATAGTTTTAAAGCATATATATGGGTTTATAATTTCTTGCCAGATCCTCAGAGGCATACACAATCCTAACAGCAACCACAATTGACTATAACCATGCTGTCTCAGCCCTAGCCACTATTCAGTGTCCAAAACCTTCCTAATAAAAATAACCCTATCCATGCTGTTTAGAACCCCTACAACAATTTTCCCCTTCTGCACAATCAATCTACAACACAAAAAAACTATCCAAACAACCATCCCTTACTACTCTACCAACTGCAAACTACACCATTAAATTTAACCCAGCCTTTACTCAACTCCTTCAGTGATAACCTTTCCCAGACACCTAACTCAACATAAGTTTAACATTTTAAATTTAATATAAAACAAGAAACACTGAAAAATGATTGACCATTCTTGTCCATTGGTGTCTTCAAGTCTTTCTCCCAGAATATCAAGGTTCTTGTGTTTTTAAATCCCACACCATGTTCTAAAATATATTAACTGGCTAGTATGTTTGATGAAAACAGTGTGTGGTTTCAAAATTGAGTTAGATCATCTATTCACAATCCTAAATTGGGGGTTCATGGGAGATTTACATTTAATAGTGAGTTTTGCAGAAAAGGTTTTTCATGCGAAAGATCACGGAGAAGGTTAATTTTGATGGGGGAATGAGAAGGAAAAGTAAGCGTCACTGTAAAGTTAGAGGTTTTAGTTAGTTTTATTTGAAGTGGGAGTGTTCTGAAAAATGGTGGTTAGGTTTATTTGTGTAAAGGATTTTTGGACCAGCAATATTTAGGGTCAGAGCATAGTGAAGATTACTCATTGTAGTAGAACATTTCTGTTTTATTACTTGAGCTGTACAAAAACTTTTAAAGCTTAATAATAGGGAAGCAACATATCTGCAACCTTGCTGTACAATTGTTGCTGCAAGTAGTAGGTTATCTTGGATTTTGCTCAAGGATTCCATGGCCATTTAAAATATATATATTTTTTTATCTATAACCAATATTGAGCAATCCAGTATAATTTTGTTTAATGTATAGCCTTTTAAAAATCTAATAATAATAATATTTATAATAATAATATGTATATGTATATATAGATATTAATTACAAAACAAAATCTGTATTTTAGGTCCATGACTTGGAAGTAGAGGAATATAATGGAATATGGCCCAAAGATTCATTCACTAAATCTTCAAAACTAACCAAAGCTCTTGAAAGACAACTGAGTAGACCAATCATGTTCCAATACATGAGTGGTCAGGTTGGAGACATATTCCTGCCTAATGGAGTATCGGATACTGTGCTTAATATCTATAAAGGGATTTTAAATATCTTTCAGCTAACAATTAAGAAGTCGCAAAATGCTTATACTTTGCAAGAGGTAAGTAACTTACTTTAAAAATGTTTTACATTTATTTATTTTTACTTATCATTTAACTCACATACTTTAAAGATTTGTAGATCAATTTCTGAAGTCAATATTATTGAGATGTATGAACTGAATATGATATGCTTTCTAGAAAATATAAATTCCAGCAGCCATGTTCCTTGTTCAGCAATATCACAAACATATCTTAACCTAGTATCCAAGAGGTTAACCCTATACCTCACTGACATGCAAAGGGTTAGTCTTAACCCTAGACATTTGCCTTAACACTAGTTCTAATCTTAGCTCTATCCCTAGCCCTACCACTAACCATAAACCTTGACACAAAATTCCTAATCCCACATTACATCAAGATTAGCCACACCATCTAAGCATTGAGATGTTATGGGTTTTGTAATCTCAGTAAACTTGAGATCATGCATTTCAATATTTAGTCTGTGGGATTGTAGTCAGTGAAGTTATGGCTAAAAAAAATACAGTGATAAATCAAATTTGTGCAATCCAGTTGGATATTTATTGTAAGACACAAAAAGGTGTACAGAAGTTTTTAGAATCTGTATAAGTAGTGATGTAGCTAATAGTTCGCCGGCAAATAGTTTCCGGTGAACATAGCATGTTCGCGTTCACCGCGGCGGGCGAACATATGCGATGATCGATCCACCCCCCTATTCGTCATCATTGAGTAATACTTTGACCCTGTACCTCACAGTCAGCAGGCACATTCCAGCCAATCAGCAGCAGACCCTCCCTCCCAGACTCTCCCACCTCCTGGACAGCATCCATTTTAGATTCCTTTGGAAGCTGCATTCTTAGGGAGAGGAGGGACAGTGTAGCTGCTGCTGATTAATAGGCAAATCGATAGCTAGGCTAGTGTATTCAGTGTCCACTACAGTCCTGAAGGACTCATTTGATCTCTGCTGTAAGGAAAGCACCCCAAAAAGCTCTTTTTAGGGCTGCTTTTTTTTTTTTTCCTGTGTAATCTAATTGCAGTTGCCTGTCTGCCAGCGTGTGTGTCAGGCTCACAGCGTATACTGTGCACACTTGCCCAGTGCCACCACTCATATCTGGTGTAACAGTAGTGTAGATTTAAAAAAAACAACACTTTTTTGACTGTGTTAAATAATAGCAGTCAGTTTCCTTCACACGTGTGCGTTTCAGTGCCTGCCTGCCAGGGCACAGTGTCACGCCAGTGCAACTCATATATGGTGTAACAGTAGTTTAAATATAAAAAAACAACACTTTTTTGACTGTGTTAAATAATAGCAGTCAGTTTCCTTCACATGTGTGCGTTTAAGTGCCTGCCTGCCAGGGCACAGTGTTACCCCAGTGCAACTCATATCTGGTGTAACAGTAGTTTAAATATAAAAAAACAACACTTTTTTTGACTGTGTTAAATAATAGCAGTCAGTTTCCCTCACACGTGTGTGTTTCAGTGCCTGCCAGGGCACAGTGTCACCCCAGTGCAACTCATATCTGGTGTAACAGCAGTGTTCATTTAAAAAAACAACACTTTTTTGACTGTGTTAAATAATAGCAGTCAGTTTCCTTCACACGTGTGCGTTTCATTGCCTGCCAGGGCACAGTGTCACCCCAGTGCAACTCATATCTGGTGTAAAAGTAGTGTACATTTAAAAAAGAAAATACAATTTTGAGTGTAATAGATTGAATAGCAGTTAGTTGTCTGCAAGTGTGTGTGTCAGGCCTACAGCGTCTACTCTGCCAACTTCTGCCAGTGCACAGTGCCACTCATATCTGTTGTCACAGTAGCTTGCACGCATAGTACCACTAATCGAAAAAAAAATGACAGGCAGAGGCAGGCCACCCCGCAGGGGGCATCGTGTTTGTGGTGCTGTGATTCCCTTTGGCCCTAGAATAATGCCCAGTGTTCAGAGGCCACGTACCCCACAAACTCGAACAGTTCTGAGGACATAGTTGACTGGCTAACACAGGACACCCAATCTTCTACAGCTTCTGCTCAGAACCTTGACGTACCATCCTCCTCCAGATTAGCTTCGGGCACCTCTCAAGTTACCACTCACCCGCCTGCCGCCACCACCAACACTAGCACCACAGCCGCATCACTTGATCTGTCAGAGGAGTTATTTACACATCAGTTGGAATAAATGAGTGATAGTGATATGCAACCATTATTGCCAGAGGATGTAGATAACAGGGTTATGTCTCAGTCAGGCAGCATTACACACATGGACGTAAAAGGGATTAAACTGATAAGAATAGAACTACTTAACACACCACTCCTATCTGGTGGCACATTAGATTGCATGCGAAGTGCCCCAAATTTGAAGTAGGAGGACCGACCAAGCATCTTTTTCCATCTCCCGGTTCCTAAAATCGATGCCATATACAAGTCCCCTGATAGGGGATGTAACAGGGATTAAACTGATAAGAATAGAACTACTTAACACACCACTCCTATCTGGTGGCACATTACAGGGAGTGCAGAATTATTAGGCAAGTTGTATTTTTGAGGATTAATTTTATTATTGAACAACAACCATGTTCTCAATGAACCCAAAAAACTCATTAATATCAAAGCTGAATAGTTTTGGAAGTAGTTTTTAGTTTGTTTTTAGTTATAGCTATTTTAATTGGATATCTGTGTGTGCAGGTGACTATTACTGTGCATAATTATTAGGCAACTTAACAAAAAACAAATATATACCCATTTCAATTATTTATTTTTACCAGTGAAACCAATATAACATCTCAACATTCACAAATATACATTTCTGACATTCAAAAACAAAACAAAAACAAATCAGTGACCAATATAGCCACCTTTCTTTGCAAGGACACTCAAAAGCCTGCCATCCATGGATTCTGTCAGTGTTTTGATCTGTTCACCATCAACATTGTGTGCAGCCTCCCAGACACTGTTCAGAGAGGTGTACTGTTTTCCCTCCTTGTAAATCTCACATTTGATGATGGACCACAGGTTCTCAATGGGGTTCAGATAAGGTGAACAAGGAGACCATGTCATTAGATTTTCTTCTTTTATACCCTTTCTTGCCAGCCACGCTGTGGAGTACTTGGACGCGTATGATGGAGAATTGTCCTGCATGAAAATCATGTTTTTCTTGAAGGATGCAGACTTCTTCCTGTACCACTGCTTGAAGAAGGTGTCTTCCAGAAACTGGCAGTAGGACTGGGAGTTGAGCTTGACTCCATCCTCAACCCGAAAAGGCCCCACAAGCTCATCTTTGATGATACCAGCCCAAACCAGTACTCCACCTCCACCTTGCTGGCGTCTGAGACAGACTGGAGCTCTATGCCCTTTACCAATCCAGCCACAGGCCCATCCATCTGGCCCATCAAGACTCACTCTCATTTCATCAGTCCATAAAACCTTAGAAAAATCAGTCTTGAGATATTTCTTGGCCAGTCTTGACGTTTCAGCTTGTGTGTCTTGTTCAGTGGTGGTCGTCTTTCAGCCTTTCTTACCTTGGCCATGTCTCTGAGTATTGCACACCTTGTGCTTTTGGGCACTCCAGTGATGTTGCAGCTCTGAAATATGGCCAAACTGGTGGCAAGTGGGCATCTTGGCAGCTGCACGCTTGACTTTTCTCAGGTCATGGGCAGTTATTTTGCGCCTTGGTTTTTCCACACGCTTCTTGCGACCCTGTCGACTATTTTGAATGAAACGCTTGATTGTTCTATGATCACGCTTCAGAAGCTTTGCAATTTTAAGAGTGCTGCATCCCTCTGCAAGATATCTCACTATTTTTTACTTTTCTGAACCTGTCAAGTCCTTCTTTTGACCCATTTTGCCAAAGGAAAGGAAGTTGCCTAATAATTATGCACACCTGATATAGGGTGTTGATGTCATTAGACCACACCCCTTCTCATTACAGAGATGCACATCACCTAATATGCTTAATTGGTAGTAGGCTTTTGAGCCTATACAGCTTGGAGTAAGACAACATGCATAAAGAGGATGATGTGGTCAAAATACTCATTTGCCTAATAATTCTGCACTCCCTGTAGATTGCACGTGCAGTGCCCCAAATTTGAAGTAGGAAGACCGACCAAGCATCTTTTTCCATCTCCTGGTTCCTAAAATCGATGCCATATACACGTCCCCTGATAGGGGACGTAACAGGGATTAAACTGATAATAATAGTACTAATTAACACACCACTCCTATCTGGTGGCACATTAGATTGCACGTGCAGTGCCCCAAATTTGAAGTAGGAGGACCGACCAAGAATCTTTTTCCATCTCCCGGTTCCTAAAATCGATGCTATACAGGGAGTGCAGAATTATTAGGCAAATGAGTATTTTGACCACATCATCCTCTTTATGCATGTTGTCTTACTCCAATCTGTATAGGCTCGAAAGCCTACTACCAATTAAGCATATTAGGTGATGTGCATCTCTGTAATGAGAAGGGGTGTGGTCTAATGACATCAACACCCTATATCAGGTGTGCATAATTATTAGGCAACTTCCTTTCCTTTGGCAAAATGGGTCAAAAGAAGGACTTGACAGGCTCAGAAAAGTCAAAAATAGTGAGAAATCTTGCAGAGGGATGCAGCACTCTTAAGATTGCAAAGCTTCTGAAGCGTGATCATCGAACAATCAAGCGTTTCATTCAAAATAGTCAACAGGGTCGCATGAAGCGTGTGGAAAAACCAAGGCGCAAAATAACTGCCCATGAACTGAGAAAAGTCAAGCGTGCAGCTGCCAAGATGCCACTTGCCACCAGTTTGGCCATATTTCAGAGCTGCAACATCACTGGAGTGCCCAAAAGCACAAGGTGTGCAATACTCAGAGACATGGCCAAGGTAAGAAAGGCTGAAAGACAACCACCACTGAACAAGACACACAAGCTGAAACATCAAGACTGGGCCAAGAAATATCTCAAGACTGATTTTTCAAAGGTTTTATGGACTGATGTAATGAGAGTGAGTCTTGATGGGCCAGATGGATGGGCCCGTGGCTGGATTGGTAAAGGGCAGAGAGCTCCAGTCCGACTCAGACGCCAGCAAGGTGGAGGTGGAGTACTGGTTTGGGCTGGTATCATCAAAGATGAGCTTGTGGGGCCTTTTCGGGTTGAGGATGGAGTCAAGCTCAACTCCCAGTCCTACTGCCAGTTTCTGGAAGACACCTTCTTCAAGTAGTGGTACAGGAAGAAGTCTGCATCCTTCAAGAAAAACATGATTTTCATGCAGGACAATGCTCCATCACACGCGTCCAAGTACTCCACAGCGTGGCTGGCAAGAAAAGGGTATAAAAGAAGAAAATCTAATGACATGGCCTCCTTGTTCACCTGATCTGAACCCCATTGAGAACCTGTGGTCCATCATCAAATGTGAGATTTACAAGGAGGGAAAACAGTACACCTCTCTGAACAGTGTCTGGAGGCTGTGGTTGCTGCTGCACGCAATGTTGATGGTGAACAGATCAAAACACTGACAGAATCCATGGATGGCAGGCTTTTGAGTGTCCTTGCAAAGAAAGGTGGCTATATTGGTCACTGATTTGTTTTTGTTTTGTTTTTGAATGTCAGAAATGTATATTTGTGAATGTTGAGATGTTATATTGGTTTCACTGGTAAAAATAAATAATTGAAATGGGTATATATTTGTTTTTTGTTAAGTTGCCTAATAATCATGCACAGTAATAATCACCTGCACACACAGATATCCCCTAAAATAGCTATAACTAAAAACAAACTAAAACTACTTCCAAAACTATTCAGCTTTGATATTAATGAGTTTTTTTGGGTTCACTGAGAACATGGTTGTTGTTCAATAATAAAATTAATCCTCAAAAAAACAACTTGCCTAATAATTCTGCACTCCCTGTATACACGTCCCCTGATAGGGGACGTAACAGGGATTAAACTAATAAGAATATAACTACTTAACACACCACTCCTATGTGGTGGCACATTAGATTGCACGTGCAGTGCCCCAAATTTGAAGTAGGAAGACCGACCAAGCATCTTTTTCCATCTCCCGGTTCCTAAAATCGATGCCATATACACGTCCCCTGATAGGGGACGTAACAGGGATTAAACTGGTAAGAATAGAACTACTTAACACACCACTCCTATCTGGTGGCACATTAGATTGCACGCGCAGTGCCCCAAATTTGAAGTAGGAGGAATGACCAAGAATCTTTTTCCATCTCCCGGTTCCTAAAATCGATGCCATATACACGTCCCCTGATAGGAGACGTAACAGGGATTAAACTGATAAGAATAGAACTACTTAACACACTTCTCCTATCTGGTGGTACATTAGATTGCATGCGCAGTGCCCCAAATTTGAAGTAGGAGGACCGACCAAGAATCTTTTTCCATCTCCCGGTTCCTAAAATCAATGCCATATACACATCCCCTGATAGGGGACGTAACAGGGATTAAACTGATAGGAATAGCACTACTTAACACAACTTATAATAACGCAGAGAGAGGCAATGCAGAGAGAGGAGTCTGAAGAAGAGGAGTCAGAGGAGGAAGGTGGCTTTGAGGAGGTGGAAGACCAAACACAGCAGGTGTCCCAGGGGGCTTGTTGTCACCTTTCGGGGACCCTTGGTGCTGTACATGGCTGGGTGGAGGAAGAGACCTTCAATGACATCAGTGAGGAGAAGGAACGGGACATGGCGAGCTTGGTATCATTTGTAAACATTTGGTAAACATTTATATCACCATTAAAGACAATGTAATTAAGAGACTATTACTCAATTATGTTAATATTTTAAATACTATGAGACTATTATTCCATTATTCAATCGTTTGACCGTTTTAAAAAAAAAACTGAAATAGGGTATAAAAAGCCCGCCAACATATATTGCAGTAGTATAGCTTGAAAAAGGCCAAGGTTTAGGGCCGAAACGCGTAGCGAACTACTGCCAAAAAAGGAACACTACCTATTGTTTTCAGAAGCACAATTTTACCACCATTACCGGTGTTTGAACTTTCTTCAAAAAAGGACCGCATCTTGACAAACAAGCCCTCGCAACAAAGTAACCGCTATTTGTTAGCGAACCAGAGAACCTGGATTTTGTTACATTTGTGCCGCCGCACTCAAAGTTGTGAGCAGAAAAACCTAACAGACAAGTGAGGACATCTAGATAGCGACAAAGAAGCTATCTGCGGCAATATCAACTGAGCGGAAGAACAAAAAAGAAACAGCTGTATCGATATCCAGGCTCCAGAATCGGCTAGGAGTAAGTAAGTAAAATAACCCCCTCTCCTTACTTTCTAATTGTTTGCTCCTAGACCGTAGAGCTCTGGCAACTTGAAAAACATACCCGGGCAACGTATACAACACCCACAACATCTGTCTATTACTTATAATAACGATTACCATTTAAAGAGAAAAAAAGTTTCTTTCAGTCGGCCGACTGTATTCTGATGTAAAAGAAATATCAAACTATCTTTTCAGTGATTTCGAACCACATTTCAGTGATTTTGAACTATCTTTTCAGTGACTTTGAACCACATCTTATATGTATTAGGAGGAAATTCTTCCACTGACGTGTAACAATAACGAAGTGAATGTTTATTTACACTACACTAGGTTTTTATGTACTAGGTGTATTGCACGTATACTAGCAAGTCTATATTGATTACACCTTTTAGGATTATCTGTGGATTATTTTCCTAACACACATGTACCTCTCATAGTCAGGCTCTTTACATACTAAGACAGGATTTACTCAGAACAATCCCTTCTATCTCCTACATATTTCATGAAATCTTACTACACCACGCTATGATCTTCATGTATTTTACTACACCCCCCAATGACCCTTATGTATTTTAAATAACTTTTTAATTACTTTTTTATAAGGACAGATCCTTAGATATCACACAGGACTGTATTTTTATAAATTTTTATAAATATTTGTACACCATTTGAAAAAATTGATCTTATTCACAATTGTTCATGAACTATTGCACTAATAAAGACAACTATATATTTAAAAAACTAGAAAGTATTTTTTAGTCTTTATGCATATAGCAACACATTTAAACGATTCTTAAGGTTGTAGCATTTATTTGCGCCTCAAACTCCTAAACTCTCTTCTGAGCTTGGTATCCAACCTTGTGCAAATGGGAAGTTTGTGGTTGTGCAAATGGACTGTTTGCGGTTGTTTGCGGTGCGTTAAAGGGACAGTCTGGGCCAAAATAAACTTTCATGATTCAGATAGAGCATGTAATTTTAAACAATTTTCCAATTTACTTTTATCACCAATTTTGCTTTCTTCTCTTGGTATTCTTAGTTGAAAGCTTAACCTGGAGGTTCATATGCTAATTTCTTAGACCTTGAAGCCACCTCTTTCAGATTGCATTTTAACAGTTTTTCACCACTAGAGAGTGTTAGTTCACGTATTTCATATAGATAACACTGTGCTCGTGCATGAGAAGTTATCTGGGAGCAGGCACTGATGGCTAGACTGCAAGTCTGTCAAAAGAACTGAAAAAAGGGGCAGTTTGCAGAGGCTTAGATACAAGATAATCACAGAGGTTAAAAGTATATTTTTTATAACTGTGTTGGTTATGCATAACTGGGAAATGGGTAATAAAGGGATTATCTATCTTTTAAAACAATAAAAATTCTGGTGTAGACTGTCCCCTTTAAATGGGGTTTGGTCTGTCACTGAGAAGCGGGCGTAACCCTTACACTACCTGATCGAAACAACATCATACCTGATGTTTTAAAGCACGTTATTCCAAACAATTTAGGAATGTTAGGTGATTTATGCCCTTTATGGCTTAAAACCAGACTCTGCATCAACTATGTAATTTTCCATGGGAGTTTTGCCATGGATCCCCCTCCGGCAATGCCACAGTCCAGGTGTTAGTCCCCCTTGAAACAACTTTTCCTTTACTATTGTGGCTAGAAAGAGTCCCTGTGGGTTTTAAAGTTCGCCTGCCTATTGAAGTCTATGGCTGTTCGCCCGGTTCGCCTGTTCGCGAACAGTTGAGGAAGTTCGCTTTCGCAGTTCGCGAACCCAAATTTTTAGGTTCGTGACATCACTATGTATAAGAAGAAAACTCTCATTATTGCAAATTGAGTAAGACAAAGAAGGATGACAAGACTATTCAAGATGTTCTAATTTGGTGATAGTATTTTTTGTAATATTAAAATTTAATTGAATAGTTAAATTACATTGTTCTCTATCTGTTTGTTTTTTTGTTTGGTTAATATATTTGAAAAGGAAGACCCCATTGCATTTTATATAAAACAATGTTACATATTGTCACCAAATAATATATAATTTGTACTAGGACGATGCAAAGAAGGCAAACAGGTTCAAGCACACACAAGAGCAACAATAAGCATTAATGAATGTTTTCCTTTAAAAAAAACTAACGCCGGCTTTTTTTCTGGCCGCACCATAAAAATAACTCTGGTATTGAGAGTCCACATAAAGGCTGCGTTAGGCTCCAAAAAAGGAGCGTAGAGCATTTTTAACGCAGCTTCAACTGTCGATACCAGAGTTGCTTACGCAAGCGGCCAGCCTCAAAAACGTGCTCGTGCACGATTCTCCCATAGGAAACAATGGGGCTGTTTGAGCTGAAAAAAAAACTAACACCTGCAAAAAAGCCGCGTTCTCAGCTCCTAAAGCAGCCCCATTGTTTGCTATGCGGAAACACTTCCTACGTCTGCACCTAACACCCTAACATGTACCCCGAGTCTAAACACCCCTAACCTTACACTTATTAACCCCTAATCTGCCGCCCCCGCTATCGCTGACTCCTGCATATTATTATTAACCCCTAATCTGCCGCTCTGTAAACCGCCACTACTTACATTATCCCTATGTACCCCTAATCTGCTGCCCTAACATCGCCAACCCCTATATTATATTTATTAACCCCTAATCTGCCCCCCACAACGTCGCCTCCACCTGCCTACACTTATTAACCCCTAATCTGCCAACCGGACCTGAGCGCTACTATAATAAAGTTATTAACCCCTAATCCGCCTCACTAACCCTATAATAAATAGTATTAACCCCTAATCTGCCCTCCCTAACATTGCCGACACCTAACTTCAATTAATTATATTATAGCTATTTTAGGATTTATATTTATTTTACAGGTAACTTTGTATTTATTTTAACCAGGTACAATAGCTATTAAATAGTTAAGAACTATTTAATAGCTAAAATAGTTAAAATAATTACAAAATTACCTGTAAAATAAATCCTAACCTAAGTTACAATTAAATCTAAAACTACACTATCAATAAATTAATTAAATACAATTCCTACAAATAATACAATTAAATAAACTAGCTAAAGTACAAAAAATAAAAAAGAACTAAGTTACAAAAAATAAAAAAATATTTACAAACATAATAAAAAATATTACAACAATTTTAAACTAATTACACCTACTCTAAGCCCCCTAATAAAATAACAAAGCCCCCCAAAATAAAAAAATGCCCCTACCCTATTCTAAATTACTAAAGTTCAAAGCTCTTTTACCTTACCAGCCCTGAACAGGGCCCTTTGCGGGGCATGCCCCAAAGAATTCAGCTCTTTTGCCTGTAAAAAAAAACTTACAATACCCCCCCCAACATTACAACCCACCACCCACATACCCCTAATCTAACCCAAACCCCCCTTAAATAAACCTAACACTAAGCCCCTGAAGATCTTCCTACCTTATCTTCACCCTGCCAGGTTCACCGATCCGTCCTGAAGAGCTCCTCCGATGTCCTGATCCAAGCCCAAGCGGGGGGCTGAAGAGGTCCATGATCCGGCTGAAGTCTTCATCCAAGCGGGAGCTGAAGAGGTCCATGATCCGGATGAAGTCTTCATCCAAGCGGGAGCTGAAGTGGTCCATGATCCAGATGAAGTCTTCTATCAACGGCATCTTCAATCTTCTTTCTTCCGGATCCATCTTGCAGACCTCCGACGCGGAACATCCTCTTCTCCCGACGCCTACTAGCCGAATGACGGTTCCTTTAAGGGACGTCATCCAAGATGGCGTCCCTCGAATTCCGATTGGCTGATAGGATTCTATCAGCCAATCGGAATTAAGGTAGGAATATTCTGATTGGCTGATGGAATCAGCCAATCAGAATCAAGTTCAATCCGATTGGCTGATCCAATCAGCCAATCAGATTGAGCTTGCATTCTATTGGCTGTTCCGATCAGCCAATCAGAATATATATAACCATATATATAAGAATATAACCGTCATAAGGTAGGAAGATCTTCAGGGGCTTAGTGTTAGGTTTATTTAAGGGGGGTTTGGGTTAGATTAGGGGTATGTGGGTGGTGGGTTGTAATGTTGGGGGGGGTATTGTATGTTTTTTTTTACAGGCAAAAGAGCTGAATTCTTTGGAGCATGCCCCGCAAAGGGCCCTGTTCAGGGCTGGTAAGGTAAAAGAGCTTTGAACTTTAGTAATATAGAATAGGGTAGGGCATTTTTTTATTTTGGGGGGCTTTGTTATTTTATTAGGGGGCTTAGAGTAGGTGTAATTAGTTTAAAATTGTTGTAATATTTTTATTATGTTTGTAAATATTTTTTTATTTTTTGTAACTTAGTTCTTTTTTATTTTTTGTACTTAGGCTAGTTTATTTAATTGTATTTATTTGTAGGAATTGTATTTAATTAATTTATTGATAGTGTAGTGTTAGGTTAATTGTAGGTAATTGTAGGTAGTTTATTTAATTAATTTATTGATAGTGTAGTGTTAGTTTTAATTGTAACTTAGTTTAGGATTTATTTTACAGGTAATTTTGTAATTATTTTAACTATTTTAGCTATTAAATAGTTCTTAACTATTTAATAGCTATTGTACCTGGTTAAAATAAATACAAAGTTACCTGTAAAATAAATATAAATCCTAAAATAGCTATAATATAATTATAATTTATATTGTAGCTATATTAGGATTTATTTTACAGGTAAGTATTTATCTTTAAATAGGAATAATTTATTTAATAAGAGTTAATTAATTTCGTTAGATGTAAATTATATTTAATTTAGGGGGGTGTTAGTGTTAGGGTTAGACTTAGCTTTAGGGGTTAATACATTTATTAGAATAGCGGTGAGCTCCGGTCGGCAGATTAGGGGTTAATAAGTGTAGGCAGGTGGAGGCGACGTTGTGGGGGGCAGATTAGGGGTTAATAAATATATATACGGGGTCGGCGGTGTTAGGGGCAGCAGATTAGGGGTACATAAGTATAACGTAGGTGGCGGCACTTTGCGGTCGGCAGATTAGGGGTTAATAAGTGTAGGCAGGTGGAGGCGACGTTGTGGGGGGCAGATTAGGGGTTAATAAATATAATATAGGGGTCGGCGTTGTTAGGGGCAGCAGATTAGGGGTACATAAGTATAACGTAGGTGGCGGTCGGCAGATTAGGGGTTAAAAAAATTTAATCGAGTTGCGGCAATGTGGGGGGGACCTCGGTTTAGGGGTACATAGGTAGTTTATGGGTGTTAGTGTACTTTAGGGCACAGTAGTTAAGAGCTTTATGAACCGGCATTAGCCCAGAAAGCTCTTAACTACTGACTTTTTTCCTGCGGCTGAGTTTTGTCGTTAGATGTCTAACGCTCACTTCAGACACGACTCTAAATACCGGAGTTAAAAAGATCCCATTGAAAAGATAGGATACGCAATTTACGTAAGGGGATCTGCGGTATGGAAAAGTCGCGGCTGAAAAGTGAGTGTTAGACCCTATTTTGAGTGACTCCAAATACCGGCGGTAGCCTAAAATCCAGCGTTAGGAGCCTCTAACGCTGATTTTCACGGCTAATGCCAAACTCCAAATCTAGGCCCTAGAAAAACAAGAAGGGGACAGGAGCGCAAAATCGATTCAAGTGAGTTTATTCAAAACAAAAATCTATACAGTGCAAGACGTATATGCATTTACAAGAGACAGTAGTTAAAACGGCACATATGATATTGCATACAAACCGAGCAGGAACCAAATTTACCAACCGGATAAGTTCAACAAAATCCTACAGGGTGACCTTTGGAACCCAGTATTTCTGGTCCATTTCGAAGTTATGGGGAATGAATAAAAAGCTGAGTGTCTCAAGTTCACACACAGTTAAAAAAAAACCTCAACGCGATTCCCCCCGTTTTACGAACAAGCTTTCTCAAGAGGCAAAACACTTAACCTAAGGAGTCCCTAGCCAGGGATGCCATGGGCAGAACCAGGGAAACTGAAGGAAGTGTCAAGATGATCCATATGTGTAGTTGTCCAGTCTGGAGGCATGGTTAAGAAGTTCAGGGTGTGACAAGGTATAAAGAGGACAGCAGTATGTAAGCCATTTTCAGCCTCCTACTCAAAGAAAATGATTGGGGTGTCTAGCTTTGCTTATGGACCCCTGAAATGTTGCATCTAATTAAATACATAGAACAAAATTTGTTAGTGCCAAAAAATAAGTATTTAGAAACCTTCACAAAATTCATGCAAAATAAATACTCAAATAAACTTAAACATTATGAGATGCAATATCTGTTTTTACTTCTTAGAAAGTCACTTCTTATTTCCTAAAATATGGAGGGAAATCAGCCTTGTTTCCACTCATTAGAAAACATAAAGGGCTAGATTACAAGTGGAGCTCTATTAATAGTGCAGGGTGTGCTATCAATATTGCAGGCCCAAGCTCAGAGTAGCGCAAATCTGGTATTGTTAATGGTAAAACAGTGCTACCAGAAATTGTGTAGTGCAGTCGACATCTCTTTAGCGTGCCCCTATACTTTGAAAGGATAACATGAGTGTAACCCATAGCAGTGCTAAACAAATTCATGGCCAGATTACAAGGGGCATGCTATGGTATAAAGTGTGTCTTTGATATTACACTTCCATGGTAAAGCGCATTTACCAGAGGAGGGTTAGCATGGCCGACTTCGCTCAAGTTGCAATCTATACTATCAATGGATATCATGACCATGCTTATTAACACTGCTATTACAAGTTGAACGTTATAGTTTGTGCTTGAGCAAAAGCAGAAACTGCGCTAGAATATTTAGCACAACTTCAGACCTGAAGTAAACTGTACACTTTAAAAATTGTTGCAAAAAAACACATGTAAAACACATTCAAATAAAGTATTACACACACACATATATATATATATATATATATATATATATATATACGCTAGTTGTGGGATCCAAGCACTCACTGTTAGTTGTATTGCCTGGTGCACTCTATGGTAGGTAGGTAGAAACTTCTCAAAGAAGAGGCACTCACAGGTCTTAATTAGCAAAAATAATTTATTGATTCATAGGTTCAGTCAACGTTTCGGTCCTCGCAGGGACCTTTGTCAAGACTGTTCTCAGTACTCCTCTGAGTGTATATATCATTTACACACACAACATACATATATATATATATTATATATACATACAATAAATATCTATATCTGTATATATTCATATAGATATCTAGGTATAGATACATATTTTACAAAATAGATATAGATATAATATAAATATATATTTTAATTAAAATAAAAACATTTTCTTCTATGTGAAGAATATAGGGAATATAAAGTATTCCTTACTCACTTGGGATTTTGCGCAGTTTGTCTAAAGTGGTGTCGGGTCCGTGTGCAATCAATAACTTAGTTTTTTTAAAGCACTCCCCATAGATGTCCATAGGGAAAAGAAGTTAGTACGGTATCTGAAGCAGAGAAGTAAGCACACATCAGTTTTTCGCTTTGCATGCTAACTTTTTTACTTTCAACTTGTAATACACATGCTAACCCAGCCATGAAAAAATAAATAGTGTGCAAGCAAAAAGTTATTTTAAGAGACATTAAACAAATATTTAATGATTCAGATAGAGAATACAATTTTAAACAACTTTCTAATTTACTTCTATTATCTAATTTGTCTCATTCTCATAATATAATTTGTTGAAGGAGCAGCAGTGCACTACTGGTTTCTAACTGAACACATGGTGAGCCAATGAAAAATCGGTCTATATATGCAGGCCCCAATCATCAGCTAGTACCTAGGTTCTTTGCTGCTCCTGAGCTTACCTAGATAAATCTTTCACCAAAGAATAACAAGAGAAGGAAACAAATTAAATAATAGAAGTAAATTGGAAAGCTGTTTAAAATTATATTCTCTATCTGAATCATGAAAGAAACATTTTTGGGTTTCATGTCCCTTTAAGCGTGCTACTTGTAATCTGGCCCTTAATGAGTGAAGAACAAAACTATTTCAACATTTTCTATTTAAAAAAAAAAAAGGGGTGTTAACAATGCTATTTAAACTATTTCTTTATGGACCTTCAGCTGTAGCACATTTTGGCTTGGTGCACCTTCAGGTTAGTGCTCGAGCAAAAGCCAGAACAGGTTTTGTAGTGCATCCCATACAGTTCTATGAAAAATGGGATTTAGCATGGCCGTGCTATCAGACCTCCAGATGTTAGCGCAGCTGGGGCTTTTGCTTAAGCAATAACTTTTTACATTTTACATTCAGGCTGTAATATGAGTGCAAGATTTAAGACCGCTATTGATTTAGATAATCCCTCTAGAGCTGAAAAGCGGCTCAATCACTGAGACTAACTGACCTGCGCTCAGGTAGGAAAACACCTCTAAATCTGGCCTATTACAATAATACCAGCAATGTAATGTGCTTATTGTGGGAAGTTTACACCTTGTATCCCACCTATGTGCAGATTTGTCCTAGTAGCCCTAGGCTACATTAATTCAGTATTGCTGTATTCAGTTGGTAATTGAATGGGTTAATTTGCTCACAGTGGAAGGGGGTGTTGTTTTTAAGTTTTAACTATCCAATGGGATAATATGTGTAATCATTTAAACTGGTGTGACACTTGGTACTGCAGGCTATGACTACGGCTTTCTGCCGAAACGCGTAAGCCATCAGTGCCACACCATCCTTTTCGTGTGCATGTTGCTGCCATTTTTCTGTATTTTAATGTTTGTGAAGATTTAAGTCGTTATTTTAGAAGATACTGCGGATGCCTTTGTGTTTCTTACTTACTATTACAATAATATACAAATTGGAATTGAGAAACTGTTGTTGAAAATAAATACTATTAACAACTATTGACTATGACAATATTGTTCACCATTTACATAAAATAATTAGCTTTTAAAATGAAGTCGATCTTACTTTTTTTCTTTGTTTATTGATACAGAAGACATGTTTTTGCCTTCACAGGCACTCATTATCAGTGTCCCCATCTATCACAAATGTTGTAAGACTGTCCTAGTTTAGGAGCTATTACTACTTTCACACCACTCCATGTTCCTATAAATGTCCAGATTTCACAAAGTGAAACCAAGGGTCACCAAAAACTTGCTAGTTATTCCCCACACCACCCAGTCTTGTTTCATGTCCACCTAATCTCTTTCCAAAATATGAACTCTCCATGTCCATAACCCATTGTGGCTTAATGACAAGCATTTTGGCTCCTCCTCTTTCTCCTGGGCCAGAAAATATTGGATATATATTATAACTGATTTTGTTTGAGTAATTGTATAATTGTTCCCTGTATGTGGAATCATATGGTATAAAAAATGGCAATGCACAAGGAAATATTTTCACAAAAGTGACAGAACACATTACTTAGATTTCTGCCTTTAATGCTGTTAGGTGCAGTTTTAAATCATAGAGGTGATAGCTCTCTATAGGGTTATGGAGAGATAAGATAGTGAATCTATGTCTAGAAATTGGGGTGATTTTGCTGAGGGCATTTGGGATGTTTAAACTATATGTTACATAAAATGTATGATCATTTTATTTGGGGGGGAGAACAAAATTAGTCAATGTAATATTTATTATTATGTTTTTTTTTTTGTCTGTTGTTTTTTCCTTCCAGAATGGAATTGGAGGGTATTTGTTACAACAAGCTACACAATTCAAGAAAATAAAAAAATAAATCAATTATTTGTTACTAAATCAAGAAGACTTGAACAACTGTGAGGAAAGGGCCATATGGTTACTGGTAATCGCATTTCCTTTAGCTGGCCATTAAAGACAAACAGGTATGCAAAGTTTAATATGATATACAGTATATATATATATACACACACAATGTGATGTGTGTGTATTGTTTATGTTTGTGTGTGTGTATCTATCAGTCTGTCTGTTTGTGTATATGCATATTGTTTAATTTAGGGTGCAAACGGCCTATGATGTATTTTTTAAAAATATTTCTATTTCTTTTATGGGAGACTAACAGAAATACCCGTGCTGCCAGCACATACTATTACAAACTCAAAGATACAAAAAATGGAGTTCTTTTGTTGGAGGCCAATGTGGAAGAAGTCCATCAGTTCTCTCCATTTAATGAAATTGACGGAACTGCAGTTCTAGTGGCAAGGTATGGACTCTCATTTGATTGTGATTCTTATTTATTTGTTTATTTATTTAGTTAATTAGTATTTTGTTACTACATTGTCGTCATGCCTCATCCTATTCCCAGGGCACTTTACAACCATTTATAGTGATTTTAATGGGTCATCCTTCCAATCTGGATCCTGGGGAACCCCCAAACTACAGAATGGGGAAATAGACTGCAGTCCTCTTCCAATTGCTGTCTACTTGTTTTAAGGCCCTGCAATGTCCACAAAGGCACTCATTGTGATGTCACAAGGGGAAGGCATCTACATGCTAATGCACAAAGTTTTGGATAACTGACGCTGAGGGATGGGGAAATGGCTTTGCAATGGATAAGTGATCCATCCCTCATTTGAAAGAGGAGAGTCTTCCTTTTAAAAAGAGTGGCTGCATACCCCTGTAAGTTGCAGGTGATCTCTTTAAAAATGGAAGTTAACTGCACCAGCACTTAAAGTTTACTTTAACATTAGGGAGGGGCTCTAATGGGTCACTATCCCCCATTTGTGGTTAGAGGTACAAGTGATCCCCTCATTGAAGAGGAGGGGTTTGCCCTTTCAAATGAGGGGCTCTGTTAGAACCAACCTCCCTCTTGTTAAACTGCACTTTAAGTGTTGACCTGCTTTATTGGTATTTTGTTGTGATCACAGGCATTTTTGGCAGACTCAAGAGACACCTTACTTCAAATGAGGGGGTCATATGTGGCAATTTGCTGCACTTAAAAGGGCTGTTTTAATTACATGTTTGGCTCATAACAGGATTTTTGGATTTTACATAAATAATAAAATTAAACGTATGTTATTAATTACAAAATGTTAATGATAAAACAGTTATAACTATACTAAAAGCATTTTTGTCAATACATGTATATTGCAAATGTGATTCTATTCAAAGATTTAATTAATCTATGTGCATTTAAATTTTGTCCGGAATGTCCCATGAAGTATTTATTTAAGCATCAAGTCTTCCTTTCTTTAGGCTTTGTGATGCTTTTTTTGTTTCTGTTAAATTGATATAAATTGTTGTGCTTACACTGAGTGAAGGGGGAGAATGTTTATATTGTCCTAGATTACAAGTAGAGAGCTAATGATAGCGCAGGTTGCGCTATCAATATCAGACTATGCTAGGATTAGCATGCAAATTGGTAATACAAACCCATGACAAAGAAGAATTACCAGAAAATGTTTGGCGCAGCAGACATCTCTTCAGCGCGCCCTATACTTTAAATGAATATCACAACCACTCTAAACGTTGCACATTCAAAGTTATGTTTTGTGCTCGAAACAAAACTTGAAACCTGAAGTAAAGATTTTGTGCTAAAAAAAGTTTAACAAAAAACATGTAAAACATAATAAATAAAATATTACACTCTTATATAGTGTAATATACATATTAAACATAATATATAAATTCATTTCTAAAATAAATGTAATAAAAGGGTTTAAAAGGGTTATGGTATATGACAAGGTTATTGACTGAGAAGTGCTCAAAAGTGTATACATATGTGTATATTTTTAAATGTGTGTAAGTATATATGTGTATATATACCTTTTATATTATAATCATTTATTTGTATAGCACTACAAAATATTGTAGCGCTTGGTAACAGAGATAGGGGTATACAATGACAAGGGTTTGTGATAAGATACAAAAACATAAACAGACTATACAGAAGAAGAGAGCCCTGCTCTGAAAAGCTTACAGTCTACAGGTTGATGGAACAGAGACATAGGGTTTGGGGTAGCCCTGTCTAGTGGATGGTAGTTGCAGCAATAAGTCCTATCTTCAGTTCATCGCACATCCTGCCAGCCTGTCTCTCTTCTTTCACAACTCTTCTCTCTCTCTGCTTCTCTAACCCCTGTCCTTACTCACCTCCTTAACCATTCTCTCACCACTGGCGCATTTCCTGATACATTCAAACAGTGTGTCAATTACCACCAATCCTAAAAATGCCCTCCTGCTTGACCCCTACACCCCTTCTAACTATTGGCCGGTCACCTTATTTCCCTTTGCCTCCAAATTATTGGAACTACTGGTCTACTGTATAATCACCTAACTCAATTTCTCTCAACTAACTCCTTCCTTCATCCATTACAGTCTGGTTTTCACCTTAAATACTCAACAAAAAATACTCTTACTAAAATCTGCTATCAGCTAAGCAAATTGATACTACTCCTTACTAATTATTCTGGATCTATCTGCTGCTTTCAACACAGTTGACCATCCTCTCCTCTTACAAATCCTACATTAATTTGGCCACCCGAGACACAGCACTCATGATTTGCCTGCATATCTCTCAAACCTGCCTCATATCTCTCAAACCACTCAATTTCAGTTTCCTTTAGCAGCACATCCTCTTATCCTTGTCTCTCGTAGTTGGAGTACTGCAAGGTCTGTCTTGGTCCCTTGCTTTTCTCTCTCTATACATCCTCCCTAGGAAAACTTATAGAGGCCCCATTTATCAAGCTCCAAATGGAGCTTGAGGGCCCATGTTTCTAGCGAGCCTGCAGGCTTGCCAGAACAGCAGTTATGAAGCAGCGGTCTAAAGGACCGCTGCTCCATAACCTGTCCGCCTGCTCTGCGCAGGCAGACAGAGATCACCACAATTCAATCCGATCGAGGTACGATCGGGTTGATTGACACCCCGCTGCTGGCGGCCGATTGGCCGCAAATCTGCAGGGGGGCGCGTTTGCACCAGCAGCTCACAAAAGCTGCTGTGCAATGCTGAATACGGAGAGCGTATTGCTCCCCGCATTCAGCGTGGGTCTGTCGGGACCTGATCCACACTGTCGGATTAGTCCGACAGACCTTTAATAAATAGGCCTCATTTCATTTCTCCTTCTCCTTTGAGTTCCAGTACCACTTATACGCTGAAAATACACCAAATCTACCATTTCTCTCCTGATATCTCTCCCTCTTTACTCAACCAGATTACCAACTGTCTCTCTGCTATTTCCTGTTTGGATGTCCTCACACTACCTTCAACTCAATCTGTCTAGAACTGAGCTGCTTCTTATCCCCCCCCCTCCTCTGCGAGACATCCAGCACCTGAACATTTCTTGTACAGTTGTCTTGAGGTATCACTTTGACTCTAAACTAACATTCACTCCACTATATAAGTGCTCGCCAAATCCTACTGCCATTCACACCTAAGTAAACATTTCAGAATTCGTCCTTCCTTACATAAAAAGAAACTACAAAAATACTAATCCATTCCCTCATTCTGTCATACATTGACTCCTGCAATCTACTTCTAAATTAACCTTCCCAAACACTGCCTCTCCCCCCCTGCAATCTATTATGCACAGGCGGACAGAAGATCGCCACAATTCAACCCAATCGAGTTGACCGGGTTGATTGACCACCCCCCTGCTGGTGGCTGATTGGCCGCAAACCTTCAGGGGGCAGCGTTGCACCAGCAAGCTCACAAGAGCTGCTGGTGCAATGCTGAATACGGAGAGTGTATTTGCTCTCCGCATTCAGCAAGGTCTGTCAAACCTGATCGCTCTGTTGGATCAGGTCCGACATACCTTTAATAAATAGGCCTCATTTTCTCCTTCTCCCTTTGAGTATCCAGTACCACTTATATGCTGAAAATACACAAATCTACCCTTTCTCTCCTGATATCTCTCCCTCTTTACTCAGATTACCAACTGTCTCTCTGCAATTTCCTGTTGAAGTCCTCACACTACCTTCATCTCAATCTGTCTAGAACTGAGCTGCTTCTTATCCCCCCCCTCCTCTGCGAGACCATCCAGCACATGACATTTCTTAGACAGTTGGAGACTCTGTTCTCAACACCTCACACCAGGTCCCCCTGTCTTGAGGTAACACTTGACTCTAAACTCACGTTCACTCCACATTTATAAGTGCTCGCCAAATCCTGCCATTCACATCTAAGTAACATTTCCAAAATTTAGTCCTTTCCTTACCCAAGAAACTACAAAAATACTAATCCATTCCCTCATTCTGTTATACATTGACTCCTGAAATCTACTTCTAAATGACTTTCACAAACACTGCCTCTCCCCCCTGCAATCTATTAGGAATGCTTCAGCTAGACTGATCCACCTAAGTCACCCATCTACTGAGCTGCTGCCTCTCTCCTGCAAGTCCTCTACACTTGCTCCCCATAACCATCCAGAATACAATACGAAGTATTAACCCTCACCTATTAAGCACTTATCAGCCTCACTCCTAACCATATTTCATTTCTCATCTCCAAATGCTCCCCAACCTATCCTTTTACATCAACCTCTGTCTATCTACTCCTATGATCTCTATGTCTCTCTCCCACCCTCCAAGACTTCTCATGAGCTGCTCCTGTATTCCTGGAACTCTCTACCCCACTCCATTAGACCGTCTCGAAACCTTGTATAGCTTTAGATGCTCCTTGCAAACACACCTATTCAGAGAGGCTTACTATTCAGAGAGGCTTAACATCTGCTCTATGTTTTTTTTTTTCCTACCCAAAATAATTAATTGAACCACCTTAACTCATTGCTGAAACTACAGTCCACAAGACAAGCTACCCCAAACCATATGTCTCTGTACCATTAACCTGTAAACACACCTATTCAGAGAGGCTTACCCATTTAGAGAGGCTTACTACCTTTCCTCTGTTTTTTTTTCCCTACATCAAAATAATTCTTGAACCTCCTTAACTTATTTCTGCAAATACAGTCCACAAGGCAAGCTACCGCAAACCTTATGTCTATGTACCATCAACCTTAAATTGTAAATTGTGTAAATTTTAATTGTGTCAATTTTAGTTTTGAAGTGATCAGCAATAATCCGAGAAGTGAGTTTGGTAGTGGTGTGGAGGTGCAGGTGGATGGAAGAAATGAAAGAGGGAGTTAAAGGTTGAGAAAAGCCTTATGAAGTTGTTTACATTATATACACAAACACATACACACACACACACACACATATATATATATAAATATACACTTTGAGCTCTTTCCAGTCAAAACACCTTATCATATAAAATATTTATTTTAAACAAACTGATATATATATATAGTTGTGCTCATAAGTTTACATACCCTGGCAGAATTTTGATTTCCTTGGCCATTTTTCAGAGAATAAGAATGATAACACAAAGACTTTTCTTTCACTCATGGTTAGTGTTTGGCTGAAGCCATTTATTATCAATCAACTGTGTTTACTCTTTTTAAATCATAATGACAACAGAAACTACCGAAATGACTCTGATCAAAAGTTTACATACTCTAGTTCTTTATACCGTGTATTGCCCCCTTTAACATCAATGGCAGCTTGATGTCTTTTGTGGTATTTGTGGTATGAGGCTCTCTGTCTTCTCAGATTTGTAAAGCTGCCCATTCTTTCTGGCAAAAAGCCTCCAGTTCCTGTAAATTCTTGGGCTGTCTTGCATGAACTGCACGTTTGAGATCTCCCCAGAGTGACTCAATGATATTGAGGTCCAGGAGACTGAGATGGCCACTTCAGAACCTTCACTTTATTCTGTTGTAGCCAATGACAGGTTGACTTGGCCTTGTGTTTAGGATCATTGTCATGTTGGAATGTCCAAGTATGTCCCATTCACAGCTACCTTTCTCATAGGCCTTGTTGACTCTCTCTCCAAATGTAGCGTTTATAGTCGTGGCCAAAAAGCTCAATTTTGGTCTCATCACTCAAAATGACTTTGTGCTAGAAGGTTTGAGGCTTGTCTCTGTGCTGTTTGGGCGCATTGTAAGTGGGATACTTTGTGGCATTTGTGTATTAATGGCTTTATTCTGGTGACTCGACCATGCAGCCCATCTTTCTATAAGTGCCTCCTTATTTGTGCATCTTGAAAACAGCCACACCACATGTTTTCAGAGAGTCCTGTATTTCACCTGAAGTTAATTAGGGTTTTTCTTTGCATCCTGAATAATTTTCCTGGCAGTTGTGGCTGAAATTTTAGTTGGTCTACCTGACCGTTGGTTTGGTTTTCAACAGAACCCCTCATTTTCCAATTCTTGATTAGAGTTTGAACACTGCTGATTGGCATTCTCAATTCCTTGGATATCTTTTTATATTACCCACTTTCCTGTTTGATACAGTTCAACTACCTTTTTCCCGCAGATCCTTTGACAATTCTTTTCTTTCCCATGAACATAGAATCCAGAAATTTCAGTGCAGTACTGGATGAAAGATGCAGAGGGTCTGTCATAAGTCCAGAAACTCTTTGATCTTTTATACACACACACTAATTACAAGCAAACAGATCACAGGTGAGAATAGTTACCTTTAATAGCCATTCAAACCCCTTTGTGTCAACTTGTGTGCATTTTATCAGGGCCCTAAATCCCCAGGGTATGTAAACTTTTGATCAGGTTCATTTGGGAAGTTTCTGTTGACATTATGATTTAAAAAGAGTAAACACAGTTGATTGATAATAAATGGCTTCAGCCAAACACAAACCATGAGTAAAAGAAAAGTTTTTGTGTTGTCATTCATATTCTCTGAATGCCAAGAAATCATAAATTAATGCCAGAATATGTAAACTTATGAACACAACTGTATATATCAGTATTAGATTAATACACTTTTTAACCTCTGTGATAACCGTGTATCTAAGCTCTCTGCAGACTCCCCAGTTATCTTAGTTCTTTTGACAGACTTGAATTTCTATCAATCAGTGCTGACTTATAAAATAGTGATGTAGGAAATTGTTCGCCCGGCGAATAGTTCCCGCGAACATAGCTTGTTTGTGTTCACCACGGCGGTGTGAACATATGCGATGTTCGATCCGCCCCCTATTCGTCATCATTGAGTAAACTTTGACCTGTAACTCATAGTCTGCAGACACATTTCAGCCAATCAGCAGCAGACACTCCCACCCAGACCCTCCCAGCTCCTGGACAGCAGCCATTTTAGATTCATTCGGAAGCTGCATTGTTAGTGAGAGGAGGGACAGTGTAGCTGCTTCTGATTTCCATAGGGAAATTGATAGCTTAGGCTAGTGTATTCAGTGTCCACTACAGTCCTGAAGGACTCATCTGATCTCTGCTGTAAGGACAGCACCCCAAAAAGGCTAGAACATTTTTTTTTTTTGCCTGTGTAATTTTGACTGTGAAACATCAGTCTGCTAGTGTAATTTAATTGCAGTTGCCTGCCTGCAGTCCACCACTCATATCTGTTGTAACAGTAGGTGTAAATTAAAAAAAAAAAAACTTTTTTGACTGTGAAAAATCAGTCTGCTAGTGTAATCTAATAGCAGTTGCCTGCCTGCCCAGCGTGTGTGCCAGGCCCCACTTGCCATAGTGCCACCACTCATATCTGTTGTAACAGTAGTGTAAATTTAAAAAAAAAAACTTTTTTGACTGTGAAACATCAGTCTGCTAGGTGTAATCTAATTGCAGTTGCCTGCCTGCCACGGTGTGTGCCAGGCCCACTTGCCAACTAGTGCCACCACTCAATACTGTTGTAACAGTAGTGTAAATTTTACAAAAAAAACTTTTTTGACTGTGAAACATCAGTCTTCTAGTGTAATCTAATGCAGTTGCCTGCCTGCCAGCGTGTGTGCCAGGCCCACTTGCCAACTAGTGCCACCACTCATATCTGTTGTAATAGTAGTGTAAATTTAAAAAAAAAAACTTTTTTGACTGTGAAACATCAGTCTGCTAGTGTAATCTAATTGCAGTTGCCTGCCTGCCAGCGTGTGTGCCAGCCACCTTGCCCCAACTAGTGCCACCACTCATATCTGTTGAACAGTAGTGTAAATTAAAAAAAACAACAACTTTTTTTACTGTGAAACATCAGTCCTGCTTGTGTAATCTAATTGCAGTTGCCTGCTTGCCAGCGTGTGTGCCAGGCTCACAAGCATATACTGTGCACTACTTGCGCCAGTGCCACCACTCATATCTTGTTTAATAGTAGTGTAAGTGTTACATTAAAAAAAATAAACTTTTTTGACTGTGAAACATCAGTCTGCTTTTTTGTGTCAGGCTCACAGCGAATACTGTGCCCACTTGCCCAGTGCCACCACTCATATCTTGGTTTAATAGTAGTGTAAGTGTACATTTAAAAAAAAAAAAACTTTTTGGAGTTGTTGAAACATCAGTCTGCTTTTTTGTGTCAGACACACAGCGTAACTGTGCCCACTTTGCCCAGTGCCACCACTCATATCTTGTTTAATAGTAGTGTAAGTGTACATTTAAAAAAAAATGACAGGCAGAGGCAGGCCACCCCGCAGGTGCCGTCGTGATGCTGTGATTTCCTTTCACCCCTAAATAATGCCCAGTGTTCACGAGGCCACGGTACCATGAACGCGAAAAGTTCTGAGGAGGACCTGGTTGACTGGCTACACAGGACACCCAATCTTCTTCAGCTTCCGCTCGGAACCTTGACGCACCATCCACCTCCAGCTTAGCTTCGGTCACCTCTCAAGTGACACTCGCCTGCCTGCAGCCACCACCAACACTAGCTAGCACCACAGCAGCTTCACTTGATCTGTCAGAGGAGTTATTGACACATCAGTTTCAAGAAATGAGTGATGCACAACCATCATTGACAGAGGATGTAGATAACAGTGATATGTCTCAGTCAGGCAGTATTACAGACATGGACGTGTACGGTGTGATGATGATGATGTTGTAACCCGCTGCTGCTTACCTTTGTTGATTTGTCAGATACAAGTGAAGCGGTTGAGATGATGTGTCCGTGGATGTCACGTGGGGTGCCCGCTAGAAGAGAAGAAGAAGAGGGGGAAAGTTCAGATGGGGGACGACAGAGAGGAGGAGATGAGTAGGAAGCAGGGGGAGGTCGTCGCAAGGAGCTAGTGGCACAGTCAGACAGGCATGCATCGGCACACGACAATCAATGCCATGCTGTTGCCAACCACCAGAATGCCGTCATCGCAGAGCTCAGCAGTGTGGCATTTTTTTTGTGTTTCTTCTGCCTCTGACAACAGCGATGCCATTTGCAACCTGTGCCAAAAGAAACTGAGTCGTGGGAAGTCCAACACCCACCTAGGTACAACTGCTTTGCAAAGGCACATGATCTCAACATCACAAAGCGCCGATGGATGAACACATGAGTAAAAGCAGCATACAAACTCAAAGCCACCATCCTCCTCCTGGTCCAGCATCTTCAGCCATGTCATCCACTGCTGGTCCTCCTTGCCCCCCTCTCAACCATCCGCCACTCCTTCTCTCTTCGTAGCAGTTCCTGCTCATATGCCCACAGTCAGGTGTACTGTCAAGGACATGTTTGAGCGTAAGAAGCCAATGTCCCAAAAGTCACCCCCCTTGCCTGGCGTCTGACAGCTGCTTGTCTGAACTCCTTAGCCCGCCAAGCTTTTACCATACAAGCTGGTGGAGTCTGAGGCTGTTCAAAAAAATTGTAGCTATAGGGACACTGCAGTGGAAGGTACCCGGCCGAAAATTTCTTTGCACAAAAGGCAATCCCAACCTGTACTCGATTGTGCAAAAGGAAGTAATGGCATGTCTGGCACACAAGTGTTGGGGCAAGGGTCCATCTGACCACTGATATCTGGTCTGCATAGCATGGTTAGGGCAGGTATATCACCTACAATGCGCATTGGGTAAACCTGCTGACGGCTGCCAAGCATGGAATGCGTGGCTCTGCAGAGGAGTTGGTGAGTTGGCCTACTGCCACCTCCTCTACTTCTCCTACTCCATCCTCTTCCATAACCTCCTCGGCTGAGTCCTCTTCTGCTGCTGCATCTTGCTCCACATCAACGGCACTCCCCCAGCTCCGCAGGTACTATTCCACATCCCTGATACGGCAGTGTCACGCCATCTTGGGGTTGACTTGCCTGAAAGCAGAGAGTCACACCGGAATAGCACTCCTGTCTGCCCTGAATGCACATGTGGATCAGTGGCTGACTCCGCACCAACTGGAAATCGGCAAAGTGGTTTCTGACAACAGAAGTAATTTGTTGGCGGCATTGAAATTGGGCAAGTTGACACATGTGCCGTGCATGGCACATGTGTGTAATCTGATTGTACAACGCTTTGTGCATAAGTACCCAGGCTTACAGGATGTCCTGAAGCAGGCCAGGAAGGTGTGTGGCCATTTCAGGTGTTCCTACACGGCCATGGCGAATTTTGCAGATATCCAGCGGCGAAACAACATGCCAGTGAGGCGCTTGATTTGCGACAGCCCGACACGTTGGAATCCAACACTCAATGTTCGACCGCCTGCTCCAACAAGAAAAAGCCGTTAACCAGTATTTGTATGACCGGGGTGCTAGGACAGTCTCTGTGGAGCTGGGGATTTTTTTGCCATGTTACTGGACGCTCATGCGCAATGCCTGTAGGCTCATGCATCCTTTTGAGGAGGTGACAAACCTAGTCAGTCGCACCGAAGGCACCATCAGCGACATCATACCATTTTTTTTCTTCCTGGAGTGTGCCCTGCGAAGAGTGCTGGATCAGGCCGTAGATGAGCATGAAGAGGAAGAGTTGTGGTCACCATTACCACCAGAAACAGCCTTATCAGCATCACTTGCTGGACCAGCGGCAACGCTGGAAGAGGATTGTGAGGAAGAGGAGTCAGAGGAGGAATGTGGCTTTGAGGAGGAGGAGGAGGAGGAAGACCAACCACAACAGCATCCCAGGGTGCCTTAATTGTCACCTATCTGGGTACCTGTGTGTGTTGTATGTTGCTGGGGGGAAGAAGATACCTTCAGTGAGATCACTGAGGACGAGGAACGGGGACATGAGTAGCTCGGCATCCAACCTTGTGCAAATGGGGTCTTTCATGCTGTCGTGCCTGTTGAGGGACCCTGGTATAAAAAAGCTGAAGGAGAAGGACCTGTACTGGGTGTCCACACTACTAGACCCCCGGTATAAGCATAAAGTGCCTGAAATGTTACCAAAATTCCCGCAAGTCGGAAAGGATGCAGCGAGTTCCAAAATAAATTAAAAGTATGCTTTACAAAGCGTATAAGGGGTCTGATATCAAAGCACGACGGGATCTAACAGGGGAAGAAGTGAAAGTAATCCTCCGACTCTCACGACCTACGCCGGCAAGGACAGGACTCTTTACAGATGTGTTGTTGATGGAGGACATGCAGAGCTTTTTAACTCCTATGCATCGCCACTGCCCTTCGGGGTCCACCCTCAGAGAACGACTCGACTGACAGGTAGCAGACTATCTAGCCTTAACTACAGATCTCGACACTCTGAGGAGCGATGAACCCCTTGACTACTGGATGTGCAGGCTTGACCTGTGGCCTGAGCTATCCCAATTTGCGATAGAACTTCTGGCCTGCCCCGCTTCAAGTGTCCTGTCAGAAAGGACCTTCAGTGCAGCAGGAGGTATTGTCACTGAGAAGAGAAGTCGCCTAGGTCAAAAAAGTCTAGATTACCTCACATTTATTAAGATGAATGAGGGATAGATCCCGAAGGGACTGACATTGGGCGATACATTCGAGTAAAAAAGGCCTGATGAGATGATCTGCCTTGGGCTATAAATGGTCCACAAGCTGCTGTATGTTATCTTCGGATGACTTGCGCGACTTATCCGCCACCAACTAGGGTTCAAGCCTCAATGTTTTAGGGCACTTTCTGCCAGGGAAACAAACATCAATTTTTCTGGCTGCTACTACAGCAGCAGCTGCAACAATACCTAATTTTTCAGGCATGTGTACATGCCAAATTTTTCTGGCCTCTGGTGCTGCACTGTGGCTTCAAAAATGAAAACAAAAAAAGGCACGTAACAGGGATTAAAGTGATAGGAATAGTATTACTTAACACACCACTCCTATCTGGTGGCACATTAGATTGCACACGCAGTGCCCCAATATTTGAAGTAGGAGGACCGACCAAGCATCTTTTTCCATCTCCCGGTTCCTAAAATCCATGCCATATACACGTCCCCTGATAGGGGACGTAACAGGGATTAAAGTGATAAGAATAGTACTACTTAACACACCACTCATATCTGGTGGCACATTAGATTGCACGAGCAGTGCCCCAAATTTGAAGTAGGAGGACCGACCAAGCATCTTTTTCTATCTCCCGGTTCCTAAAATCGATGCCATATACACGTCCCCTGATAGGGGACGTAACAGGGATTAAAGTGATAAGAATAGTAATACTTAACACACCACTCAATATCTGGTGGCACAGTAGATTGCACGCGCAGTGCCCCAAATTTTGAAGTAGGAGGACCGACCAAGCATCTTTTTCCATCTCCCGGTTCCTAAAATCCATGCCATAGTACACGTCCCCTGATAGGGGACACCACAGTGGAAGGTACCCGGCGAAATTTCTTTGCACAAAAGTCAATCCCCAACCTGTACTCGATTGTGCAAAAGGAAGTAAGCTTTACCATGGGGTCCCAGCCGGACGTCTTTGTAATTCTCTGTCTGGGAAATTATCTATCTATCTATCTATCTATCTATCAATCTATCTATTTATCTATCAAAATCTATCTATCATATTCTATCAAATGTAATCTATTGCATCTATTGATCTATCTATCTAATCTATGTATCTATCTATCTATCTATCTATCTATCAAATCTATCTATCTCGTGGCCCGGACCGACCAAGCATCTTTTTCCATCTCCCGGTTCCTAAAATCCATTCCATATACACGTACCCTGATAGGGGACGTAACAGGTATTAAACTGATAAGAATAGTACTACTTGACAGACCCACTCATATCTGTTGGCACAGTTAGATTGCACGCGGTGCTCTGACAAAATGCAGAAGGACATTTGGCAGACGGACATTTGGCCGACAGATAGAAAGCTAAAGAAGTTCCGATTTCGGCCGAGGGCAGATACGTTCCAGAGTGCTCTGTTCTAATCAGAGCCTCGGGCGCTGCAACTACCTCTGGGAACCTTACCATGGGTCACAGACCGCATGTCTTGTATTCTCTGTCTGGGAAATTACTATCTATCAAATCTATCTATTGATCTATCAAATCTATCTATCTATCGTATGCTATCAAATGTATCTTTTGCATCTATTGATCTATCTATCTAATCTATCTATCTATCTATCTATCAAATCTATCTATCTCGTGGCCGGGACCGACCAAGCATCTTTTTCCATCTCCGCAGTTCCTATAAATCGATGCCATATACACGGTCCCCTGATAGGGGACGTAACAGGGATTAAACTGAGAAGAATAGTACTACTTAACACACCACGTCATACTGGTGGCACAGTAGATTGCACGCGGTGCTCTGACAAAAGCTGAAGGACATTTGGCAGACGGACATTTGGCAGATGGACATTTGGCCGACAGGCAGAAAGCAAAAGAATGTTCCAATTTCGGGGCGAGGGCAAGATACGTTCCAGAGTGCTCTGTTCTAATCAGAGCCTCGGGCGCCGCAACTGCCTCTGGGACCTTACCATGGTCGCAGACCACACGTCTTGTAATTCTCTGTCTGGGAAATTATCTATCTATCAAATCTATCTATTGATCTATCAAATCTATCCATCTATCTATCTTACTATCTATCGTATCTATCAAATGTATCTATTGCATCTATTGATCTATCTATCTAATTTATGTATCTATCTTCAAATCTAGTCTATCCTCGTGGCCAATGGGGAGTTTGCGGGTTGTGCAAATGGACTGTTTGCGGTTGTTTGTGGTGCGGTTAAACGGGGAGTTTCGGTCTGTCACTGTGAAGCGGGGGCGTAACCCTTACACTACCTGATCGATACAACATCATACCTGATGTTTTAAAGCACGTTATTGCAATCAATTTAGGAATGTTAGGTGATTTATTCCCTTCATGGATTAAAACCAGACTCTGCATCAACTATGTAATTTTTCCCGTGGTAGTTTTGCCATGGGATCCCCCTCCGGCATAGCCACAGTTCCAGGTGTTAGTACCCTTGAAACAACTTTTCCATCACTATTGTGGCCAGAAAGAGTCCCTGTGTGTTTTAAAATTCGCCTGCCTATTGAAGTCAGTGGCGGTTTGCCCGTGCGCCCCCGCCACGGTTCGCGAACACTTATGGAAGTTCGCGTCTGCCCGTTCGCGGAACGGAAAATTTTAAGTGCGTGACATCACTACTTAAGTTGTTTAAAATAGCATGCCCTATCTGAATCATGAAAGTTTAATTCTGACTTTACTGTCCCTTTAATAGTTAGGGATATAGATGTAGCTTTAATAGATGCTACCACCATTGTTAGAGTTAGAGATCCATTGATCCATTTATTCTTCTTTATTTGTTTATTTTATGTATTTTCCATCAGTTCATAATTTATTTTAATTTAATTTTTTTGCTTACATACAAAAATAATGATAGGCCCTGGTCTCTTTCAGACATAATTAAAGGTGCAGATAATAGTTACATTGTAGCTAGCTTAGGTTTTATTTTTATTTCAAAGTCAAGTTTATTTTTATTTTAACTAGGTAGACTAGTATTTACTAACTACCTAGCTAAAATAAATACAAATTTACCTGTGAAATAAAACCTAACCTGTCTTACTTACACTTACACCTAACCTTACACTACAATTAAATCAATTACCTAAATTAAATACAATTAACTAAATTACAAAAAAAAACAAAACACTAAATTACACAAAATAAAAAAAGAAATTATCAGATATTTAAACTAATTACACCTTATCTAATAGCCCTATCAAAATAAAAAAGCCCCCTCAAAATAAAAAAACCCTAGCCTAAACTAAACTACCAATAGCCCTTAAAAGGGCCTTTTGCGGGGCATTGCCCCAAATAAATCAGCTCTTTTACCTGTATAAAAAAAATACAAACACCCCCCAACAGTAAAACCCACCACCCACACAACTCACCCCCAAATAAAATCCTAACTAAAAAAACCTAAGCTCCCCATTGTCCTTAAAAGGGCATTTAGCTCTTTTTCAAGTGCCCAAACCCAAACCTAGAAATAAAACCCACTCAATAAACCCTTAAAAAAACCTAACACTAACCCACGAAGATCCACTTACAGTTTTGAAGACCGGACATCCATCCTCAACGAAGCCAGGAGGTCTTCATCCAATGGGCAAGAAGTCCTCAACGAAGCTGGGAGAAGTCTTCATCCAAGCCGGCAGAAGTTGTCCTCTGGACTGGCAGAAGTCTTCATCCAGACGGCATCTTCTATCTATATCCATCTGGCGCAGAGCGGGTCCATCTTCAAGACATCTGGCGCGGAGCATCCTCTTCTTACGACGGCTCTTCTGGAATGAAGGTTCCTTTAAATGACGTCATCCAAGAGCGTCCCTTGAATTCCAATTGGTTGATAGAATTCTATCAGCCAATTGGAATTAAAGGTGAAAAAATCCTATTGGCTGATGCAATCAGCCAATAGGACTGAGCTCGCATTCTATTGGCTGATTGGAGCAGCCAATAGAATGTGAGCTCAATCCTATTGGCTGATTGGATCAGCCAATAGGATTAAAGCTCAATCCTATAGGCTGATTGGAACAGCCAATTGGATATTTTCACCTTTAATTCTTGAAGATGGAGCCGCTCCGCGCCGGATGGATGAAGATAGAAGATGCCATCTGGATAAAGACTTCTGCCCGTCTGGAGGACCACTTCTGCCGTCTGGATGAAGACTTCTGCCCGTCTGGAGGACCACTTCTACCAGCTTGGATGAAGACTTTTCCCGTCTTCGTTGAGGACTTCTTGACGCTTGGATGAAGACTTCTCCCAGCTTTGTTAAGGATGGATATCCGGTCTTCAAAACTGTAAGTAGATCTTCGGGGGTTAGTGTTAGGTTTATTAAGGGTTTATTTGGTGGGTTTTATTTTTAGGTTAGGGTTTGGGCACTTGAAAAAGAGCTAAATGCCCTTTTACGGGCAATGTCCATCCAAATGCCCTTTTCAGGTTAAGGGCGAGCTTAGGTTTTTTTAGTTAGGATTTTATTTGGGGGGTTGGTTTTGTGGGCGGAAGGTTTTACTGTTTGGGGGTTGTTTGTATTTTTTTTACAGGTAAAAGAGCTGATTTATTTGGGGCAATGCCCCGCTAAAGGCCCTTTTAAGGTCTATTGGTAGTTTAGTTTAGGCTAGGGTTTTTTTTTATTTGGGGGGGGGGCTTTTTTATTTTGATAGGGCTATTAGATTAGGTGTAATTAGTTTAAATATCTGATAATTAGTTTTTTTATTTTGTGTAATTTAGTAGGGGTTTTTTGTAATTTAAGTAATTGTATTTAATAAATGTAAATTATTTAATTGTAGTGTAAGGTTAGGTGTTAGTGTAACTCAGGTTAGGTTTTATTTTACAGGTAAATTTGTATTTATTTTATCTAGGTAGTTAGTAAATAGTTAATAACTACCTAACTATTTAATAACTATTCTTCCTAGTTAAAATAAATAAAAACTTACCTGTAAAATAAAAATAAACCCTAAGCTAGCTACAATCTAACTATTAGTTATATTGCAGCTAGTTTAGGGTTTATTTTATAGGTAAGTATTTAGTTTCAAATAGGAATAATTTAGTTAATGATAGTAATTTTTATTTAGATTTATTTTAATTATATTTATGTTAGGGGGTGTTAGGGTTAGGGTTAGACTTAGGTTTAGGAGGTTAATAAATTTAGTATAGTGGCGGCAACGTTGGGGCAGCAGATTAAGGGTTAATAAATGTAGGTAGGTTTTGGCGATGTCAGGGGTGGCAGATTAGGGGTTAGTGTTTGTGATGCAGGAGTACGGCAGTTTAGGGATTAATATGTTTATTATAGTGGTGGCGATGTCCAGAGCAGCAGATTAGAGGTTAATAAGTATAATGTAGGTTTTGGCGATGTAGGGGGTAGCAGATTAGGGGTTAATAAGTGTAAGATTAGGGTTGTTTAGACTCGGGGTTCATGTTAGGTGTGAACATAAATTTTGTTTCCCCATAGGAGGTGTTAGACTTTTTTTCAGCCGGCTCTCGCCATTGATGTCTATGGGGAAATCGTGCACGAGCACGTAAAACCAGGTCACCGCAGCTTTCAGCAGCGCTGGTATTGGAGTGCGGTATGGAGCATAATTTTGCTCTACGCTCACTTCTTGCCTGATAACGTTGGGTTTTTGTAAACCTGTAATACCAGCCCTGTAGGTAAGTGAGCGGTGACTATAACGTGCAAGTTAGCACCGCAACCCTCATAACGCAAAACTTGTAAATTAGCCGAAAGATAATTATGTCCTTGAAGAAATAAAAAAAAAAAATATTCTGAACTTTTGGTGTATGCTTGACAAAGAGACAAACTGGAAAGACAATTATAAGAGAGATTAGCTAAATTACCCTTGCAAGGCTATAGCTATTTTAAATTGATGTATAAGTACACAGAGTCCTCAGGTGCTGTATATATCTAACTGTCGAAATGTTCATCCCGAACAATCACATTCTGTATAAAAAAAGCTTTTCTGTCAAAGTAAATGATGTTTTTTTTAAAAAAAAGATACCAAAAGAAAGAAGAAAACCTTAATAATAGAAATAAATTAGAACATTGTTTTAGATTGTATGCTCTATCTAAATCACAAAATAAAATGTTTGGGTTGCATATCCCTTTAAAAAAAATATAGCTTTCCTTATCTTTGTAATATGAGCCCCCCCCCCCACACAAAACAGTAGGAATGATATATACTTGCACCATATTTCTGCATCCTATTAATTATTCTGATTGTTATCATTCACAGGCAAAAATTGGTATTAGTGTCAGTTCGAGAAAAATTGCCAGCTGACACTGAAAATGACTATAAAAATATAGGATCCCTTCAATATTACTTTGCAAAAGAAATGATGCAGATTCCTACACAGTTGTTGAAGTATGAAAATGGAGAAACTCAGGTATGTAATATCAATAATAAAATAATAATTCTTTTTTTTTATACCAGTTAACATAGTGGCCTAGACTGCAAAATTATAGAGGTTGCTGTGCAAAATCTTTTTTTCTTTCTTAAATCACAATAATTTTCCACTCCTTTAGAAGTTGTTTGTAGACATATGAATACCTACATAAAAACAAAAAAGTTTTTTCACAGGATTACATCATACAAAAATAGAAACATGAGGTAGATTTACCAAAGGTCGAGCGGACATGATCCACTGTCATCTCAACCTTGGTAAACGCTGTCTGCATTTCACATTGCACAAGCATTTCTGGTGAAATGCGTGTGCAATGCTGACCCCTGGTCACTCGCAGCCAATCGGTCGCTAGCAGGGGCCGTCAATCATCCCGATCGGATTGGGATGATTTCAGTCTGTCACCTACGACCGCTTATTCTTAACTTCCATTTCTGGTGGACCAGAAACGATGGAGCGTTGATGCATCAGCCGCTGTTTAATAAACCAACCCTATTGGCTGGAATGCAAGTGAAGTGCAATCAATAGCACATGATATTGCACGGAGAAAAACTCACAATCTAGTATTACAAGTGGCCCTTATTGTGCTCGTATTACAAATGGTGAGTTAAGTGTTACGTTTGAGAACAATCTAAAATACTGATGTAAAATGCAGCACTTTTGAGAACTTCAGTTTACCATTAACATTTGCTAGTTTGCATATTAAAATGCTTTAGAAAAAGGTTTTAAGTTATATTTAGACTCATGAAACAAAGATTTATTACCAAAAATATTGTTTTGTTGCTCAATTAAATAAATTTGGTATAAGACAATAGGATTGCAGTTCAATAGGATTGAGCTCACATTCTATTGGCTGATTGGAACAGTACGATCGGGTTGATTGACATCCCTTGCTGGTGGCCAATTGCCCTCAAGTCTGCAGGGGGCGGCGTTGCACCAGCAGCTCACAAGCTGCTGGTGCAATGCTGAATACAGAGAGCGTATTGCTCTCCGCATTCAGCGATGTCTGTCGGACCTGAACCGCACTGTCGAATCAGGTCTGACAGACATTTGATAAATAGGCCTCTAAGAGTACTGGCTTCTTTTAAGTTGAGTTTTGAAAGGAGATCAAACGATCACAACATTCATAGTTAACTATTGCAATTCTATATACATCTGCACCGCTTCTAACCCATCTAAACGCATCTTTTAGTTTGTTAGGAATGGGCGGTTTGCAGCTTTCATGAGGATTGTTTTGGACAGTTTTAATTTATATTTTTCGTTATTGACTGTTTCCGTTTTGGTGTGAACTAGCAACAAGATGGTGACTATGAGTTTCTATGGATAGGATTTGTTTTACTGGATTTAAACTTTCCTTAAACTGTAAACTGTGACCTTGCTGACTTGTTAATTTGTATCTTTCTAAGAGACCCCTAAATGAGATTGTGCATTTATGAAGGGTTTTTATACGTAATGCTCCTTCATGCATGCTAAGTCCAAACTCATTCAAGCACATACATTGTAATATATACACACATACATACACACACACACAGAGATACTCACAGAAAGAGAAGTGCTCTCTCAGGAATGAACAGCAACTCAATAACTTGTTAGCTTATTCATCTGCGTTACCACCTGAAAGCAGCCTCTTTTAGCCCAATAATGCTTTTCATAGAGAAGAGAAGTATATCAGTCTGATTCCACTTACCAAGGTCAGTCCCTCGCTGAACAAGGATCATTGCAACCCCAGATGATCCTTTCAGCTTTCATCAGTGAGGTGCGCGTATATGTATGTATATATATATATATATATATATATATCCCAAGTATTGTGACATAACATATACTGAACTGCAATAGTTTAAATAATTGTAAATGAACATCCCAAGGAAAATTTAATCACCAAAAAAAAAAAAAAAAAAGCTTAAAGTTGGCAAGGGTTTAAAAAAGGTTTAGCAGCAAAGGGGTTAACACATTCAGATTGATTTGCCATGTTTATCCTTATATTTAACAGACATAAACACCAGATGCAAGTATTACTTATATACGGATAGGAGATCCTAAGTACACTTAGGATCTCCTAGCACCAGTGATGGTATTATAAATATCCCCAATCATCAACAACCAATAGGCTGTTAAGAAGAAGAAATTTTTTTTCAAGAAGGTTTACCCTCCTCCAATCCCACATAAGATTACTCCTTGTAGATTAGAGAGAACCAATATATGAACTAATACTCTAGGGACCAATTGCATTCCGTAGCTTAATTATACATCATACAAGTATTGTGCATATATATATATATATATATATATATATATATATATATATATATATATATATATGGGCTCAATAGGATTATATTACACTCTTCAAGCATACGGTCTATCCCTAGAGTAATACCCTGAAACCAAGCTAGATATTTTAGAACACCTTTTTGTAACGTTTTAACTTAGAAATACTTTTAGGATAACTATCAAATTCAACCTTTTTATAAGCTGATATGCTTTTGTTTTTTCAGCGTATGTATTGTTATCTACTGTATTGTTATAGTCTATTGTTATCTCTCCACATGAGAGAAAATGTATGTATATATCTATTATACCAATTTCCTCTTCTCTCTCTTTCTTCTCTCTGATTTATTATCTTTTATTTATAATCTATTATCAATTCTTAACCTGATTCTTAACTATTCAAATTGTGATGTTAGAATTTACAATCTCTTTTTGCTTTTGTTTTTACTAGTTTATATATTTTTTGTTAAGATATGTAAATAACATGTAACATTGAAGTCTTTTATACTTATGTCTTTGCACACTTCCTCACTTAACAATGTATCATCCCATAGAGCCATTACTTTGGTTTCCATAATTGAGCCTAAGCAATCTACTTATTACTAAGAACCAGCCTACCCTTTTTTTGATTGGCTGTATTAGCCTATTTAGGCTCACCTGTGGCATCCAGAACACTATCTCTGAAGAAGCGCATGTGACATGCGCGAAACATGTCAGATAGTTTGAGCTGCCTGAGCTAAACTATTACTTGGAAGAATAAAACTCTATTGCACTGGCTACCAGTCTGGATTTGTCCTCCTTTTTCTCTGCTGATAACATATAATTAACTGAACTGCAATAGTTTAAATAATTGTAAATGAACATCCCAAGGAAAATTTAATCACCAAAAAAAAAAAAAAAGCTTGAAGTTGGCAATGGTTTAAAAAAGGTTTAGCAGCAAAGGGGTTAACACATTCAGATTGCTTTGCCATGTGTATCCTTATATTTAACAGACATAAACACCAGATGATGATATTGAATAAAATAGTCTACTTTTATATTAAGCCAAACCACACTAGAAACAATATATTCAAATTATCACATAGACATTGCCAACAAAAGGATATAAAACATGCATTCTTTGAAATCTAGGATCAATAGAAAATGTAAAATGCAGTCTTTACTGTTTGATCCATGATTAGATAAGAGAAAAAAGCCAATTTTAGTTGTAATTCTTCTTGAATTCATGTATAAAACATATGCACTTTATTATACACAATTATGAGAATATCTGTAAAACAAATCACATATAGTTTTTCATAGCAAAGCTATTGTGAATACAATTATAAATAAAATATACTGGTATATACAGGAATCTAATAACATAAAAGAATCAGGGCATCGGCTCAATGTAGTTGCATGCATCCCTATGCTCACTGTACTTTGTAATTACTATTTCAAAAATCCATTACCATTTAATAAACTCTGGCCCTTTTCTTAAGAATTAAAAGGCTTCTTTGTTGCACCATTTAATTGTTTTTTAATGATTGATCAGTCCATACTTGTTTTAATATATACCTGTGTTTTATTTTAGTTAAAATTAATTGTAAACCATATTAACATATTAAGGAAATCTGTTATAGCACTTATTTCCTCAGTATGTCTATATTATTGTGTTATTTGTGTTCTCTTTCTTTAAAGGGGACATACAACCCAACATTTTTCTTTCATGATTCAGATAGCGCATACAATATTTTTTTTTCTTTCACAACAAGCTTTATTTAAACAAATATTCATATACAGTACAATGAAAATAAATTGTCAATGCTTAACAAAGTTTCAACAACTGGGGATCAAATCAGAGTTGCTCGGTTTGTCCATAAACATGGGCTTTCCAGAAGGAATAAAGCTAATTTCCAAAGTACAATGTTTCCGAGCACCATATTTAGGAAACTTGTTCTGCTTTTTAGGGAGATCAGCAGGGTGTTCCATAGTCTGTCTTTGAAAAAGTCTATAGATGAGCTTGTAATTTTCATCAATTACTTTAACAGCATGTATACATATGAAACAATAATAAAGAAAGGAAAAAAAGGGGTAGAGAGTGGAAGAGGGGTAGAGGGTACACATAGTGCAATTGCCTGAGGTTTGGGTGCAAGGTCTGTGGCTCTAGGAAGGTAGGAGTCTAATTTAAATGGTGTACTTATGCTTGGGTTTAGACAGGGTTTAAAAAGTGGGTAGCGCACCGATGAGAGAGTTTTAGGCCTTTAAGGGTGGGATTGTACAGGTTGCGGTGTGTGATTGTCGACCGTGGGGGGAGGCTGTTTGGTATATAAGTATTCCTCCCAGTAAAGTTTTACAGCGCAATAAAAATCTAAGCGGTTGGTCTGTTGATAATGATATTTTTCAAGCGTTAGTAGTCATGTTATGTGTTGTTTCCAACTTTGCAATGTGGGTATCAGAATTTGTTTTCATAGCTTTGGGATCAACTGTCTAGCTCCACTGACTATTAGGTATAGTAAAGTTTTTTATACCTACAGTGGATCTTTGGAGGTTTATTGCGCAAAAATATCAAGGGGTCAAAGGGAATCTTTTGTGTCAAAATGTGTTTAATTTCCCTGTGAACCTCTCGCCAGAATGGTTCAAGGTTTGGGCAGTCCCACCATATGTGCGTTAGTGTTCCCCTCTGCACGGTGCCCCTTCAGCAGCTGAGGTTTGTATGTTTGTATATTTTAGCTATCCTGCATCGGTGTAGTTACCACCTGCACAGGATTTTTATGTTCATCTCTGTGATTTGCTTAAAAATAGTGGTCCATTTTTTAGGCGAGATTGAAAGATGTAGTTTATTCTCCCATGCCTTTGTGTAGGCTGGGCGTTTAGTGGAATGTATGTCTATCAGTATTGTATAAATTGTTGATAGGTTCCCTTTTGTGGGTTCATGTGCTTCACAGAGGATTTTGAATGGATTTAATGGTCTTTTTAGGTGTTGCTTATTTTTATTTTGACTTATGTAATGGGAAAGTTGTAGTGATGTATGTTTTTATCTAATAGCATTTCTTTTGAAAGGAGTTTGCCGTTGTCTAAAACTATATAGCATGGGATGTGTGTATGGATGCTAATGAGGTTTCAGGTAGTTTTGGTGTATTGGGAGTTGAGGGTTTTGTAGTAGTGGAGGTAAGGTTGCCGGTATCGATTATATACCACCTTGTTTGGACACTAAGCTATCCCATGTAGTAAAGATATCTTGGATTAATACAGGGGTAGGTGTAGGAAGCTGCCGGTGTTGCTTGTTGAGCCAGCAAGAGCCACTAAGGATTGTGAGGTTAACTAAGTCGTAGTCTAGGGTTACCCATTCCTTATTATCTATGTGTTAACTCCAGTCTATTATTCTGATGATTTGTGAGGTCTGTTTATAGTATATTACATTTGGGACACCTAGTCCTCCGTTGCATCTATTTCTGTACATAGTGTTTTTCGAGATGTTAGGTGTTTTTCCTCTCCAAATAAAGGAATTGGCAGACTTCTGAATCATAATCTTAAAGGAGGACAGTAGTTGTAATATAGAATACAATTTAAAAAAAACTTTCCAATATACTTATAATTTTATTTATTTTCGTATTATCTTTTGTTGAAAAGCAGAAAGGAAAGTTCAGGAGCGTGCACGTGTCTGCAGCACTATATGTCAGCAGTTTTGCAATAATGTTGTACATTAAGATTCATACAAGAGAAAGAACAGAGGCATAGTGGGGCACACTTAGGAGGATTTTTACTCAAGCAGTGTGAGGTGGGGTTAATTCCGTATGTAATATGAAGTTCCTTAAAACATAACGTTTATTATAGTCAGTTTAAAATGTGGTTAGTGTTGTGGACCATGCCACCATTTAAACTAAAATTTATCACAAGATAGAAAAGAATAATAAAAAACAAAAAATAAAAAATAATAACACACTATGGGGCCTAGTTATCAATTTGTCTACTTTACCTGCCTTCGCCGGTCCAATACGCCCGCCTAAGCTCGCCTACCATCGCCGCAGCGGACCTGAAAAATTTTGCCTGTTATCAATAAAGCTGTCAAAAAGCCGTGCACCAAGTACGGGGCGATGAGCAGTGGACTGTGAGAGTTATCACTCATCTGATCTCGCTGCTCTTTGGCTTTTTGACAGCTTTATTGCTAGCCTGTCACTAAGCACCCACACTAACTACACTGTTCTACCCCCTATACCGGCACCCCCGGAGCCCCCCGCAACTAAATAAAGTTATTAATCCCTAAACCGCCGCTCCTAGACCCCGCCGCAACTCTTATAAATGTATTAATGCCTAAACCGCCGGTCCCGGACCCCGTCGCCACCTACATTATACCTAGTAACCCCTATCCTGCACCCCCTATACCGCCGCCACCTATAATAAAGTTATTAACCCCTATCCTGCGGATCCCAGACCTCACCGCAATTCAATAAATAGTTTAACCCCTAAACCGCCACTCCCGGACCCCGCCAAAACCTATATTAAACTTATTAACCCCTAATCTGCCCCCCTACACTGTCGCCACCTATAATAAATTTATTAACCCCTATCCTGCCCCCCCCCTACACCGCTGCCACTGTAATAAAATTATTAACCCCTTAACCTAAGTCTAACACTAACCCTAACACCCCCCTAACTTAAATATTAATTAAATAAATCTAAATAATATTTCTCTTATTAACTAAATTAATCCTATTTAAAACTAAATACTTACCTTTAAAATAAACCCTAATATATCTACAATATAAATAATAATTATATTGTAGCTATCTTAGGATTTATTTTTATTTTACAGGCAACTTTCAATTTATTTGAACTAGATACAATAGCTATTAAATAGTTATTAACTATTTAATAGCTACCTAGTTAAAATAAAGAGAAATTTACCTGTAAAATAAAAACTAACCTAAGTTACAATTACACCTAACACTACACTATCATTAACTAAATTATTCCTATTTAAAACTAAATACTTACCTGTAAAATAAACCCTAAGATAGCTATAATATAATTAATAATTACATTGTAGCTATTTTAGGATTTAGATTTATTTTACAGGTAACTTTGTATTTATTTTAGCTAGTTAGAATAGTTATTAAATAGTTATTAACTATTTAATAACTACCTAGCTAAAAGAAATACAAAATTACCTGTAAAATAAATCCTAACCTGTTACAATTGAACCTAACACTACACTATCATTAAATTAATTAAATAAATTACCTACAAATAACTACTATTAAATTAAAATAAATAAACTAACTAAAGTACAAAAAATAAAAAAGCTAAGTTACAAAAAATAAAAAAAATAAGTTACAAACATTTAAAAAATATTACAACAATTTTAAGATACTTACACCTAATCTAAGCCCCCTAATAAAATAACAAAGCCCCCCAAAATAAATAAATTCCCTACCCTATTCTACATTAAAAGTTACCAGCTCTATTACCTTACTAGCCCTTAAAAGGGCCTTTTGCGGGGCATGCCCCAAAGAAAGCCTGTAAAATAAAAATACAACCCCCCAACATTAAAACCCACCACCCATATACCCCTAATCTAACCCAAACCCCACTTAAATAAACCTAACACTACCCCCCTGAAGATCATCCTACCTTTAGCCGTCTTCAGCCAGCCGACCCATCGATGGAACCGAAGAGGAGATCCGGAGTGGCAGAAGTCATCATCCAAGGGGCGCTGAAGAAGTCTTCCATCCAATAGAAGTCTTCATCCAGGCGGCGTCTTCAATCTTCATCCATCCGGAGTGGAGCGGAGCCGAGCCATCTTCAGACGAGCCGACACGGAGCCATCCTCTTCTTCCCGACGACTAACGACGAATGAAGGTTCCTTTAATGGGACGTCATCCAGATGGCGTCCTTTCAATTCCGATTGGCTGATAGGATTCTATCAGCCAATCGGAATTAAGGTAGGAAAAATCTGATTGGCTGATTGAATCAGCCAATCAGATTGAAGTTCAATCCGATTGGCTGATCCAATCAGCCAATCAGATTGAGCTTGCATTCTATTGGCTGTTCCGATCAGGCGTCAGACAAAGGGAATGACTACTTACGCACATAGTGTGTTATTATTTTTTATTTTTGTTTTTTATTATTCTTTTCTTTCTTGTGATAAATGTTATCTTAAATGGTGGCATGGTCCACAACACTAACCACATTTTAAACTGACTATAATAAACGTTATGTTTTAAGGAACTTCATATTACATACGGAATTAACTCCACCTCACACTGCTTGAGTAATAATCCTCCTAAGTGTGCCCCACTATGCCTCTGTTCTTTCTCTTGTATTAATCTTACATATACCTGGCATAAGGCACTACCTCCTCCTATACATAGGTTTATTGGGAGAGAGGTTACTGGACTATTACCTCTATTTTTCCCACCTCCCCTTTAGGTTAAAAGGGAATTCTAGAATGTTGTACCACTAGATGGCAGTACTATTTATTGTCATGTAGTGCTCCATACATGTGCACTCTACTTATCTAGATACCTCTGCAACAAAGAATAACAATAGAACTATGCTTATTTAATGATAGAAATAAATAGGATTTTTTTAAACTGTATTCTTCACTAAGACCCATCTCTTATTTTTATTATTTTTTTTTTACAGATTATTGAAACACTTCATCAACTAACAGAACACAATACAGGACCGTCATCAAAAGAGTCTCCGGGCAAGTTTATTCAACTTGTTCAACTTTTACGTCAAGCAAGCTATGAAGTCATTCAAGCAATATGGAAGCAATTTTCGTCAAGACCCCAGTACAGGTATGAAATGTTAATAAGTATATTTACATACTATTTTTATGGTGCATGCAGGAAATTACTTGCATTTCACATGGCTAACAACAGCATGTTTTATTACCACTGGGGGGGATAGAAAAACAGGTACCTGACAAATATTCAAACATTTTCATGCTTTAAATAAGTTAATTAAAGGTTTCCATCTTTTAAATAGATATTAAACACTAACAATGCTAAAGAAAAAATATGTATTCAAAGCCAAGATTAGCATGTATATAATATACATGTGTATATCTTTATATTGTAACAGCTGAATACATATTCACAAAGTAAGTGTTAAGTTTTAGTCTCAATAAAATAATGGAAGCCAATAGATTTTAACCTAGGTTTCAATACAATTAGAAGCCTGATACCTGTAAATATGCTTGTACATGTTTTTATCTACCTAACTGCAAAGGGCTCCAATACACTCCAGTCCCTCTAGGAGAACAGCTGACTAGCCGCATTAAGATAAATCTTGTCTTGAAGAAGGCTCCAAAAAGAGCCGAAACGTCGACTAAGACCATTCATGTATAAAATCTGATGTTTTCAGAATAAACACTATCTATTGTTAAAACTTAAAATTCCTATGAGGGCCCTTTACTACAAATATCACTACCAGACGTTTGAGGATTGCACCCAGGTCAGAGCTATACCACAGAGGCTGGAGTGCTGGGCTACCGGCTAATTGACATAATATATATATATATATATATATATATATATATATATGTATACTGTATATAGAACTTTAGAAATAAGCACTCACTGGTCTTCTGCCATCAGTGACAAAAAATCCTTTATTTGATAGTGATGTTTGGGGACCCAATGTTGTTCCTTCTTCTGACAAACAACTAGTGAACAAACAAAACTTTTAAAGGCCTGTGTATCCCTCCCCTTGAATCAGCAGCAAATCAAGGCTGTCCCTGTGTACAAATAATATCATTAACAACACCTGTGAACTGAAAAATCAAGATCTGTACAAGTATAAAAATGGTGTAATAATATATACATAATGCTCCCCTCCTGTAATCCGATCAATCCAATGTCTGGGTGGGCTGTCATAAAAAACGAAGAACAAAGCTCAAAAATTACAAAAGTTACAAAAACAAGTAATATACAGGTATAATGCAACATAACAAGCCAGGCGTCATCAGCAAGGCGTGGTGTGCCCACCCAGGCAGGAGGGGAGCATTATGTATATATTATTACACAATTTTTATACTTGTACACATCTTGATTTTTCAGTTCACATGTGTTGTTTTAATGATATTATTTCTACACAGGGACCAGCCTTGATTGGCTACTGATTCGAGGGGAGGGATACACAAGGCCTTTAAAAGTTTTGTTTGTTTTCACTAGTTGTTTGTCAGAGGAAGGGACAACATTGGGTCCCGAAACGTCACTATCAAATAAAGGATTTTTTATTTCACTGATGGAGAAGACCAGTGAGTGCTTATTTTTAAAGTTAATATGCATTTTCATAGCACCCTGGCAGTTGCCAGCTGATGGTGAGAGTGCATACACCCTACAACTGTATATATATATATATATATATATATATATATATATATATATGCAGTATATACAGTATATATATATATATATATATATATAATCTTTATGTGGTTAGCAAAAAAATAGTAGCTAATCAATGATCTATATGTAACTAACATTTAAGGATTACCACTACTCCATATGCTTGATATCGGCTACCACCATGGTTTAATAATCACTTGACCATGTGGATGGCATAATGCATTGAATAGCTAATTGCAACTGTATATGGCTGAAAGAAAGGAGTTTATTAACTACTTCGGTGAAAGAAATATAAATGATAAAAATTGTGGTATAAAATGGAATATGTAGAGGGGGTACCACATACTAAATTGGGAACCTTCAAGGAAGGGGGTTTAGACAGAGCATAGGAGCAGACCAAAGTTGTAGTAAGGAAGTGAGGAAGATGTGGAGTAGAAAGGATGAGACATTTCAGGTGTGAGCAGAAGCAAGAGTCATTCACCATTTTTTTCCTTGAGGCACATTGTCTTCCTTCCAACATTCATGAACAATGTTGATAGAGTGGAGTAGAGGAAACAACTGAAAGATTGTTTTTTTTTTAATTAAATGTATTGTTAGTCCAATAAAAAGTTGTAATTATGTTTTAAAATGATCACAATACCAAGTTTTCGTCTATTTCCCGCAGTTGCAATTGCATTATTATTGGCCTTTTTAGCAATCTGACCACAATGACAGTAAATGCAGAATTGGCAGTGTAGAGAGGGAATGTTTTCAAAACATGTTTGCACAACATATAAGGCTTAATGTACTAAGCAGCTTTTGCTGATTTTGAGCACTGGTGAGGCAAGTCACCAGACTGCTGTTTCTTACGCTCTCTACCATCTCTGTGTTGATGGATAGAAATCACCCAAAACATGTTCATTTAGGGTGATTGGCATCCTTATTCTAGAGCAATTAGTCTTGCAAGAGAAGGGAGTGGCATTACACACACAGGCCAGTGTCTAATGAAACATATGGGCAGTGGACGTACAGTGTCCATTTTCCACTTAGCTGCGTGGGCATGTTCTCAAGAAAGGGATAATTAAAACTTTTCTGCGCTGCCTATTAGAGGTAAGCTTTAACTCCTATTATATTTCCCCAAGAGATATCTTTTAAGAATGTGTGGGAAAAAAAGAGGTTTGGAGTATAGAGTGCAAATGAATGCTAAAACCTTTGAGGACAATTGTGTATTAATTTAATAACAAATAGATGTATGTGTTTATTTAATAAATTCTGTATTTGTAAAGTTTTGCTATTCATTAGGGATATATCAATTTGATGACACTGAAATCTATAGAATTTTTTTTTTAAATATATAAATATATATAACTCCAGGAAGTATATGAAACACTGATATCAAATTCAACAGATAAAACAAATGCAGATGTTACATCTAGTGCATAGATATACTTAGTGTAATATTGCAGATGTTGCAAATGTTGCAAAAGATACGAATACTGTAAGTGTTGCCAATAATGTGGATAATACCAATAGTATAAGTAGTGCCCAAATAAAATGCCACTGTGTAAAAGCTAATACTCTCTTAATCAACAAGAAAATGTGGTTAAAATATAGGTAAAAGTGCAGGTAAAAATGCAGTCGGCCGAATGTACAGAAAAAAGTTTTTCCTTTTTAAAGGCGTTTTTGTTGTTTAAAATGTTCTACCACCGGTGGATTCGTATGTGCAAATTATGATGGGGTTGTATATCCTTCTGTTGTTTGCTTACCGGGAGGCCGGTCCTGGAGCCAGTATTGTATAGCAATGAGTAGATGTGCAAGTATTTTTGTACGTTGCCAGGGCTCTACGGGCTTAAGAGAGGAACACAGTAAGGAGCGGTGCAATATCAAAGTTTTTACTTACCGTCTCTTAGCCGATTATGGAGCCTGGTTGTAGATCCGGGTGGTGTCTAGTGTTCCTCGGCTTTGCGGCCTGTCCTCAGATTTAGTGTAGATGAAGTCCCCAATCTTCTGTGTAGTTATAGTAGAGGTATCTGCCTAAACGCTGTGGGGAACTTGAGCGCAAGGGATACACTTTGCCATATGCTGGATCTTTAGTAAGGTTTTGTTTTCAGCTTCCTCAATCCGCTGTTGCTTTCAGCTTCCTCAAAAAGCTGTTAGTTTGTAGAAAATGAAATTCCGCACGGATGCTCTGTGGATTCGAGCACTGTGATTTAGACAGTTTTTAGAGCAGTAGTTCGCTACGCGTTTCGGCCATGAGTATCAGCCTTTTTCAAGCTTTACTACTGCAGAGGTTATTGGCGGGCTTTTTATTCTTTCTGTCTAACCGCTGTCGGACAATTAAGCAATTAGGCAATTACTCTGAAGTCTTTCACTTATTGCAGTGTTTGGCAATTTGCATGTTATTTAAAAACCGTCTGGAATACTTGAAACTTATGCTTCAGATGATTAGACGAGTGTATACATCAATGGGATTACTCAATCATGTTTACGATGTTTTTATATGGCAGTATCTGTTTCCATAAAGACAGTTGCTAATATATGATAAACGTTGATAAGAAGGTACATATTAAGCTGCTGCTAGTATTTGGTGAAGTGTTTAATTACAGTTTGTGAATAAAGTAGATATCTAGCATATTATCATCAAATAGAAAAAAAAAGTTAAAGGAGCCTTGTCTGCACAGGATTCAAATTGATGTTTTCAAGCTAGCACCATAGTCCTTGACACTGCTGTATGCTGTGGCAATATACAGACTCACTTATTCCCTTATGTAAGAAATCTCACACAAGACTGAGATCCCTGGAGTAATGGAGGTAATAGCACATAGATAATGATCCACCACCAAGTTAGCATCTCAAGTAATTAGGCGTATCTCAAATCTCAAAGGGTAGGAAAACCTTGAGAAGTGGCTCTTAGAGAAAGCGGACCCAAGGAGCAGTAGCTTGGTTACTACTGTGTGAAGGGGGGGGGGGAGAATTGGGTTGCTGTTGGTTAGATTGATCTATTAGGATGTTAGGTTATCTTGTGTTCATCCAAAAATAAACTGGAAATTTTAACTTATGTTTAATAATTGAATGATGAGCGATTTATATAAAAGTAAAATGTATAAGAAAGACATATTTCTTTATATACCAAATAGTTTGGTTTATTGTCGTCATATTTTTTTTTTTTTGAGGGGGGGGGGCAGAGGTAGACTTGTGGATAGGCAAGCTATAGTGGAGAGCTGTTGAGGTCAGGGGTCAGCAGGTTTTCTTTGCCTAGAATGTAATCTAAATAAAATCATTGAAACGTTGTGTACATACCAAATGCTATTAAAATATTTCATAACACTTGCAAGTTTAAAAAAAAAATACAGACTAGATGACTAGTGGAGTGCAATCGATAGTAGGGGGGTGTATCATCTTGTGTAATTACTAATCTTGTGCTATGATGAACAGTGTATTCTGATTTACCGCAGGTATATTTTCTAGTTCTCTACACCCTAATATTAAAGTTGACATTATTTAAACCTGAAAAAAAGTATTTTTATTTTGTTAGTATTAATGATTTTTATTCCTCTTTTATGTCTTTAGGCGTTGGATTTTAGATGCCATTCCAGCCATTGCTAATCCTTTGTCACTAAGGTTTCTAAAACATAAAATAGATATAAAAGAGCTAACAGAATTTGAAGCAGCACAGACTGTACTTATGACTTTACATTTGATCAAAGCAGATCATGAAGCAATCGCGGAAGCAAAGGTACTGTGAGCTTTCTTTTGGGTCTAATTATACAACGCTTTACATTCCATTGAGCTATTTTATATAAAACATTATAGGAGATTAATTTAAAAAAAAATAGTGCTGCATTTGTAAAGATTAGCTCTTCATTGGTAATGAGGCTATTTCAATTAGTACTTTTTTGTCATCCTTTATATTTTATAAATATAAAAAATATAATACATATTACAATTCATTTATATCCCAAAACTAAATCATTATGTCAAACAGTTCCTTACTTGCACTAATAAAAAACAATATTGATGTTCAAATCCGTATTGCCATAGTAATAGTACAGATTTGTCCCTACAGTTAATCTGCAAAAAGGTAAATATTAGGGTTGCACCGATACCACTTTTTTAAGACCGAGTACAAGTACCGATACTTTTTTTTATGTCATGATAGTTTACCAAGCACAATACAGACTAATGATTTAAGATCACTTCTTTATAATTATGAACTGTAACTCAAAAGAAATTTTGAAATAATAAAACAGTTTTATGTGCTTGTTGTCACAAAGTTCACAGAAAATGTTTATAAATAAAAATATTACAATAACATATATTAATAATAACATTAATAAATAACAGCTGGGGCTGGGAAGCTACAAATTAAAGGGGTGATTACTGGATGTAATTGGATTGTAGGGTGCCTATATAACTCATCAATCTGACATTTGAACTTAATAAAAAGTTATATAATTTAATTCTGAAAATAATATTGGGGAAGGAGTACCCAGTAATCCCCTTTGAGAAAAATGGGGCATTTGCATTCTACTGACTAAACAGAAAATAGTGCTGGTCTTCATATTTTTCCAGGGCTGCTTTTTATTCCAAGTCCAGCCTTGGCTAAGGATGTTCCTCAGAGTACAGTATGTTTTGAGCACAATTGTTTAGGATGAGAACTAGCAGTATAACAGGCAATCTATCAATTAGAATATTTTTTCAAAAGTTAGTGGCACGTTCTTATTAAGGAACAGAAGCATCTCTGCATGTTCAGCTATAAGTCTGTTTCTGCTATCAGTAAGGACGTTTGACGCTAAGCTTTTCACACTACTGCATGGGTCAGAAAGATATTTTTGGGCCATTAAATCTCAGTTAATTAACTGCCCAGTACTTCAGGGGTTTGTCTGTATGAGGTACAGTGATCTCTTCCAGGTCGGCTTCCAGCTGTAAGGTAGCAGCTTTTGGAGCACTGCTGACGTACAATATTACAAATAACAACAATTTCTATTGGCAGAACAGAAGTGAACAATTTTAAGTTAAGTCTCCACTCCAGCTTAAAATGAAATGGGAACATGCAGTTTGAAAAACGCCACAAGATGGGTTATGGCTAGGAATTGGAGGTACGGTTTAAGTATCGGTGCATTTGCACAAGTACAAGTACTCATGCAAATACTTGGTATCGGCACCAATACCGATACTAGTATCGGTATCGGTGCAACCCTAGTAAATATACATTCTAATTTTCCATTAGATTGTTAATAGCTACTAGATATGTTTATTCAGATTTGGAAAAATGCAAAACAAAAACTACATTTATCTTTTTGGTTGCATTTATCTGAAAATGATCCCTTTAGCGAAAAATGTTGGAAGGTATGCAAAAACAAAATTTGGATGACTCGTTTATATAGTTAAAAGTAAACTCTAAAGGCAGGAGACTCTTTTTCCAGGTGGGGAAGTCTTCAAATTTAACCTGTTTAGGTGGGAAAGGCTTTGAAAGTTCAAATTTACACTATTTAGGTGGGATAGTTTTTTGCAATATTTACGTAAAAAGTGTTCAGATATATACAATTTTAAAACATTGATCTAGTAATATCTTTGTCAGTAGATTGATTCCAATGTCACCCAATAAATGGGCCACATTTATCATGTGCTGGGTGGGTGAGGTTCGCTATCCACTGCTTGTGTAATGCAGCCCCCTGCTGGCACGATTGTAGATCCTCCCAATCGGATCAAATCAGGATGATTGAAATCTTCCACACTTTAGGTGGTGGAGAGGTTAAGTAGCAGTGGCCTTAAGACCACAGCTACTTTACTACATTTAAGGCATGCATTCTGAGGGCCCCCAAAGCTGAAATCACAGCTTAATAAGAAGAACCCTGAATGTAAGCTTCAATTTTGTTCTTGGCCAACACTGACCCAATTTAAAAAAAAAAAAAAACTACAAAAATAAATACTTATTAAAATATATGTATCATTATAAACAACCCCATGGGGACGATTTATGAATTTATGAAGCAGCGGTCAAAAGACTGCTGCTCCATAAATTGTCCCGATCAAATAAGATCAGGGTTTTTTGACACCCCCTGCTAGCAGCCGATTGGCCGCAAATCTGCAGGGGGCGGCATTGCACCAGCAGTTCACACCCCCTGCTAGCAGCCGATTGGCTGCAAATCTGCAGGGGGCGGCATTGCACCAGCAGTTCACAAGAACTGCTGGTGCATTGATAAATGCCGACAGCATATGCTGTCGGCATTTATTGATGTGTGGCGAACATGGCACGCTACATCGTATCATGTCCACTCACACATTAATAAATATACCCCTATGAGTGAATTTTGGAAAACCCCCAAATCAGAGCTCTGTGAATACGTTTTTTTGTCCATAATAGGAAACCCAGAATTATAGTTTTCATAGATTATACTGCAGTGTAGCAACACAAATTTGTGCATATATTTTATAATTATTATACATATATTTATATACTGTAGATTGGATATTCTTATTTCAACCTATTGCTGTGTACACCTTTAACACAATTTCTTCTTCTCAAAGGCATTACTAGCTATTATTAAACCTCAGCAAGATTCAATACTTCGGAAAGTGGCTTTTCTTGCATATGGATCCCTGGTATTAAAGAACTGTAAAACTAATGACCTGTGTTCAGAAGAATATCTACAGGTAATTATTACACTGTATTTTAGAATGTTAGTGGAATAGTGTTGAAAAATGATTGTTTATTTATTTTATATGAAATCTATTTTAAACAGCAACTATCAACAAGGATTTGAATAAAGTGTGTAAATTCAGAAAAAAATGTATACATTATTGTCAAAATTACTTGGTAGATGTGCCTTAATTTTTGGAAAAATAATAAAATTAACACATTTTTGCTATTTTTTATATTTCTCAGAAATTTGATAAATGAAAAGAACACATTTGTTTGACAAAAATAAAGGTTGGGGATTTTTTTCATGCAGTTAAAAACTTGCATTTATTTCTAGTTTTGAAATCAGGTCTTTTTACTTTAGTTTAAAGGGACACTGAACCCACATTTATTTCTTTCATGATTCAGATAGAGCATGACATTTTAAGCAACTTTCTAATTTACTCCTATTATCAAATTTTCTTAATTCTCTTGGGCCTAGATTTAGAGTTTGGCGTTAGCCGTGAAAACCAGCGTTAGAGGCTCCTAACGCTGGTTTTAGGCTACCGCCGGTATTTGGAGTCACTCAAAATAGGGTCTAACGCTCACTTTCCAGCCGCGACTTTTCCATACCGCAGATCCCCTTACGTAAATTGCGTATCCTATCTTTTCAATGGGATTTTTCTAACTCCGGTATTTAGAGTCGTTTCTGAAGTGAGCGTTAGAAATCTAATGACAAAACTCCAGCCGCAGGAAAAAAGTCAGTAGTTAAGAGCTTTCTGGCTAACGCCGGTTTATAAAGCTCTTAACTACTGTGCTCTAAAGTACACTAACACCCATAAACTACCTATGTACCCCTAAACCGAGGTCCCCCCACATCGCCGACACTCGAAAAACATTTTTTAACCCCTAATCTGCCGACCGCCACCTACGTTATACTTATGTACCCCTAATCTGCTGCCCCTAACACCGCCGACCCCTATATTATATTTATTAACCCCTAATCTGCCCCCCTCAACGTCGCCTCCACCTGCCTACACTTATTAACCCCTAATCTGCCGAACGCAAAGCGCCGCCACCTACGTTATCCTTATGTACCCCTAATCTGCTGCCCCTAACACCGCCGAACCCTATTTTATATTTATTAACCCCTAATCTGCCCCCCTCAACGTCGCCTCCACCTGCCTACACTTATTAACCCTTAATCTGCCGAGCGGACCTGAGCACTACTATAATAAAGTTATTAACCCCTAATCCGCCTCACTAACCCTATCATAAATAGTATTAACCCCTAATCTGCCCTCCCTAACATTGCCGACACCTAACTTCAATTATTAACCCCTAATCTGCCGACCGAATCTCGCCGCTATTCTAATAAATGTATTAACCCCTAAAGCTAAGTCTAACCCTAATACTAACACCCCCCTAACTTAAATATAATTTAAATCTAACGAAATAAATTAACTCTTATTAAATAAATTATTCCTATTTAAAGCTAAATACTTACCTGTAAAATAAATCCTAATATAGCTACAATATAAATTATAATTATATTATAGCTATTTTAGGATTTATATTTATTTTACAGGTAACTTTGTATTTATTTTAACCAGGTACAATAGCTATTAAATAGTTAAGAACTATTTAATAGCTAAAATAGTTAAAATAATTACAAATTTACCTGTAAAAGAAATCCTAACCTAAGTTACAAATAAACCTAACACTACACTATCAATAAATTAATTAAATACAATTGCTAAAAATAAATACAATTAAATAAACTTGCTAAAGTACAAAAAATAAAAAAGAACTAAGTTACAAAAATAAAAAATATCTACAAACATAAGAAAAATATTACAACAATTTTAAACTAATTACACCTACTCTAAGCCCCCTAATAAAATAACAAAGCCCCCCAAAATAAAAAAATGCCCTACCCTATTCTAAATTACTAAAGTTCAAAGCTCTTTTACCTTACCAGCCCTGAACAGGGCCCTTTGCGGGGCATGCCCCAAGAAATACAGCTCTTTTGCCTGTAAAAATAAACATACAATACCCAAGCCCCCCAACATTACAACCCACCACCCACATACCCCCCTTAAATAAACCTAACACTAAGCCCCTGAAGATCATCCTACCTTGTCTTCACCATACCAGGTTCACCGATCGGTCCAGAAGAGCTCCTCCGATGTCCTGATCCAAGCCCAAGCGGGGGGCTGAAGAGGTCCATGATCCGGCTGAAGTCTTCATCCAAGCGGGGCAGAAGAGTTCTTCCATCCGATTGAAGTCTTCATCCAAGCGGCATCCATCCGGAGCGAAGCGGCAGCATCCTGAAGACCTCCACCGCGGAACATCCATCCTGGACGACGACTGAACGACAAATGACGGTTCCTTTAAATGACGTCATCCAAGATGGCGTCCCTCGAATTCCGATTGGCTGATAGGATTCTATCAGCCAATCGGAATTAAGGTAGGAATATTCTGATTGGCTGATGCAATCAGCCAATCAGAATCAAGTTCAATCCGATTGGCTGATCCGATCAGCCAATCAGATTGAGCTCGCATTCTATTGGCTGTTCCGATCAGCCAATAGAATGCAAGCTCAATCTGATTGGCTGATTGGATCAGCCAATCAGATTGAACTTGATTCTGATTGGCTGATTCCATCAGCCAATCAGAATATTCCTACCTTAATTCCGATTGGCTGATAGAATCCTATCAGCCAATCGGAATTCGAGGGACGCCATCTTGGATGACGTCATTTAAAGGAACCGTCATTCGTCGTTCAGTCGTCGGCCAGGATGGATGTTCCGCGGTGGAGGTCTTCAGGATGCTGCCGCTTCGCTCCGGATGGATGCCGCTTGGATGAAGACTTCAATCGGATGGAAGAACTCTTCTGCCCCGCTTGGATGAAGACTTCAGCCGGATCATGGACCTCTTCAGCCCCCCGCTTGGGCTTGGATCAGGACATCGGAGGAGCTCTTCTGGACCGATCGGTGAACCTGGTATGGTGAAGACAAGGTAGGAAGATCTTCAGGGGCTTAGTGTTAGGTTTATTTAAGGGGGGTTTGGGTTAGATTAGGGGTATGTGGGTGGTGGGTTGTAATGTTGGGGGGCTTGGGTATTGTATGTTTATTTTTACAGGCAAAAGAGCTGTATTTCTTGGGGCATGACCCGCAAAGGGCCCTGTTCAGGGCTGGTAAGGTAAAAGAGCTTTGAACTTTAGTAATTTAGAATAGGGTAGGGCATTTTTTTATTTTGGGGGGCTTTGTTATTTTATTAGGGGGCTTAGAGTAGGTGTAATTAGTTTAAAATTGTTGTAATATTTTTCTTATGTTTGTAAATATTTTTTTATTTTTTGTAACTTAGTTCTTTTTTATTTTTTGTACTTTAGCTAGTTTATTTAATTGTATTTATTTGTAGGTATTGTATTTAATTAATTTATTGATAGTGTAGTGTTAGGTTAATTGTAGGTAATTGTAGGTAGTTTATTTAATTAATTTATTGATAGTCTAGTGTTAGGTTTATTTGTAATTTAGGTTAGGATTTCTTTTACAGGTAAATTTGTAATTATTTTAACTATTTTAGCTATTAAATAGTTCTTAACTATTTAATAGCTATTGTACCTGGTTAAAATAAATACAAAGTTACCTGTAAAATAAATATAAATCCTAAAATAGCTATAATATAATTATAATTTATATTGTAGCTATATTAGGATTTATTTTACAGGTAAGTATTTAGCTTTAAATAGGAATAATTTATTTAATAAGAGTTAATTTATTTCGTTAGATTTAAATTATATTTAACTTAGGGGGGTGTTAGTGTTAGGGTTAGACTTAGCTTTAGGGGTTAATACATTTATTAGAATAGCTGCGAGATTCGGTCGGCAGATTAGGGGTTAATAATTGAAGTTAGGTGTCGGCGATGTTAGGGAGGGCAGATTAGGGGTTAATACTATTTATGATAGGGTTAGGGAGGCGGATTAGGGGTTAATAACTTTATTATAGTAGCGCTCAGGTCCGGTCGGCAGATTAGGGGTTAATAAGTGTAGGCAGGTGGAGGCGACGTTGTGGGGGACAGATTAGGGGTTAATAAATATAATATAGGGGTCGGCGGTGTTAGGGGCAGCAGATTAGGGGTACATAGGTATAATTTAGTTGCGGCGGTTTACGGAGCGGCAGATTAGGGGTTAATAATAATATGCAGGGGTCAGCGATAGCGGGGGCGGCAGATTAGGGGTTAATAAGTGTAAGGTTAGGGGTGTTTAGACTCGGGGTACATGTTAGAGTGTTAAGTGCAGACGTCGGAGTGGTTACCGCATAGCAAACAATGGGGCTGCGTTAGGAGCTGAACGCGGCTTTTTTGCAGGTGTTTGGTTTTTTTTCAGCTCAAACAGCCCCATTGTTTCCTATGGGGGAATCGTGCATGAGCACGTTTTTGAGGCTGGCCGCGTCCGTAAGCAACTCTGGTATCGAGAGTTGAAGCTGCGTTAAAAATGCTCTACGCTCCTTTTTTGGAGCCTAACGCAGCCTTTATGTGGACTCTCGATACCAGAGTTATTTTTATGGTGCGGCCAGAAAAAAGCCGGCGTTAGTTTTTCGGGTCGTTACCGACAAAACTCCAAATCTAGGCCTTGGTATCTTTATTTGAAATGCAAGAATGTAAGTTTAGATGCCAGCCCATTTTTAGTGAACAACCTGGGTTGTTCTTGCTGATTGGTGGATAAATTCATCCACCAATAAAAAAATGCTGAACCAAAAAAAAAAAGCTTAGACACCTTCTTTTTCAAATAAAGATAGCAAGAGAACGAAGAAAAAATTATAATAGGAGTAAATTAGAAAGTTGCTTAAAATTGCATGCTCTGTCTAAATCACAAAATAAAAAAACTGGGTTCACTGTCCCCTTAATAAGTGCTTATGTATTTTGAAATATATTTGCCAGCTTACATTCAGCAAGAAAAAAAAAACAGTGACAGCTGTAGGTTTAACATGCTTAGGGAACACTATGAGAACTGTGAGAAAACTTCATAAATGCACAAGGAAAGCCCTTGCTCAACCAACTTGGCAAGGTTGTAAGACTCATTATACAATAAAAATATAAAGAAGCCTTTGAATTTTGACCTCTTGATTTTAATTTCATCTTTATTTTCAGAAATTAAAATCACCTAGATTACAAATTTTGCGCTATAGAGGGTACGAAACCAACGCAACAAAAGTTGCGTTATTTCACCCTCCATAGCGCTGCCGTTGCAAGTTTTTATAAAGCTGCTTTGTGCTTGCGATATGGTGGCAATGAGCTCCACACCGCACAAAATCCAAGCGCTGCTTTGCGTGCTCGTGCACGCTTTCCCCATAGACAGCAATGGGGAGAGCGTGTTAGAAAAAACCTAACACCTGAAGTGCGGAATGAAAAGCTCCATAACGCAACCCCATTGTGGTCTATGGGGGAACAAAGTTACATTTAAACCTAACACCCTGAGATAAGCCCCACGTCTAAACATCCCTAATCTGCTGCCCCCGACATCACGACACCTTAATGAAGTTATTAACCCCTAATCTGCCTCTCCCAACATTGCCGCCACCTAAATAAAGTTATTTAACCCTATTCCCCGCACCCCAACATCGCAAACACTATAATAAAGTTATTAAACCCTATTCCGCCGCTCCTCAACATTGCTGCAACTAAATAAAGTTATTAACCCCTAAACCTCTGGCCTCCCACATCACCGCCACTAAATAAACCTATTAACCCCTAAACCGACAGCCCCCCACATCACAGAAAACTCAATTAAACTATTAACACCTAAACCTAACAACCCCCTAACTTTATATTAAAATTACAATATCTTAAAATAAATAAAAACTTACCTGTGAAATTAAAAAACCTAAGTTTAAACAATATATTAAACTAACATTACTATTATACTAAAATTAAAGTAACTACAAATTAAATAAACTAAATTACACATTAAAAAAACCTAACACTACTTAAAAAATGTAAATCTACAGTTACAAAAAATAAAAAAAATACTAAATTACAAAAAATAAAAAACACTAAATTACGAAAAATAAACTAAATTATCCAAAATAAAACCAATTACACCCAATCTAATAGCCATATAAAAATAAAAAGCCCCCCAAAGTAAAAAAAAAACGTAGCCTACAATAAACTACCAATAGCCCTTAAAAGGGCCTTTTGCAGGGCATTGCCCTAAAGAAATCAGCTCTTTTCCCTGAAAAAAAATACAAAGACTCCCCAACAGTAAACCCCACAACCCAACCAACACCCCAAAATAAAAAAACAAATTCTAACAAAAACCTATGCTACCCATTTCCCTGAAAAGGTCATTTAGCTCTTTTAAGAACGTCCAAACCCTAATCTAAAAAAAAAACACCCACAAAAATTTAAAAAACACTAACCCCCGACGAACCACTTACAGTTTCTGAAGTCCGGACATACAGGCGGCAACGTCTTCATCCAGGCAGCGAGGTCTTCATCCATCAAGGTGGCGTCTTCTATCTTCATCCAGGCGGCATTTTCTATCTTCATCCCGGTGGCGCGGAGCAGGTCCATCCTTCAAGACATCCGGTGCAGAGCATCCTCTTCATATGGTCGCCGCCATACACTGAATCTTCAATGCAAGGAAACCTTTTCAAAATGGCGTCCCATGCATTCCTATTGGCGGATTTGATTTTTGAAATTCAAATCAGCCAATAGGATGAGAGCTACTGAAATCCTTTTGGCTGTTCAAATCAGTCAATAGGATGAGAGCTACTGAAATTCTATTGGCTGATTTAAATAGCCAATAGAGCAGCGGAATAGGGGTTAATATGTATTTTATAGGTGTTAGTGTACTTTTTAACAGTTTAGTTATGAGTTTTGTGTAACAATTTTGTTGCGTAAAACTCATAACTACTGTTTTCAGATTGTGGAACGGATCGTGTCGGTATAGGCTGTAATGAAAGCTTTTTAGCCTCAGCGCAAAACTTGTAAAACTGGTAGCGCTATGGAAATCCCACGCAAAAATTTAATTTTTTTGAGTGCGGGACTGACGTTGCATTACAGGCTAAAATGAGAGGTACAGATATAAGGGCTTGTAATGGCTGCATTCCGGTTTTTACGCTGAAATGGAAATTTTTCTTATACAAGATATGACGAGTCCACGGATTTCATCCTTACTTATGGGATTACGCCTCCTGGTCAGCAGGAAGTGGCAAAGAGCACCACAGCAGAGCTGTATATATAGCTCCTCCCTTCCCTCCCACTCCAGTCATTCTCTTTGCCTGTGTTAGTGATAGGAAGAGGTAAAGTGTGGTGTTAGTTTAGATTCTTCAATCAAGAAGTTTTTATTTTAAAATGGTGCCAGTGAGTACTATTCTTCTCAGGGAGAAATCGTCAGTCATTTAATTCCTAAGAGGAGTGGAGACATCTTATTTTTCTGCCCTGATGTTGATGATCTTAGCAAACATTATCAAAGATCCTGTTGGTTTCCACAGAGAAGTTGAAGGTAGTGTAAATAAATATCTTCAGTGTGGAGAACCGTGTCATGCTACAAGCAGCATTGAGGTATGCTCAGTCATTTGTTTCTGGGGAGACTTGATACATTAGAACAGGCTGACATTATTCCCTATCTGGGGAGGGGTAATCAGTATGCACTATATGTATGGAAATGGTGTACATGGAATTCCCTTTTATCTTGATTACTTATCAGTGTGTTTGGTGTGTCACTTATGTATATTTTGTGTGGGCTGACGCTGGGAGATGCGGTTTGCTGCCTAAGGGCTGTCGTTATTATGTCACTATAACTGGCCTGAGAGAGTGCAGTTTTCAATGATGTTGCGCTTTATTATTGAAGTGTATGTATTGAGGGGCACATGGCTTTTTAACATTTTAAGTTGGGAATCTGACATGTTGTTTTACTTCCCATGCGGGTCTCAGTAAGGCTTGAGTTATGCCCACAGTGGGTGGAGCCTAATTTTGTGCGCTCAGCCGCGCAGTATTCATCCGGATTGGATCATTGCTATTGCTAGTCTGTTTAACATGTCTGAACTTCAGGAAAGTACATGTTCTATGTGTTTAGATGCCAATGTGGAACCCCCTCTTACATTTTGTCCCTCATGTACTGAAAGGGCCTTACAATGTAAAGAACATATTTTCTTTAATGCAAATATGTCTAAGGATGATTCTCAGACTGATGAGAATCAGGGTATGCCGCTACTTTCTCCCCAAGCATCACAACCTTTAATGCCCACCCAAGCGATGCCGTGTTCTTCAACTGTGTCCACTTCATTTACTCTGCAGGATATGGCTGCAGTTATGTCTGCTACCCTTACAGAGGTCTTATCTAAGTTGCCAGTGTTACAGAGCAAACGCAGCAGGACAGAGGCCACTCTGATTCCTGCGACTTCTGATGCTTAGATGGTTATTTCCAATGTACCCTCACAGGGATCTGAATTGGGGGTCAGGGAACTTCTGTCTGAGGGGGAACTTTCCGACTCGGGAAGTGTGTTACCTCAGACGGACTCGGACATAATGTCCTTCAGATTAAAGCTTGAACACCTCCGCCTGTTACTTCGGGAGGTTTTAGCGACTCTGGATGACTGTGACTCTATTGTAGTTCCACCAGAGAAATTGTGTAAGATGGACAAATATTTAGAGGTGCCTGCTTACTCTGATGTTTTTCCGGTTCCTAAGAGAATCTCGGAAATTATTACGCGGGAATGGGAAAGACCGGGTATCCCGTTCTCACCTTCTCCTAATTTTAAGAAAATGTATCCCATAGCTGACACTTTCCGGGACTCTTGGCAAACAGTCCCTAAGGTGGGGGGAGCTATATCTACCCTGGCTAAGCGTACTACTATTCCTATTGAGGACAGTTGTGCTTTCAAAGACCCTATGGATAAAAAGTTGGAGGGTCTTCTAAAGAAGTTATTTACTCATCAGGGTTTTCTTTTACAACCGACGGCCTGCATTGTGCCAGTTACAACTGTGGCGGCCTTCTGGTTTGATGCCTTAGAAGAGTCTCTTAAGACGGAGACTCCTTTAGAGGAAATTTTGGATAGAATTAAGGCTCTTAAGCTGGCTAATACTTTTATTACGGACACCACCTTTCAGATTGCCAAGTTGGCGGCTAAGAATGCCGGATTTGCCATTTTAGCGCGTAGAGCGTTATGGTTAAAGTCTTGGTCTGCTGATGTGTTATCTAAGTCAAAGCTTTTGGCTATTCCTTTCAAAGGGAAAAACCTATTCGGGCCTGACTTGAAAGAAATAATTTCTGACATTATGGGAGGTAAAAGTCATCTCCTACCTCAGGATAAAGCAGCTAAACTTAGGGGTAAACAAAATAATTTTCATTCCTTTCGGAATTTCAAAGGAGTCCCTGCTTCTTTTTCCGCTAAACAGGAAGGGAATTTTGCTTAAGCCAAGTTCGTCTGGAGACCCAACCAGACTTGGAACAAAGGTAAACAACCCAAGAAGCCCACTGCTGCTCCCAAGACAGCATGAAGGGGCAGCCCCCGATCCGGGACAGGATCTAGTAGGGGGCAGAGTTTCTCTCTTTACCCGGGCTTGGATAAGAGATGTTCACTGGAAATCATGTCCCAAGGGTATCAACTGGAATTCAAAAATTCTCTCCCAAGGGGGAGGTTTCTTCTTTCACGATTGTCTGTAGACCAGATAAAAAGAGAGGCGTTTTTACGTTGTGTAAAAGAACTCTCTACTATGGGAGTAATTTGTCCCGTTCCAATACTGGAACAGGGGCAGGGGTTTTACTCAAATCTTTTCATGGTTCCCAAAAAAGAGGGACTGTTCAGACCCATTTTAGATCTCAAGAGTCTAAACAAGTTTCTCAGAATACCATCCTTCAAGATGGAGACTATTCGAACAATTCTACCATTGATCCAGGAGGGTCAATATATGACTACCGTGGACTTGAAGGATGCATATCTTCATATTCCTATCCACAAGGATCATCATCAGTTCCTAAGGTTTGCCTTCCTGGACAAACATTTTCAGTTCATGGCTCTTCCCTTCGGGTTGGCCACAGCACCCAGGATCTTCACGAAGGTTCTAGGGTCCCTTCTGGCGGTTCTCAGGCCATGGGGTATTGCAGTGGTGCCTTATCTAGACGATATTCTGATCCAGGCGTCATCTTACCATCTGACAAAATCTCATACAGACATGGTTCTGTCCTTTCTGAGGACTCATGGGTGGAAGGTGAATCTAGAAAAGAGTTCACTAATTCCACAGACAAGGGTTCCCTTCTTGGGAACTCTAATACATTCCATATCCATGAAAATTTTCTTGACAGAGGTCAGAAAGTTAAAGATTCTGAATGCATGCCTAGCCCTTGGCCATCAGTGGCTCAGTGCATGGAGGTAATTGGATTGATGGTGGCGGCAATGGACATCATTCCGTTTGCTCGTTTTCATCTCAGACCGCTACAACTGAGCATGCTCAAGCAGTGGAATGGAGATTATGCAAATTTGTCTCCTCAGATAGATCTGGATCAGGAGACAAGAGACTCACTTCTTTGGTGGTTGTCGCTGGATCATCTGTCCCAAGGGACGTGCTTCCTCAGACCCTCATGGGTGATAGTGACAACGGACGCCAGTCTACTAGGTTGGGGTGCAGTCTGGAATTCCCTGAAGGCTCAGGGTATGTGGACTCAGTCGGAGTCTCTACTTCCAATCAATATTCTGGAATTGAGAGCAATATTCAATGCGCTTCAGGCTTGGCCTCAGTTGGCTTCGGCCAAATTTATCCGTTTTCAGTCGGACAACATCATGACTGTGGCGTACATCAATCATCAGGGAGGAACAAGGAGTTCCTTAGCGAGGACAGAAGTACCCAAGATAATTCTGAGGGCGGAGGTTCACTCTTGTTATCTGTCAGCAATCTACATCCCAGGAGTTCGCAATTGGGAAGCAGACTTTTTAAGCAGACAGACGTTTCATCCGGGGGAGTGGGAACTCCATCTGGAGGTCTTTGCCACCCTGATTCTCAGATGGTGGATCTGATGGCGTCTCGTCAGATTGCCAAGCTCCCAAGAATTGGATCTGATGGTGTCTCGTCAGAATGCCAAGCTCCCAAGATACGGATCCAGGTCAAGGGATCCTCAGGCCAAACTGATAGATGCCTTGGCAGTGCCTTGGTCGTTCAACATAGCTTTTGTGTTTCCACTGTTTGCTCTCCTTCCCCAGGTGATTGCACAGATCAAACAGGAGAGGGCTTCGGTAATTCTAATCGCTCCTGCATGGACTCGCAGGACTTGGTATCTATTCCGATCTAGTGGACATGTCCTCTCTGCCGCCATGGAAGCTTCCATTGAGGCAGGACCTTCTCATTCAGGGACCCTTCCAACATCTGAAATCTAGTTTCTCTGCTGCTGACTGCTTGGAGATTGAATGCTTGATTTTATCTAACCAGGGGTTCTCTGATTTGGTCATTGATACTTTGATTCAGGCACGTAAGCCTGTCACTAGAAAGATCTACCATTAGATATGGCGTAAATATCTTTATTAGTGCGAATCCAAGGGCTACTCATGGAGTAGAGTTAGGATTCCCAGGATTTTATCTTTTCTCCAAGAAGGATTGGAGAAGGGGTTATCAGCAAGTACCTTAAAGGGACAAATTTCTGCTTTGTCAATTTTACTACACAAACGTTTGGCAGATGTTCCAGACGTTCAGTCTTTTTGTCAGGCTCTGACCAGAATCAAGCCTGTGTTTAGACCAATTGCTCCACCCTGGAGTTTGAATTTAGTTCTTAATAATCTTCAAGGGGTTCCGTTTGAACCCATGCATTCCATAGATATTAAGTTGTTATCTTGGAAGGTTTTATTTTTGGTTGCTATTTCTTCTGCTCGTAGAGTTTACGAGCTTTCAGCGTTACAATGTGACTCTCCTTATCTTATTTTTCATTCTGATAAGGTGGTTTACGTACCAAACCTGGTTTTCTTCCTAAGGTTGTTTATAATAAGAATATTAATCAGGAAATTGTTGTTCCTTCATTGTGTCCTAATCCTTCTTCTAAGAAGGAGCGTTCGTTGCATAACTTGGACGTGGTCTGTGCCCTGAAGTTTTATTTGCAGGCGACTAAAGAATTTTGTCAATCATCTTCTTTATTTATTGTTTTTTCTGGAAAGCGTAGGGGTCTGAAAGCTACGGCTACCTCTCTTTCTTTTTGGCTGAAGAGTATCATCCATCTGGCATATGAGACTGCTGGACAGCAGCCTTGTGAAAGAATTATGGCTCATTCCACTAGGGCTGTGGCTTCCTCATGGGCATTTAAAAACTATGCTTCTGTTGAACAGATTTGCAAGGCTGCAACTTGGTCGACTGTTCACACTTTTTCCAAATTTTCCAATTTTGATACTTTTGCTTCATCTGAGGCTGGTTTTGGGAGAAAGGTTCTTCAAGCTGTTGTGCCTTCCGTTTAGGATCCTGTCTTGTCCCTCCCTTTCATCAATGTCCTATAGCTTTGGTATTGTATCCCATAAGTAAGGATGAAATCCATGGACTCGTCATATCTTGTAAAAGAAAAGGAAATTTATGCTTACCTGATAAATTTATTTATTTTACAATATGATGAGTCCACGGCCCACCCTGTCATTTTCTAAGACAGGTCTTTATTTTTGTTAAACTTCAGTCACCTCTGCACCTTTGGCTTTTCCTTTCTCTTCCTAACTTCGGTCGAATGACTGGAGTGGGAGGGAAGGGAGGAGCTATATATACAGCTCTGCTGTGGTGCTCTTTGCCACTTCCTGGTGACCAGGAGGCATAATCCCATAAGTAAGGATGAAATCTGTGGACTCGTCATATCGTAAAAGAAATACATTTATCAGGTAAGCATAAATTTCCTTTTTCAGCGTTAAAACCGGAACGAAAAAAAAATTGTAATCTAGGCGAGTATAATTTAATATAACTTTTACTAATTTACATTAAAGGAATACTAAACCTTTTTTTTTTTTTTGACAATACCGAAAGAGCATGCAATTTTAAGCAACTTTCTAATTTACTCCTATTATCAATTGTTCTTTGTTCTCTTGTTATCTTTACTTGAAAATGCTGCGATCTAAGCTTAGCAGCCGACTAATTTTTGGTTCAGCACCCTGAGTAGTGCTTGCTGATTGTTGACTATATTCTTACTTTTCAAATAAAGATACCAAGAGAACGAAGAAAATGTGATCATAGGAGTAAATTAGAAAGTTGTTTAAAATAGAATGCTTTTTTTTTCTTTTGTGATTCAGAGAGAGCATGGGTTTTTAAACAACGTTTTAATTTACTTCTTTTATCAAATGATTTTGTTTTCTTGGTATCTTTTGTTGAAAAGCATACCAAGGTAGGCTCATGAGCAGCTGATTGGTGGCTGCACTTATATGCCTCATGTTATTGGCTCACCCATTTGCATTGCTGGGGTTTTTTTTCAGCAAAGGATACAAAGGAATAAAGCTTATTAGATAATATAATTAAATTGTAAGATTGTTTGATCTGAATCATGGAAACTAAATGTTGATCCCTTTAAATATGTTTTGTTTTTTTAAGTTTAAAAATTATTTGTATAGCTTATTGTAAATTCACATTTTGATGAGTACTATTATAACACATTTTTATGCATAACAGGATTAGGATTTTTCAATGCACATTTATTATGTTTTTGAAATGTTTACAGTATATAGGGCATATCTATCAAGCTCTGTATGAAGCTTGAAGCCCTGTGTTTCTGGCGAGCCTGTCCGAATATGATCGGGTTGATTGACACTCCCCTGCTAGCGGCCGCGAATCTGCAGTGGGCGGCGTTGCACCAGCAGTTTCCAAGAGCTGCTGGTGCAATGCTGAATGTGGAGAGTGTATTGCTCTCCGCATTCAGCGAGGTCATGTCCGACAGGCCTTTCATAAATAAACCCCTATGTCTCTCCTAATACATTTACTATATAAATGTTATTTAGATTGGATTGTAGTCTATTTCTCTGAACTACTACACCTTTTGCGGATAGGAACAATATTTCTTTTATGAAACTATTGTGTTTAATTTAATCATACGTATTTGTGTTTAATTTAATCATATTACCTATATTTGTATTTTTTATTTTTAGTCACCCACAAATTGTCGGGACAACCAATTAAACCTTGTTGTTGTTGTTTTTTTAAATTGCAATGTCAGTGTTTTCTTGCCATGACAACAATAAGAATATTAATTAATAGGAGACATCCGAGATAATTAGTTGATTGTATAGCATGCAGTAGAGTGTTGGCAATATTACTAATTTATGTACTATTTTTAATTTTTTTGGTCTTCTTTGAAATAGAGTAAAATGTCATATTCGGCTTATTAAAGTCTCTAGATGAAACTTACTGGTATTTTAATGAAGCAAAAAGTTCAAGAGACTCTCACTCATCATTTAGTTGTGAAAAGTGAATTAATTAGATGATTATACATTTTGCAAATTAAAATCATCATTTATATCTGATATACAGACATATGGGAGTAATGAATAAAATTATAACATTTTCATTACAGTACATATAATTCTAGAATACAAGTGATGCGCTACCTCTTAAACACTATTGATATCATTTTTTTTATTGTTTAGCGGGCAATGGAAATAGCGATCGTATTATAAATAGAAAGTGAATGCGATCTTGAGAGCGCAATCACATTTTACACTCGTCGGGTTACCTTGAATAAAAAGAAGTATGTTTAATAAAAGTTGCACTAAACACATCATAAATACATTTAAAATACAGTTACACTCATATAAACACTATTGATAAAAATGTATAAAAGTTAAAATGTATGTTATATGACAAGGTGTTTGCAAAGGGCTATAATGTATATATGCATACACATACATGTTCAAATATATTTATATATGTATGAAAATATATATATATATATATATATATATATATACACACACAACACATAGAGACACCCAGCACTCACCAGCTAGCTCACAGCTAAGATAAAATCACAACTGGAAAGGTTAGTTACCGCATCTGGCCAAATGGGAAAAGCTCAGGCACCACGTCAAGGTCCTTTCCACTGCCTGAGTCCCTAACACAGCCACACAATGCAAGCTCACAAAGCCAAACAAACTGAGAACAAAGGAGGGGTGCACAGGTATATGTAATCATCCAGAGAAATACAAAACACAGAAGGAGACTGCACTCCAAGACCGGACCGGGTACACATCCAATGACTCAGCAACATCCCAGCCCTGGGTGCTTAAATAGCACTCCCAAAAAGCTGTGCTGTCACCAGAGTCACAGGCAGTTAACCCCAGTCTGGAATGGGTGCAAGAAACATAGGGGGATTACAAACAAATAATAATACAACGCACAGAGACACCCAGCACTCACCAGCTAGCTCACAGCTAAGATAAAATCACAACTGGAAAGGTTAGTTACCGCATCTGGCTGAATGGGAAAAGCTCAGGCACCACGTCAAGGTCCTTACCACTGCCTGAGTCCCTAACACAGCCACACCATCATGCGAGCTCACAAAGCCAAACAAACTGAGAACAAAGAAGGGGTGCACAGGTATATGTAATCACCCAGAGAAATACAAAACACAGAAGGAGACTGCACTCCAAGACCGGACCGGGTACACATCCAATGACTCAGCAACATCCCAGCCCTGGGTGATTAAATAGCACTCCCAAAAAGCTGTGCTGTCACCAGAGTCACATTCAGTTAACCCCAGTCCGGAATGGGTGCAAGAAACATAGGGGGGGGATTACAAACAAATAATAATACAACACATAGAGACACCCAGCACTCACCAGCTAGCTCACAGCTAATATAAAATCACAACTGGAAAGGTTAGTTACTGCATCTGGCCGAATGGGAAAAGCTCAGGCACCACGTCAAGGTCCTTACCACTGCCTGAGTCCCTAACACAGCCACACCATCATGCAAGCTCACAAAGCCAAACAAACTGAGAACAAAGAAGGGGTGCACAGGTATATGTAATCACCCAGAGAAATACAAAACACAGAAGGAGACTGCACTCCAAGACCGGACCGGGTACACATCCAATGACTCAGCAACATCCCAGCCCTGGGTGCTTAAATAGCACTCCCAAAAAGCTGTGCGGTCACCAGAGTCACAGGCAGTTAACCCCAGTCCAGAATGGGTGCAAGAAACATAGGGGGATTACAAACAAATAATAATACAACACATAGAGACACCCAGCACTCACCAGCTAGCTCACAGCTAATATAAAATCACAACTGGAAAGGTTAGTTACCGCATCTGGCCGAATGGGAAAAGCTCAGGCACCACGTCAAGGTCCTTTCCACTGCCTGAGTCCCTAACACAGCCGCACAATGCGAGCTCACAAAGCCAAACAAACTGAGAACAAAGGAGGGGTGCACAGGTATATGTAATCACCCAGAGAAATACAAAACACAGAAGGAGACTGCATTCCAAGGCCGGACTGGGTGTATATATATATATATATATAAATATATATATATATATATATATATATATATATATATATATATATATATATATATATGTGTGTGTGTGTGTGTGTGTGTATACAGGTAGAAAATCCTTCCAAACTGCTTGGTACCGGAAAAGGTTTGGATTTCAGAATAGTTTGGATTTTGAAAAACTTAAATCTTTAAAATGGTACAGTTGGGAGAGGGCATGGAACCAAGGGTAAACAATAATATCTTATGTCATTTAGGCAATATTTACATTTCATAATACAGCTTATGCATGTAACTAGCTAGTTTTATATTATTTTTAATACTTTTATGACTTACATGCTGGGAAAATAGTAGTTTTTTATATTTATTTATTTTTTAAATATAAGTGAAAATGCTGGCAGTTCATGAACTGCCGTAAGTCACTGGCGACTCTAGAATTGTCTATTTCCGCACATTTCCTAATGTCGCAGGTTTATCCGACTTACTGCAGTATATGATCTGCTGGCACCGTATATATGTGATTCACCCGATATGCGAGGTGAACTTACGGGCAGCATGGGTTTCAGCAGTTGCACTGAAACCTACATTGTATATGTAATCTCACCCCTGGTGAGAAAATGACAAGAGGCACATTTGTGCCTTCACTTATCACCAGCTAGCTACTATGAGTACATTGCTGCTACTTAGTATACCTCGTTATGTTTTTTAATCAAGAATATCAAGAGAATAAAGTAAATTTGATAAAGAAGTAAACAGAAATATATTGTAAAATAGAAAGACTCATATCTGAACCATTAAAGTATTTTTTTCTTTCTTGTCCTTTTAATATGGTCTTCTTTTTTAAGGCATGGGGGCCAATAATCAAAGTGCGCTAGTAGTGGATCATGTCCCGAAGCACATCAATATAATGACAGACAGCATAGGCTGTCAACATTTATCATTGCACAAGCATTTCTAGTGAAATGCTTGTGCAATGCTGCACCCTGCAGATTCACGGCCAATCGGCTGCTAGCAGGGGGTGTCAATCAACCTGATCTTATCTGATTGGGCTGATTGCTGTCCGCCACATTAGAAGGTAGCGGACAAGTTAAGGAGCAGTGGTCTTAAGACCGCTGCTTCTTAACTCCTGTTTCCTGCAAGCCTGAAGGCTTACGCGAAAACAAGTGAATGCGGGGGTTGATAAATTGGCCACAAAATCTCTTGCAATGTATAGAGTTTGGTGAGCATAGGAAATTCATATTTTCAAAATAGAATAGAATACAATAATTTATTCACCAAGTATAAAAAAAGAAAAATATACAAGGAATATTTCATGGTTCAAAGGTATCAGATAACAAAGAACAAACAAATATAACCAGCAGTGTAAAAATGTAACCATGAAATATAGGGGCCTATTTATCAACCCGTCAACTGTGCTGCATTTGCCGGCACCAATACGCTCGCCTAACATTGCTGCCGCGGATCTGAATATGCTCTCCATATTTATTTAAAAAAACTGTCAAAAAGCCGCGCACCAAGTACGGGGCGATGAACAGCGGACTGTTGTTAACTAACCGTCATCGATCTCACTGCTCTTCGGCTTTTTCACAGCTTTATTTATAGCCTGTCAATAAACACACACACTATACTAAAATGTGTAACCCCTATACCGCCGCTCCCGGAGCCCACCACCACCTACATTATACTTATTAACCCCTAATCTGCCACCCCCTACACCGCCGCCACCTACATTATGTTATTAACCCCTATCCCTCCACTCCCGGAGCCCACCGCAACTAAATAAAGTTATTAACCCCTAAATTGCCAGCCCCCCACATCGCCATAAACTAAATTAACCTATTAACCCCTAAAACTAACAACCCGCTACCTTAATATTAAATATTAACTCATCCCTATCTTATTATAAATTTAAACTTACCTTTAAAATTAAATTAAACTATATTAAACTATTAAGTAATCTACCATAAATATTATACTAAAATTACATTAAAGTATATTAAATTACTAATTAATCTACACTAACTATTATAATAAAATTACCTTAAACTATATTAAAATAATAATTAATCTACCCTAACTTTTAAACTAAAATTACATTAAACTACAAATTAAAATAACTATATTCTATATTTAAACACCTAACCCTAATTAAATAATTTTACAAAAAGTTACAAAAAACTTACAACTAAGTTACCAAAAACAACAAACACTAAGTTACACAAAAAGTAAACACTAAGTACAAAAAATAAAAAATAAATTATCAAAGATTTAAACTCCTAACCTACAATTAAACTACAAATAGCCCTTAAAAGGGCCTTTTGCATGGCATTTGCCCCAAATAAATCAGCTCTTTTACCTGAAAAAAAATACAAATACCCCCAACAATAAAACCCACGCCCCACACAACCAACCCCCCCAAATAAAAGCTAACTAAAAAAAACTAAGATCCTCATTGCCCTGAAAAGGGCCTTTGATTTGGTCATGCCCTTAAAAGGGCATTTAGGTCTTTTGCAGCCCAAAACCCCTAATCTAAAAATAAAACCCACCCAATAACCCCTTAAAAAATCCTAACACTAACCCCTGAAGATCGACTTACAGTTTTGAAGATTTGACATCCATCCTCCAAGAAAAGCCATGAGAAGTCTTCCAATCAAGCAGCAAAAAGTCCTCCAAGAAGCCCGGCAAAGTCTTCATCAACGCCCGCAGAAGTCTTCACCCAGACGGCATCTTCTATCTTCATCCATCCAGCGTGGAGCGGGTCCATCTTCAAGACATCCGACACGGAGCATCCTCTTCTTCTGACGACTAATGATGAATGAAGGTTCCCTTAAATGACGTCATCCAAGATGGCGTCCCTTAGATTCTGATTGGCTGATAGAATTCTATCAGCCAATCGGAATTAAGGTAGGAAAAATCCTATTGGCTGTTGCAATCAGTCTGCCTGTATTGCACCTAGAGGTGCTTTCTTTCTTGTAAGTGCAATTATACCTTACATTTTTTTTTTTTCTTTGTCAGACTGTACTGGGCTATGGTGGTGGTGCTTTCCATCCCAACACAGGTTTTGATGGTGATCTATCATGGAACTTCCTCCCTCTGGACAACAGTTGGCTTCTCCCAAGTGAGTTGGACCACTGTGAAGTTCCAGCCTGCCCTATTAGCACCATTGGGTGCATCACGTCTTTGAGTACCCATTTGTCTGATCATCTTTTTCACTTGGTTGGTGGTACTAGGCCATTGTGGCACCTCTGTTTGTTTCTTTTTCACAGATTACCGTTCATCAGGATTTGACCATCTTTTGACAGAGAACTGCCTACATTTGGGATTTCAAGGATCTTTTTTTTTGTTGTGCTTGTATTTGTGATTGTTTTTGGCTTATGGTGTTTATTTTAATATTTTAGCATTGATCAGGAAGCACCCACTATGGGAGATTTTGTATTAGTACAATGTTCTCATTTTTTTTTATCAATACTTAAGTTATTACTGCATAATACTGTTGCAGCAGTGTATTATGCTCCAGTGCTTTAAATTCTTTCTTACTCATGTGTTTTTTTTTGGGAAAACAAAGGTTACATCATAACTGTTTGTCACTGTCGTGATTTAACATTTGAGTTCTTTCAAATTTGGGTATCCAATGGGTTAAATTATTTTTCTGTACATTAAGCTGGCTTCTACATTTTGAACAAGATTGTCAAGCACTGTTTTAAAACATATGCAAAAAATCTTATTTAGTAACTTTGTGACCCATTAATGTAGTTGTGGATACAGCTTTGGGGCCTTGCTAGCAAAGTTAAAGGAGCATTAAACCCATTTCTTTTTTTCTTTCATTATTAAGATAGAGAATACAATTTTTAATAACTTTCCATTGTTTTCCCTATTGTTTCATTCTCTTTGTATCCTTTGTTGAAGAAACACCAATCCCCTTTTAGTAGCTAGATGAACACATTGGGGAGCCAATAACATGAGGCACATATTTGCAGCCACCAATCAGCAGCTCCTGAGTCTACCTAGGTTTCCTTTTGACCAAAGGATACCAATAGAACAAAACAAATTAGATAATAGAAGTAAATTGGAAAGTTGTTTAAAATGTCATGCTCTCTCTGAATCTTAAAAGAAAAAAAATGGGTTTCATGTCCCTTTAAATCTAGACAAGTCCTTCTCTAGAACAATTAGTTGTGCTAAAATAGGGGGCACTGCTGCTCAAGCAATTGCTGGGCAGACGAGATTTAGAAGAGTGAACCTTGTCCGCTGGACAATTGATAATTGCTAGCCTTTAAACTGTATTTAAACTTTGGTTTGAGTCAAATATTTACTTATTGTTGCAAAAGTGTCAATGTGTATTTTAAAATTATACTTATTCTTTACCCATTTTTTAGGCCTATTAATGATCTGCTAGCGGAAGCTTTAAAATGAAGCCCATGAGAGGGGATATTATTTTGGCACTCAAAGCTCTTGGAAATGCAGGACTGCCAGCAAGCATAAAGACCATTCAAAAGTTCTTGCCAGGATTTTCATCCACTGCTTTCCAACATGTCAATTAGAGTTCAATCTACTGCTTTATTAGCTCTGAAAAATATTGTCCCTTTAACGATCCACGAAAGGTAATGGCATATAATACTAATAATAATAATTATTATAATAAATAATAGTAATTATAATAATAGGAATTTATAAAAACTTTCTTTTTCCCCAGGTGTTTTACTAAGTTGATGAAAGTGCCTATAATTTATTTATTGAATTGACAGTGTATAAAGAATGGGATATAGTTTTATTACCAGAACTGTGTTTTAACTTAGAGAAAAATAAAATATATTTTAATCTGTATGGAAAGCTCAAATGCTACCACTTGCAATGGAAATGGTTGTGTTAAACTATTTTTGTACAATAAAACGTGATCTGCAGGATACATATTTTATTAACATAAACAGTGGTATGTGAGATAGTAAGCATACCCTTTTCTTTCCTGTCTCACTTAGGAAAAAAACATTTCTTTCAAATCAATGTTGAAGATAATCCTGAAATGTCCTGATTAACTGAAAAACATTTTCTACTTGGTAAAAAGGAAGCTTTGCGTTCATAAAAGTGTGCTCCCATAGGCTCCAATTGGAGCCTCGTTCTCATGCCGTGAGACACGGCAGAGAAACTAGCCATAGCGAAAGGGGTTAGTTAACGCAGCTATGGGCAGCAAATGTAAAATATATATGGATATATACAGGGAGTGCAGAATTATTAGGCAAGTTGTATTTTTGAGGATTAATTTTTATTATTGAACAACAACCATGTTCTCAATGAACCCAAAAAACTCAATTAATATCAAAGCTGAATAGTTTTGAAGTAGTTTTTAGTTTGTTTTTAGTTATAGTATTTTAGGGGGATATCTGTGTGTGCAGGTGACTATTACTGTGCATAATTATTAGGCAACTTAACAAAAAACAAATATATACCCATTTCAATTATTTATTTTTACCAGTGAAACCAATATAACATCTCAACATTCACAAATATACATTTCTGACATTCAAAATACAAAACAAAAACAAATCAGTGACCAATATAGCCACCTTTCTTTGCAAGGACACTCAAAAGCCTGCCATCCATGGATTCTGTCAGTGTTTTGATCTGTTCACCATCAACATTGCGTGCAGCAGCAACCACAGCCTCCCAGACACTGTTCAGAGAGGTGTACTGTTTTCCCTCCTTGTAAATCTCACATTTGATGATGGACAACAGGTTCTCAATGGGGGTTCAGATCAGGTGAACAAGGAGGCCATGTCATTAGATTTTCTTCTTTTATACCCTTTCTTGCCAGCCACGCTTGTGGAGTACTTGGACGCGTGTGATGGAGCATTGTCCTGCATGAAAATCATGTTTTTCTTGAAGGATGCAGACTTCTTCCTGTACCACTGCTTGAAGAAGGGGTCTTCCAGAAACTGGCAGTAGGACTGGGAGTTGAGCTTGACTCCATCCTCAACGCCGAAAAGGCCCCACAAGCTCATCTTTTGATGATACCAGCCCAAACCAGTACTCCACCTCCACCTTGCTGGCGTCTGAGTCGGACTGGAGCTCTCTGCCCTTTACCAATCCAGCCACGGGCCCATCCATCTGGGCCCATCCAAGACTCACTCTCATTTCATCAGTCCATAAAACCTTAGAAAAAATCAGTCTTGAGATATTTCTTGGCCCATTCTTGACGTTTCAGCTTGTGTGTCTTGTTCAGTGGTGGTCGTCTTTCAGCCTTTCTTACCTTGGCCATGTCTCTGAGTATTGCACACCTTGTGCTTTTGGGCACTCGAGTGATGTTGCAGCTCTGAAATATGGCCAAACTGGTGGCAAGTGGCATCTTGGCAGCTGCTTGACTTTTCTCAGTTCATGGGCAGTTATTTTGCGCCTTGGTTTTTCCACACGCTTCCTTGCGACCCTGTTGACTATTTTGAATGAAACGCTTGATTGTTCGATGATCACGCTTCAGAAGCTTTGCAATTTTAAGAGTGCTGCATCCCTCTGCAAGATATCTCACTATTTTTTACTTTTCTGAGCTGTCAAGTCCTTCTTTTGACCCATTTTGCCAAAGAAAAGGAAGTTGCCTAATTATTATGCACACCTGATATAGGGTGTTGATGTCATTAGACCCACACCCCTTCTCATTACAGAGATGCACATCACCTAATATGCTTAATTGGTAGTAGGCTTTCGAGCCTATACAGCTTGGAGTAAGACAACATGCATAAAGAGGATGATGTGGTCAAAATACTAATTTGCCTCTAATAATTCTGCACTCCCTGTACATATATATTTATGTGTTTTTTTGTGTATATACACATATTAACAAAATAAAATATATATGTATATAAGCATATACATATATATTTAATGTGAGCACACAGTCCCCATAGACCACAATGTAAAGGCACTTTTCAGTGCCATTTTTTCTCTAACACCTAACATCCCCTAACTTTAACTCCTAAAAACTTCTTTGTGCAGTTATTATTTTAAAAATTAAAGATGCTTATTTTTTTTGTTTAAAATGTACCATACAGTTTATTTTGGGGGGCAATTGGGGGACATTTTTAAAATTAACCAGAGATTTGATCTCTGGTTAATTTTCAGAGTGCTAATTGCTACCTCAAGCTTGCAGTAGCATTAACCATTTACTTATAATGGCTGGTTATTTATTGTGCACCCATAAACGGGCTAATCTGCCCATTTACAGGTGAACAATCAATTAGTACTGTGCAACTACTGGTGTAGGAACCTCATCACCGTTGTTTAATAGTTGTTTTTATTTATTAGACATGGGTAGAGGTAACTGTACATCATCTGTAATAGAAGCTATTATTAACTCACTAGTTCTTCCATTTGTTTCAAACTGACCTGCACATGTACCAAGGTTATAAGATGAAGTATTCCCTTTTATGTTGAGCATATTGAAAATTCCAGTTCTATCCAGTGATTTCTATGTGCCATCCTTTTCAGCAGGGGAAATACTTTCAAGTAGAGAATAATTTAATGACTCTGGGTGGAGAGCAAACACGACTATCACTGTTACATTCAGAAATAGACTAGAAAGGTGATCTGTAGAACATAGAACCTCAAGCATATTCCATATTTTTTAAGAAGCTCCATGCATTATTGCAATTATTATTCTCTAGATCCACAAAACTTTTTAAAACATTAATACATTGAATTATACATTTTGATTTCCTTGAATTCTTGAACCTTGAAGCGTCGTTTCATATTTGGGGTAAATTGCTACCCACTGGCTTAAACCAGTTAAGGAGAAGCTTGGCTAATGAATTGTCTTTGCTCTGTCTTGAATTAACATATTAAATAAAGATAAGGGAGTGAATAATACTTTATTACATTGTTTGTATCTTGATCACTCTGTTGTCTATTTATCTTGAAGAGCATGAGGTATCTTTGCAACAATTGGATTCATGACATATGCAGTATCAAGATAGCGCAATCTGCTTAAGATGCTTGTAGTTCCAACAAAAGATCACTTAACCCTTGCAACTTGCCATTATCCTTTGGAGGATTTTTTTTATTTTCCTCTAAAGAGCATTCTCAATTACCTCTGATCCATATGGTCCCAAAATATTTTGAAACCTGCAAATTAATTGTCTACTACTTTACAAGCAAATCAAGCACTTTTCTAGCAGATATAGCCAAACCATAAATAGCGGTCAACTTGTAATCTATCCCTTTTTTTAGGTATGTTTTTATCCATAGTTTGCACATTATAAATTTACAGTATTTCTATAACAAATGTATTTGAATCTATATTTTCCCTATTTCTACATATCTGGGTTTTAGCCGCCATGGATGGGAGTGCACCCATTTCCTGCCTTTTAGTTTTTGCATTATACCAGGAGGTAGTTACTTGACTTTTTCTCACCTTTTGAGGAGGGGATTTAGGGTGTTGATCTATAGTTCGTTTTAGTGTCAGAAATCCACTTAATTAAAAGTTGCTTTTTGAAATATTTTTATGGATTTAAATTTAATTTGGAATACTTCTATAATGTTGAATATGTGAAAAATACTCTGAAATTAACACAGAAAACATTTTAGAGGTGTATTTGCATTGGGAGCCTATTTTTAAAAGTTTATGCTTAACCCCTAGGCGCTGGGATCAAAGTGTTAACATCGGAACAAAGTTCCAATGTAAACGAGTTGGTTTAAAAATTAAATCACATAATTGTCTATGCAATCAAATGATTTCAAAGCCAGGATCAGATCATGTGGAACTGCCTACTCTTCTAGGCATGCCCCCAAGTCTGATTCCAGCTTGCATCAAAGGGGAAGTCTACAGGACACCCATATAAGGTAGGACATTAAATGTCATCCTACAGTGTTTAGGTTCAGCACTGTTAGGACAGCATGACATGTCCTAATGGCATGAATGGGTTAATTATGTATATATGTAAATATGAGCATGACACTTATCATGATTCTATTTAACACTTTTAATGATATAATCAACATAGAACCATTGTGTGTTCAAATTCTCTTAATTGGCATTTTCAAATTAATAAGAAGTCTGAGGGGTGAAGGAACCCATTTTTAGACACAGCAGAAGAAATATTCTCTCTTTTTACAAGTGTGTGAAATATCTAAATAAAACAATCCTCAAAACCATATCATTACCCATAATTTTTTTAGCAATTATTTAGAAACATGGCTTAAAATGAGGTACAATGTTTTCAAACATTTAATTTCAGAGGTTTATGACATTAAGAGCATAACTCAAAAGATGCTGTATACAGATAACTGCCAGTATGTCCATAGCTCTGGTAATGTTTTAATACTATATTGCATATTGTAATGGCACATACTGTATAACTCATATATTAAAGCATTGTCAAACTATGGATGCAGTTTTAGTATAAGAGAGAGAGACTTATTGTGTAAATATGATATATAGATAGATGATAGATAGATAGATAGATAGTAGATTCATAGATAGATGACAGACAGATGGGTGAACAGATAGATAGATAGATAGATAGATAGATAGATAGATAGATAGATAGATAGATAGATAGATAGGTAGATAGACACATACCATTGTATATTTTTCCTTATAATATTATGGCAAACATAATTATAAGTTTAAACATATTCTCTTTGGTAACCTCAAACTTGCTTGTTGATAGGCAAACCTTACTGTAAGTTAGGAACAGCCTGATATCTGCTGTCTTCCATTATTAAGAATAATATTTCCAGTAATGATTGATAAGGAGCCAACAAAGAACAGGTCTTAGCCAAAGTAACTGTAATACCATTAGAAAGGTGCAATATAATTATTTCAAAGACATGACTTAAAAGTAGCACACACTTATAATGAAACTTTAGATGTAGCTCTTCCTCTCTGCATGACATCCAGTAATGAGAAAAGCCTGAGGATGCAGTGTCTTGTAGATGTAATTGTGTGTTGCATTGGCTGTGTGACTTCTATTAATTTTCAGCTCTTTGAAATGGCCTTTTAAGTTTTAGCAGGTTTCAATGGTAGGCATTTTGAAAGTTGACTAGGTTCACTAAAGTTAGTGAAGTCTGTTTTTAGTATTGCATATCTACATTTTCTCTACTGATCTGCTGAGTCTTGACCACGGACTACATGGTTTCATAAAATATTATAGTAAATTGATCATCTTCTTCACTTTAGAGTATCATTACCACCATTTTAACTTTGTTCAAATATAATTTGCAAATTTGGACTTTGTTCATTTAAACCAGTTATCTATGTATTCAAAATTTATCTTAAGCAAGAGTCCTATCACTGTATTCAATAAAATGCATCCTCATTACAATTTGCTTAAATAATTATCTTATCTGAAGGTGCTTTTACAGAGGAGGTCTTTGAACATACTTTTGGTGATGCTCACAAAGTTCAAGGTGGTACATACTGTATGTTGGATCTTACTTCTACAAAATATACCTGTATTTATTGCTATAAACACCCATCACACTTTATTTACCTGTTTCTTGGAACTTTGTAGAAATTGGAAATTAAAAAGGGGGCTGCCTTGCAAGTATAGGGTAGGTGCAATCTTTGAGAATTATAGATGTTATAGTAATGAATGGTGTTTGATAGCATCTCCTCAGCTTACATATGTGACCTGTTCACATAGCTGAAATATAAGCAATGCATGTGGGTTTTAGAATAGAAGGGGTTATTCTGAAAATGAGGAAAAAAAACAGAATTTATGCTTACCTGATAAATTACTTTCTCTTGCGGTGTATCCAGTCCACGGATTCATCCTTTATTTGTGGGATATTCTAATTCCCTACAGGAAGTAGCAAAGAGAGCACACAGCAAAGCTGTCCATATAGCTCCCCCTCTAGCTCCACCCCCCAGTCATTCGACCAAAGGTTAGGAAGAAAAAGGAGAAACCATAGGGTGCAGTGGTGGCTGTAGTTTAAACAAAAATTTTTTTTTACCTGACTTAAATGCCAGGGCGGGCCGTGGACTGGATACACCGCAAGAGAAAGTAATTTATCAGGTAAGCATAAATTCTGTTTTCTCTTACAAGGTGTATCCAGTCCACGGATTCATCCTTTACTTGTGGGATACCAATACCAAAGATTTAGGACACGGATGAAGGGAGGGAACAAGACAGGTACCTTAAACGGAAGGCACCACTGCTTGCAAAACCTTTCTCCCAAAAATAGCCTCCGAAGAAGCAAAAGTATCGAATTTGTAAAATTTGGCAAAAGTATACAGTGAAGACCAAGTCGCTGCCTTACAAATCTGTTCAACAGAAGCCTCATTTTTGAAAGCCCATGTGGAAGCCACTGCTCTGGTAGAATGAGCAGTAATTGTTTCAGGAGGCTGCTGGTCAGCAGTCTCATAGGCCAAACGGATGATGCTTTTCAGCCAAAAGGAAAGAGAGGTAGCAGTCGCTTTCTGACCTCTCCTCTTACCAGAATAGATAACAAACAAGGAAGATGTTTGTCTGAAATCCTTAGTTGCTTGTAAATAGAACTTTAAAGCATGAACTACATCAAGATTGTGTAATAGAAGGAACAACTATTTCCTGGTTAATATTCTTGTTAGAAACAACTGTAGGAAGAAAACCAGGCTTGGTACGCAAAACTACCTTATCTGCGTGGAACACCAGGTAAGGTAAATCACACTGTAAGGCAGATAATTCTGAAACTCTTTGAGCAGAAGAGATAGCTATCAAAAACAAAACTTTCCAAGATAACAACTTAATATCTATGGAATGTAAAGGTTCAAACGGAACCCCTTGAAGAACTGAAAGAACTAGATTCAAACTCCATGGCGGAGCCACAGGTTTATAGACAGGCTTGATTCTGACTAAAGCTTGAGCAAACGCTTGAATGTCTGGTACCTCTGCCAGACGCTTGTGTAACAGGATAGACAAAGCAGATATTTGTCCTTTTAAGGAACTAGCTGACAATCCTTTCTCCAATCCTTCTTGGAGAAAGGACAATATCCTGGGAATCCTAATCTTACTCCATAAGTAACCCTTGAATTCACACCAACAAATATATCTCCGCCATATCTTATGGTAGATTTTCCTGGTGACAGGCTTTCTAGCCTGAATCAGAGTATCTATAACTGACTCAGAGAACCCACGCTTTGATAGAATTAAGCGTTCAATCTCCAAGCAGTCAGATGTAGAGAAACTAAATTTGGATGCTTGAACGGACCCTGTATTAGAAGATCCTGCCTCATAGGCAGTGTCCATGGTGGGACAGATGACATGTCCACTAGGTCTGCATACCAAGTCCTGCGTGGCCACGCAGGCGCTATCACAATCACTGAAGCCTTCTCCTGCTTGATTCTGGCAACCAGATGCGGGAGGAGAGGAAACGGTGGAAAAACATAAGCCAGATTGAAGGACCAAGGCGCTGCTAGAGCATCTATCAATACCGCCTTGGGATCCCGGGACCTGGACCCGTAGAGAGGAAGTTTGGTGTTCTGACAGGACACCATCAGATCCAACTCTGGGGTGCCCCATAGCTGAGTCAGCTGGGCAAACACCTCCGGGTGGAGTTCCCACTCCCCCGGGTGAAAAGTCTGACGACTTAGAAAATCCGCCTCCCAGTTGTCTACTCCTGGGATGTTAATTGCTGAGAGATGGCAGGAGTGATCCTCCGCCCACCTGATTAATTTGGTTACTTCCGTCATCGCTAGGGAACTCTTTGTTCCCCCCTGATGATTGACGTAAGCTACAGTCATGATGTTGTCCGACTGAAATCTGATGAATTTGGTCGCCGCTAGTTGAGGCCATGCCTGAAGAGCATTGAATATCGCCCTCAGTTCCAGAATGTTTATCGGGAGAAGAGTTTCTTCCCGAGACCATAAGCCCTGAGCTTTCAGGGAGTCCCAGACCGCACCCCAGCCTAACAGACTGGCGTCGGTCGTTACGATGATCCACTCTGGCCTGCGGAAACATATTCCTTGAGACAGGTGATCCTGAGACAACCACCAGAGAAGAGAATCTCTGGTCTCCTGGTCCAACTGAATTTGAGGAGACAAATCTGCATAATCCCCATTCCACTGTTTGAGCATGCATAGTTGCAGTGGTCTGAGGTGTATTCGAGCAAAAGGGACTATGTCCATTGCCGCAACCATTAGTCCGATTGTCTCCATGCACTGAGCCACAGATGGCCGAGGAATGGAATAAAGAGCTCGGCAAGTAGTTAAGAGTTTTAGCTTTCTGACCTCCGTCAGAAATATTTTCATTTCTACCGAGTCTATCAGGGTTCCTAGGAATGGAACTCTTGTGAGGGGGGAGAGAGAACTCTTTTTGATGTTCATCTTCCACCCATGAGACCTCAGAAAGACCAATACAATCTCCGTGTGAGACTTGATTCTTTGGAAAGTTGACGCCTGAATTAAGATGTCGTCTAGGTAAGGCGCCACTGCTATGCCCCGCAATCTTAGAACCGCCAGGAGGGACCCTAGCACCTTTGTGAAAATTCTGGGAGCAGTGGCCAACCCGAAAGGAAGAGCCACAAACTGAAAATGCTTATCCAGAAATGCGAACCTGAGAAACTGGTGATGATCTTTGTGGATAGGAATGTGCAGATACGCATCCTTTAGATCCACGGTAGTCATATATTGACCCTCCTGGATCATTGGTAAGATTGTCCGAATGGTCTCCATCTTGAATGATGGGACTCTGAGGAATTTGTTTAGAATTTTGAGATCCCGGATTGGTCTGAAAGTTCCTTCTTTTTTGGGAACCACAAACAGGTTTGAGTAAAACCCCAGTCCTTGTTCTGCAATTGGAACTGGGTGGATCACTCCCATTGTATGTAGATCTTCTACACAGCGTAAAAACGCCTCTTTCTTTGTCTGATCTGTAGACAGACGAGAAATGTGGAACCTTCCCCTTGGAGGAGAGTCCTTGAATTCTAGAAGATATCCCTGGGCTACAATCTCTAATGCCCAAGGATCGTGTACATCTCTTGCCCAGGCCTGAGCGAAGAGAGAGAGCCTGCCCCCTACTAGATCCGGTCCCGGATCGGGGGCTACCCCTTCATGCTGTCTTGGTGGCAGCTGCAGGCTTTTTGGCCTGTTTACCCTTATTCCAGCCCTGGTAAGGTTTCCAGTTTGCCTTGGGCTGTGTAGCATTACCCTCTTGCTTTGCAGCTGGAGAGGATGAAGCAGGGCCATTCCTGAAATTGCAAAAGGAACGAAAATTAGCTTTGTTCTTTGTTTTAAAGTCTTTGTCCTGAGGGAGAGCATGGCCTTTTCCCGGGTGATATCTGAAATAATCTCTTTCAATTCAGGCCCGAAGAGGGTCTTCCCTTTGAAAGGAATGTTCAAAAGCTTGGATTTAGATGACACATCGGCCGACCAGGACTTTAGCCATAGCGCCCTGCGCGCCAAAATGGAGAAACCTGAATTTTTCGCCGCTAACTTAGCTATTTGGAAAGCAGCATCAGTGATAAAAGAATTAGCTAGCTTTAGAGCCTTAATTCTATCCATAATTTCCTCATATGAGGTCTCCGTCTGGAGCGAGTCTTCCAGCGCCTCAAACCAGAAAGCAGCTGCAGTAGTTACAGGAATAATGCAGGCAATAGGTTGGAGAAGAAAACCTTGTTGAACAAAAATTTTCTTAAGTAAACCCTCTAATTTTTTATCCATAGGGTCTTTAAAAGCACAACTGTCTTCAATTGGTATGGTTGTGCGTTTAGCTAGTGTAGAAACAGCCCCCTCCACCTTAGGGACCATCTGCCACGAGTCCCGCATGGGGTCAGATATGGGGAACATTTTCTTAAAAACAGGAGGGGGGACAAAAGGGACACCTGGCCTATCCCACTCCCTAGTAACAATATCCGCAATCCTCTTAGGGACCGGAAACGCATCCGTGTAAACAGGGACTTCTAGGTACTTGTCCATTTTACACAATTTCTCTGGGATCACCAAAGGGTCACAGTCATCCAGAGTAGCTAATACCTCCCTAAGTAAAACACGGAGGTGTTCTAGTTTAAATTTAAAAGCCAATGTATCTGAATCTGTCTGGGGAGGAACCCTTCCTGAATCAGAGACTTCTCCCTCAGACATCAAATCCCTCGCTCCCACTTCAGAGCGTTGTGAGGGTATATCGGATATGGATACCAAAGCATCAGAATGCTTATAATCTGTTCTTAAAATGGAGCTATCACGCTTTGCAGGTAACACGGGCAGTTTAGATAAGAAGGCTGTAAGAGAATTATCCATGACTGCCGCTAAGTCTTGTATTGCAAAAGGGTTAGACGCACTAGAGGTACTAGGCGTCGCTTGTGCGGGCATAACTGGTTGTGACACTTGGGGAGAGGCAGACCGGCTACCCTTGTTACTTTCAGTCTGAGAATCATCTTGGGCCACATTCTTAACTGCAACAATATGATCTTTAAAGTGTATAGACATATCAGTACAAGTGGGACACAGTCTGAGAGAGGGTTCCACCATGGCTTCTAAACACATTGAACAAGGATTTTCCTTAGTGTCAGACATGTTTAACAGACTAGTAGAGTACACAAACAGGCTTGGAATCACTTTAATCAAATAAAAAACACAATTTGAAAAAAACGTTACTGTGCCTTTAAGAGATAAAAAGAGCACACAATTTTACAAAACGGTGAAAAAATGCAGCAATCTTTCACAGAATGTAGCTAAAGCCTTAATAAGATTGCACCCCAAGTTTCAAAACGATTAACCCCTTAATGCCCAAACCGGAGCAGCCTAAAGCCAACACCTGGTTAAATCACTACAGCACCTTGCCACAGCCTTGCTGTGGCCCTACCTTCCCTTAGGGATCAGAGTTGGGGGAATATAGCTTCTTTTAGGCCCTCAAACATCAGCAGGACCCTCCATGTGAAACAGCATGAACTTATCTGCAATTCTAAGTGCGCATCTGAGGCGCGAAATTAGGCCCCTCCCACTCTACTCCGGAGCTGTGAGGCCTAGTAAATCACTCCTAAGTGACTAAAAAACAGCCATGTGGTAATAACCCCAGAAAAAAAACCCAAAAGGGCTTTCAAAGTGTCTTGCAAAACGATTTTTCCTTAGCCAAACAATCGATTGCCCTGAATAAGTGTCAACCAGTATATTAGCCCTATTATGTAAGCATTCAATTCCTTACTAAGTCTGTGAACATAGCTTACCCTCCCCTTATGGGGATATTTTCAGTCTCTTCTAGGATTATCTCAGTCTTGTCTAGAAATAAATGACTGAACATACCTTATTGCAGATCACCCTGCAAACTGTTCACCCCAACTGAAGTTTTCTGGTATTCCTCAGTCCTGTGTGGGAACAGCAGTGGATTTTAGTTACAACATGCTAAAATCATTTTCCTCTCAGCAGAAATCTTCATCACTTTTCTGCTAGAGAGTAAATAGTACAAACCGGTACCATTTAAAATAACAAACTTTTGATTGAAGATAATAAAACTACAATTCTAACACCACATTCACTTTACACTCCCGAGAGAGACCCTAGTGCTTAGAGCCAGCAAAGAGAATGACTGGGGGGTGGAGCTAGAGGGGGAGCTATATGGACAGCTTTGCTGTGTGCTCTCTTTGCTACTTCCTGTAGGGAATGAGAATATCCCACAAGTAAAGGATGAATCCGTGGACTGGATACACCTTGCAAGAGAAACAACATATGTACTTCTGTACAGTCACAGTATCATTTTAAATATGTCTGGAATTTGTTATTGCTTGGGTGTCCGTGTAGGATGTCTCCTACCAAAATTACAGAAATTAAAAGGACAGTAAATTAGAAATTAAACGTTTATGGTTCAGATACAATAAATGATGCAACATTAAACAACTTTCCAATTTCCTTCTATTTTCAAATATGCTTTGTTCTCTTGATATCAGTTTTTAAAGAGTAATCCTAGGCAGTCACATAGGACTTCAGGAGCATGCATGTGACTTTAGTACTCTATGGTACGGAGCCCAGAGGTGTCACACAACATTTTTTAAAAAAATCTTGAGCACATTTTGCTAAATCGTGAGCACATTTTGCTAACTCGTGCTCACGATTAAGCTATATTGTGCGTACGATTAAGCTATATTATGCGCACAATTCAGCTAAATTGTGAGCATGATTTATAATTAATTATAATCATGCTATTCCACCTTAAAGGGACACTGAACCCATTTTTTTTTTCTTCCGTGATTCAGATAGAGCATGCAATTTTAAGCAACTTTCTAATTTACTTATCATTTTTTTTTCATTCTCTTGGTATCTTTATTTGAAATGCAAGAATGTAAGTTTAGATGCCGGCCCATTTTCGGTGAATAACCTGGGTTATTCCTGTTGATTGGTGGATAAATTTATCCACCAATAAAAATGTGCTCTACAAGGTTCTCAACCAAAAAAAGCTTAGATGCCTTCTTTTTCAAATAAAGATAGCAAGTGAACGAAGAAAAATTGATAATAGGAGTAAATTAGAAAGTTGCTTAAAATTGCATGCTCTATCTGAATCACGAAAGAAAACATTTGGGTTCAGTGTCCCTTTAAGCATGAAACATCCCAGTTACAGATCAGGCTCACCAGCCAATATTACTTTCAGTTTCAGTTCAGTAAATGTTAGGATCAATACAGACTGGTAAGTTTGGACCTCAGCTTCAGTTACATGGACTTCTAAAAGCCCAAATGTTAGCATTATGTTAAGTGACAAACATTTAGCATTGCAATGCTCATAAAGCATATTTATCCTTTCACAATACAATGCAATTATATTCAAATTATTGGAGGTAAAATATTGGAGGTAAAATAGGTGTACATAAATTATATTATATTTAAAGTATATATTGAAGTATATATTAGTTAATTATTCAGGTCAAAAACTGGTTTCTCAAAACAAAATAGTTGTGCTCCCTGTAAAAAAAAATATGAATTGTACAATTTCAAATACATATTTTTCTACCATTACTTTATAAAATATTGTCACATTCTTCTGTCATTTTTTAAGCAGGGAATACATTTTGTATTAACACTATGGAAACATCTAATTTGATTCCACTACCTAAAGATAAAAATGGCAGTGAGAACTGTATACATTTTCATAATGCTCTGTGCACAATAGAAGCCTGTTATTGTACACACAATGCTATACATTGCAAAGGTTATCCAAAAGATATGGATTGGATCCCAAAGCAGTATAGCTGCAAAATATGTTGTTTACATTGAGATATCTGTCTGAGTACAATGTAAAGTTTAAAGGGACAGTCTACTTCAAATATTTTATTGTGTAAAAAGATAGATAGTGCCTTTACTACCCATTTCCCAGCTTTGCGCAACCAACATTGTTATATTAATATCATTTATAAGAACTATAACTAGCATTTTATAAGTTTATAAGTTTTTTCACAGCAAGACAAAAGCTAGTTAATGTGTACCATATAGATAACAATGAGCTGACTCGTTGAATCATGAGTGATCACTGATTGGCTAAATTCAAGTATACAAACATCTCTGATATAAGGCGGATTGGTGCAAAGCCTTAGATACAAGGTAATCACATATTATTTAGCATTGTATTGTAAAAGCATAAATATGCTTTGTGAGCATTGCAAAGCTAAATTTTCTTTTTGTCACATAGCATAATGCTAACATTGAGCTTTTAGAAATTCATGTGACTGAATCTGAGGTGCACAGTTACTTACAAAAATTAAATTATTCACTGGCACTATGTGGGTAATTGGAAGATCACGCTATGGGGACATGATGGCATGATTTGTTTGTTTGAGTGGAATCAGTGCTTTGGTTTTGGTCTCCATTGATTTAAGAGTCCACAGTTTATGTTAATGTATAATTTCTTATACCCTAGTTTAATTTCTGGCAGAGTGGACTGGTGATATAACTAGTATAGACCTATTTTGGATACTAGCTTTAAATAACCCCTTAAGGACACAGCTTCAGTTTGCTCAATTGTTTCATGATGGAATAATTCCGTCATTGGTCCTTAAGGGGTTAATCATAATAAAGTGTTAGGCTTTATTATTTGAGGGAGATAGTGCGCCAAATCTCTCATTCCCTATCTCGTTTCTCCTTAACCCTCTTTTTTTCTTTTTTTTCCTTCTATATTTCCTTTTATCTGTTGAATTTGATAAGTGCACAGTTACTTACCAGTTTGTGCTGATCCTCACTGACACATATGGCTCGATTTATCAATCAAGGGGTGGACAGGGGCATACATATTCGCCCCTGCCCACCCCAGCTCTCCTCTGGTGGATAGCAATCTGCTGCTGGAATTTAACATTGCATACAAGCACTATTTTGTGCTTGCCTGCGATCCTGCTACCTACCCACACACAGCCAATCACGCGCGGGCAGGAGCTGTCAATTTTCCTGGTCGGACGAGGAGAAGAGGGTAGGGAATTAGCAGTCTCATGGCCACTGCTTGATTAATTGTGACTGTAGGTTCTCTTGTGAGAACCTGCAGTCATAGCGAGGAGAAGGGCTTCATAAATCGAGCACATATTGATGTCCAGTTCATGAACTACATAATTAACATAATTAACCCACCTACTCTGAATTTCAAATAAGCAGTCGATTTTTTTGTGACAAATTTATTTTTTCTTTCATATTCCAGCCCCCTGTATCATGTAACAGACATCAGCCAATCACAGACTAGTATACATATACCATGTGAGCTTGTGCATATGCTCAGTAGGATTTTGTTTCCCAGAAAGTGTGAATATAAAAAGATTGTGCGCAATTTGATAATGGAAGTAAATTAGAAAGTGTCTTAAAACTGCATGCGTACCCCTGGGGGTACTTGGTGGACCGGTTAGCGGTACGTGAAAATATTGTTGATAATGGCGGAAGATACGGGGGGGGGGCACTCTCAATGGGTCATCAACTAATAACCAAGGTGGAACTGTGGAAGGAAGGAGAGCTCAGCCGGAAAGTGACAAGTGAAGTCCTGGCCTGGCATATAGGCAGATGGAAGTCCCTGCACCTGAAATATGTGGACCGGAAGTGGATAACTCTGGTCCACATATTAATGATTACCCTGTGTCACCAGACAGCTTAGCCTCCTGCTCCACCCACCCCTGTGCTATGCACAAAGTTTTGACTGCAAGTACGCAGTTAGAAGCGGCACTGCAGCAGCATAGCTGTGTGGACACGTGTGTTAGAGCCATGGAGGTTGCGAGTCACACAGACGAGGCGGGTCTGCATCCCCAAAAAGTTATAGTCAGTGCCGGTAAGTAAAGTACTGCTGCTAATGCTTGCTTGATTCAGATTGCTTCACTTCCAACTTAAAGTATCCATAGTGGCTGGGTGGTTAATATGGATCTGATCTCACAAGTTTAAATATTTATTGTTATGATCATTACACTTTGACTCCCCCCCAGGCTGTGTTTAGGGGCAACCAGGAACCTGCCAGGGACGCCAGCCACACAGATCTTAGCTTTAGCGTATAGTCGTATGCCATTAAGCTTACCTCCCCTATAAAAAAGTGCTTCCTTAATTTTAAAGGAAGGGTGGTGGTAATGAAGAGAGGGGGTACTTATAAATGAAAAGCCTAATCAAGGGGTACTGGAGAGAAAAAAGGTTGGGAACTGCTGCTCTAGTCCATGGAAGTTTAATACTGACTTCACTGGCCGTAATTGTAAATGGAAAAAATGTCCCTTTCTTTGTTGCAATATATTAGTATATAGTATAAACTACATTTTTGTAATGTTATAATTTTATTAACTAAATTTAAAATTTAATATTATAAGTACTATTACAAAAAAAAACAAGAAAACAATTTAAAAGATCTAGATAAAATGTAATGTAGAGGCGTTTTGCGATGGCGGTTGTGGCGGTTTAGAGGTTAAGTAGTGTAGGGGTTAAATAGTATAGGTCCTTAATTTGCGTAATACTTTGTTTTAATGTATTAAAATTGTGTTTAGTGCAACTTTTTTAAGCCCAAGGGGCTGAATTATCATTGTCTGGCGGACATGATACGCTGTAGCTTATCATGTACGCCAGACATAGCATACGCTGTCGGCATTTAACATTGCACAAGCAGTTCTAGTGAACTGCTTGCACAATGCCGTCTCCTGCAGATTTGCAGCCAATCAGCCGCTAGCAGGGGGTGTCAATCAGCCTGATCTTAAAGGATCAGCAAATTGATGTCTGGAGCCTCAGAGGCGGCGGTCCAGTTAAGGAGCAGTGGTCTTAAGCGGTCTTTTATTTATAGTGATGCAGAATCTGTTGGCACTCTACAAATAATCGATAATAATAATAATAATAGAGAGAGAGAGAGAGTTTCTTTGACTCCTTCCCTGCCCTGCCACAAAACATTATTTTCATTTCTTTAGTATTTATTCTAAATACAACTTTATTTTTATAGCATTTTCATGTCTAGTAGGCGATATTCATTTACTTTGTACATCAGACAGCACTAAATTTCAAAGCGGTATTTTGCAAAACACTTGAGCACAACACACACGTAATTTAAGAGTAATGATTGTACTAATAGCACTCTCTGCACATTTCACTAAAACTATAGGACAAACTCAAGAGGTTTGGGCCACGTTAAATGGATATAAAACCCAATAATTGTCTTTTGTTATTCAGACAGAACATACCATTTTACAAAAAAGCTTCCAATTTTCTTCTATTGTCAAATTTGATTGGTTCCCATGATATTCTGTGTTAAAGAGATACCTAGGTAGGAATCTGGAGCACTATATGGCAGGAAATAGTGCTGCCATATAGTGCTCTTGCAAATGGATAACTTTCTTGCAAAACTGCTGTCATATAGTGCTCCAGAAATGGGCCGTCTCCTAAACATATATTCCTGATTTTCAACAAAAGATACACAGAGAACGCAGAAAAATAGTTAATTAAAGTATATTAGATATGTGTTTAAAATAACAGGCTCTTTCTGAATACTGAAAGAAAAATGTTGTGTTTTATATCCCTTTAAGATGTTTTGCTTAAAAATTGTAACCATCCACTTGGCTCTATCAATTGTGCTCCACTTGTAATATAGCCCTCAATCAGGGATTTTCAAAACCTTAGATAAATCTATCAGAAAGTATAGATTGATTCTCTCTGGCAGTTTTGAAACTCTAGTAGGTGTTGCTGAAAGTAAAATAAAATAAATAACAAAAAAGCATTTATTGTATTTTTTAAAGGACTGTTTCAATGTTTTGCTGTCATATCTGTATTTATGAAGAAACTCAGAATTGTTTTATTGGGAGTCAGTTTTTTAAAGCACGTAACATAAAACTGTCTTTCTTAATTTATTATAAGCATAAGAGTAATGCTATAACATGTATGCCTCCTTTAAAACATAAATATTAAATGGGAATTAAACCCAACATCTTGCTTTCATGATTCAGAAACAACATAACATTTTAAACAACCTTTTCATTTACTTCAATTATCTAATTTGAATAATTCTCTTGTTGAACAGCATACCTAGGTAGACTTAGAAGATGGGAGATAGCTTTTGATTGGGGGCTGCAATTATATCCCTCATGCGACTGGCTTACCAATGTATTCAGCTAGCTCCCAGTAGTGCATTGCTGCTCATTTAATAAAGGATACTAATAGAATTAACCAAAATGTATAACAGAAGTTGTTAAAAATGTATACTCATATAATTAAAAAAAAAATAGTTTCATTTCATTTAAAGGGACAGTCTTAACAGAATATGTATTGTTTTAAAAGATAGATAATCCCTGTATTACCCATTCCCTAGTTTTGCATAACCAACACTTTTTAACCTCTTTGATTATCTTGTATTTAAGCCTCTGCAAACTGCCCCTTATTTCAGTTCGTTTGACAGACTTGCATTTTAGCCAATTAGTGCTGGCTCCTAGGAACTCCACATGCATGAGCACAGTGTTATCTATATGAAACACATGAATTAACAACCTATAGTGGTAAAAAACTGTCAAAATGCCCTGAGCGAATACCAAGAGAACAATGCAAAACTGGTGATAGAAGTAAATTGGAAAAATGTTTAAAATGACATGCCCTATCTGAATAATAAGTTTGTTTTTGACTAGACTGTCCCTTTAAAGGTTTCTTTCATGATTCAGGTAGAGAATACCATCTTAAATAATGTTCCAGTTCACTTCTGTTATACTTTTTGGTTCATTCTATTAGTATCCTTTATTAAATGAGCAATAAAGGATACTAATAAGGATTTTAATCAACTTAGTTTACTATTATCTAATTTGCTTCATTCTCTTGATATCCTTTTTTGAAATGCATATCTAAATACACTCAGTAGCTGCTTATTGGTGGTTAATGGTGAGTTTCATGTCCCTTTCATTTTTAAAATAAAATAAATGATGCTCTGTATTTAATAGCGTTTTATAAGAAAGGTAGAAAAGACTGTAAGTGAATCGTCAAAAACAATACTAATGTGATATTTCAATTGATGCAGGTGCATAATATTTGCCTTCAGTTGTTTGCAAACTTCAATTTGCCCCCACCAATCCGGATGAGAGCTGCAGGAGTGTTACTCGATTCGAGACCCCCTGCTGTGGTTGTAATGGCTGTCGCTAGGATTCTGCTAAGAGAAACTAACATTCAAGTGGCTTGCTTTTCATACACAGTACTAAAGGCGCTGAGCAAAAGCACAGTCCCCGAACTTCAAGAAGTGTAAGAGAGAAAATGTATAACATGTTTGTACTTAATATCATTTTATACTAGAATTATCATAGGCTAGAAAAAAGTAAATGTATTTGTCATCTAGAAAAGAGACAGCTTTATCCTTTCTATTCCATATCCTGTCATAACATAGTGCTTTTATTATGTTGTACGATTCTTGTCAAAGACGTGAGACGATACATTTTATTATTGATGAACTTTCGTTACTTCTTTAAAATTCAATAAAAGATATTTAAAGGGACATTAAACCCACAATTTTTCATTAATGATTCAGATAGAGAATACAATTTTAAACATCCTAATTTACTTCTAATATCTAGTTTGCTTCACTCTTTAAATATCCTTTGCTGAAGAAAAGCAATGCACATGGGTGAGCCAATCACATGAGGCATCTATGTGCAGCCACCAATCAACAGCTACTGAGCCTATCTAGATATGCTTTTCAGCAAAGGATATCAAGAGAATTAGGCAAATTAGATAATAGACATAAATAAGAAAGTTGTTTAACATTGCATGCTCTTTCTAAATTATGAAAGAAAAAAAATTGTGTTTCATGTTCCTTTAAAGGGATATTAAACCCATTTTTTTTTCTTTCATTATTCAGATAGAGCATGCTATTTTAAGCAACTTTCTAATTTACTCCTATTATCATTTTTTCTCTGTTCTCTTGCTAACGTTATTTAAAAAGCAGGAATGTAAAGCTTAGCAGGCCCATTTATCAAGCTCCGTACGGAGCTTGAAGGGCCGTGTTCCTGGCGAGTCTTCAGACTCGCCAGAAACACAACTTATGAAGCAGCGGTCTAAAGACCGCTGCTTCATAACCCTGTCCGCCTGCTCTGAGCAGGTGGACAGGAATCGCCGGAAATCAACCCGATCGAATACGATCGGGTTGATTGACAGCTCCCTGCTGGCGGCCGATTGGCCGCGAGTCAGCAGGGGGCGGCGTTGCACCAGCAGCTCTTGTGAGCTGCTGGTGCAATGTTAAATGCGGAGAGCGTTTTGCTCTCCGCATTTAGCGAGGTCTTGCGGACCTGATCCGCAGTGTCGGATCAGGTCCGCAAGCCCTTTGATAAATGGGCCCCTAGGAGTCAGCCCATGTTAGGTTCAGCACCCTGGATAGCTCTTGCTTATTGGTGACTACATTCAGCCAGCCAATAAGCAAGTGTAACACAGGTTCAATGCTTTACATTCCTGCTTTTAAAATAAAGATAGCAAGAGAACAAAGAAGATTGATAATAGGAGTAAATTAGAAAGTTGCTTAAAAGTGCTTGCTCTATCTGAATAATTAAAGACAAAATTTGGATTTAGTATCCCTTTAACTTAGAAAAAAAAAGAGACACATAATACAAATTTGAAGCCCCATATTTGAGAAGCATTGTGCATTAGTTATTTTGTCAAATTAATATTTGTATGTTTTTGTTTTAGTTTTCTTGTTTTTTTTTCTGTTCTCAAAACAACCTTGTTGATCAGCATTTGGTAAAAATGATGCATGGTGGTTCACACACACGCAGAAGGAGAGAGAGGAAGAAAGTTACACTGCAAAGCAATGTCTCTTCTCTTCCCTTAAAGGGACATTAAAGGGACACTGAGCCCAAATGTTTTCTTTTGTGATTCAGATAGAGCGTGACATTTTAAGCAACTTTCTAATTTGCCCCTATTATTAAATTTTCTTCATTCTCTTGGTATCTCTATTTGAAATGCAAGAATGTAAATTTAAATGCCGACCCATTTTTGGTAAACCACCTGGGTTGTTCTTGCTGATAGGTGGATAAATTCATCCACCAATAAAAATGTGCTGTCCAGAGTTCTGAACAAAAAAAAAACTTTGATGCCTTCTTTTTCAATTAAAGATAGCAAGAGAACAAAGAGAAATTGATAATAGGAGTAAATTAGAAAGCTGCTTAAAATGTCATACTCTATCTGATTCAAAAAAGAAAAAATTTGGGTTCAGTGCCCCTTTAAACACTAAATAAATGCTAGGTAGAATAATGCATTTAAGAAAAAGATTTGTCTAAGAATAAAATGTAGATGTATTTTTAAAAAAATGTATTAGTTGCCTAAATATTGACAAAATAAATGTAAAGTTTTAATGTCTATAAAACAATGGGAGCTGCTATGTTGTATTTTAGGTTACTTTTGCAGCTGTGGCCAATTAGAGACAGTTATAAATAGGTTGCTAAAGTGTGCAGCCAATGGTTGTGTGGAATATAACAGTGTTCTGCACTTGCGTTTTTAACAGGAACGGAAAAGCTCACAATTTCAGAATGGAATTACAGGAAAGGGGGACAAAATTAAGAATGAAAGTATATACAATTAATCTTTTTATATTACTATCTCAAAGTGTTTATTGTCCCTTTAAAGGGAAATACACATGATATGAAAGTTTCAAATGATTCAGACAGAGCATATATGAAAGAAAACACTTCTCAATATGCTTCTATTGTCAAATTAGGGGCAACTCACAATCCTTTAGAAAAAAACAACTAAAATCCCCTTAGAATTGAATGATGCATTTTTCTTGATACTCATTTGATAAGTTTTTCCAAAGGATTGTGATTGACCCCTTACTTTGTTATCTTGGTATTCTTTGATGAAGAGTATAAGTTTATAGGCTAAGGAGCATGCACGTGTCTAGATCACTATATGGCAGCAATGTTGCCTTAATGTTTTTAACAATGTTATACATTTTTGTGCACTAGATGTCATCATTCTTTGCAACAATGTATAGTTGCTCCTGAGCTTCTCATGCTTTTCAGCAAAGAATGCAAAAGTATAAGTACATTTTATAATAAAAATAACATTATTATTATTATTTTAATTGCTTACTATATCTAAATTATAAGGGACTTCCATGTCCCTTTAAATTGAGTGTTATTTATTTAAAGGGACACGCTAGTGAGTAGTATGCAAAGACTGTACAGCCTAAAAGACACATGGGCATATCTATCAGTCAGAGGCTGTTTTCACTTTGAGATCAGCAATGCACTCAAGCAAAAGGTGCTACTGATCTTGGCATCTAGAAAAAAAGTATAAGGCAACCTACATTTGCTGATCAGTGGCAAGGGAGAGTGTGTATAACAATGGTACAAATTTAAATTTAGCTAATTTATTTAAAGGGATATGTTAGTGAGTAGAATGCAGAGGCTGTGCAGTCTGCAAGCCCAAGTATGAGGAGAATAAGGGTACTTTGACTTTATTTAAAGGGACATTAAACACTTTGAGATGGTAATATAAAATGATACATTGTATATAATAAAACAACTCTGCAATATACTTTCATTATTTATTTGTCCTCTTTGCCTGTAATTCCATTCTGAAATTGTGAGCTTTTCAGTTCCTGTTAGAAATGGAAGTGCAGAACACTGTTTAATCCAGCACAACCATTGGCTGCACACTCTAGTGACCTATTTATAACTGACCCTAATTGGCCACAACAGAGAAGGTAACACAAGTTACAACATGGCAGCTCCCAGTGTTTTATAGACACTAAAACTTTACACTTATTTTGTCGCTTTTTAAACAACTAATGAAACTTTAAAAAATACATCTACATGTTAGTCATGGACTAATCTTTTCTTTGAATGCATCATTCTATCTAGCATGTATTTAGTGTTTAATGTCCCTTTAAGGCTATGATGGTGCTTTGTGCATGTGCACAGTGCTTGTGCAGTAATTAATATATATATAAAGGGGGCGATTTACTAATGTCTGGCGGACATGGGGCATCATTCGGCCCTTGATAAATCGGCCCCATAGTGTAAGGCAACCTTTTTTGACTCAACACTGTCTTTTCTGATAAATGGCAAGGGAGATTGTCTATAGCAATGGTACAAATATTACATAAGAACCAGCGTTACAACATAATATAGCAATGTTTTATGTGGTTGGTAAGATTTTATTGATTTTTGTTATACATCTACTTGTTAATGTTAACTGCAAAATTTATCAATAAAAATATATTTAAATAAAAAAAAAAAGAACCAGCGTTACAGCCTCATAACCCAGTCCCACTCATTTTAACTGAAACTACAAAAAAAAGAGAAAATTCACACCTACATTTTTACACTCCCCTAGAACACCAAACACAAACACCGCACACACCATTTCCTTAGTTGCTTTGAAGTCTTTAGCTCACAGCAAAAGGTGGTTCCTATGCCCCACGCTGTGTCCTAAAATATTTTGAAGGATCCTCATTATATAGACGTTGTAGATAATCCTAATTGGTTCATCTTTAAACCAATCAGAATTATGAATTGACAGGTTAACTGCCAAAGTTGAGGTTGCCATCTTTTCACTGTTCTTTTACAGCCAATGTAATTGAAAGTTTTTTTATCTTTAATTTTACCTGATCCTAAGGCATTGCAAAGCAGGTGAAAAAGCAAAGAAAAACACATACAACGATATTTAAGGTATTTTGAAGGAAAAAAAAAAAAATGAGAGAGAGTAAGTAAATAAAGGAAAATTTAACCCACAAATATGAAGATATATAAATGGTCTTATATAAAACAAATAAGCTGAAATTAAATTGAAGGTGTATTTTTTGTTTTTTTTAGGGCAGCTGCCAGCAATGTAGCCGTTACACTTTTAAAACATAAATTTGGATCCCTTAATGTAAGTTACAGCACAGGTGTCTACTATACACTTTTTGAAGGTAAGAAAGTATTATTTTATTATTATTTTTTATTGAATTAAAGTACCTTATTTTTTTAACAAATAGAAATCAAATTTAAGGCTGTACTAATCAATAACAAGATATTAAACAGCAAAGAATATATTGCTTGATATTAGATAAAACAATGTTTAAACGCATGTCAATTTCAAAGTTGATTTTGGCATTAGTTCGTTTGAAAGAATGACCCTGAATGTGTTATTTATTAATATATCATGGATGTATAGAAGGAGAGCGTTTTATATTTGTATATGTATAGATACATACATATACATGTGCATGTAGGTATAGATATGTTTATATGTATGTACGTACATATATGTATGTACTTATGTATATAAATAGATACAGACAGATATGCTTATATAAACACATACATATGTGCTTTGGAGCCCTTTGCAGTTAAGTAAATGAAAACATGTAAAATCATATTTATGCAATATTCATATTTAATAAAGTGTTATACAGTGTTTGTACTATAAATATTTCACATTCTAAGATTCTGCACATAGCAAAATATGTTCTATGTATTTATAAAATAGATATTGCTAAACATCTGTATTTATCTATAACTTTATGTTATATATATAGGGCTCAAAATTTCCCTCTTTATTAGCCATTGGCAAGTGGAAATTTAATGGTGGCGAGTAAAAGTTAGTGAGTGAAAAAATGTTCACTCCTATTGCAGCATTGACAAACACACATTTTGGGCTGTGTGCTAAAAATATTATCTGAAGGGATATTATATATTCTAGAAAGGGCAAGGATGTGTTATTCCTCTAGGTCTGTAGGAACATCATTAGTGCTTAGACTGTTACTTCTGACAGGGTAAATGGGGGCAGAGAGAGAGAGAGATGGGAGATGAAAAGTAAAAATGGAGAGGAAGATAGCTTTAAGAGTGTGGGTGGGGAAGAAAGAGTGAAAAGAGAAGATATGGCCTCAGAGATAAGGAAGAGGGTAAAATGAGAGATTGAAGAGAGGAATGAGAGGAGGGGTATGTAGTATTTAATTTAAGGTAAAAAATAAATAAATATATATATATTAAAAATGACTGCACAATGATGTGTTTCACAATGGCTAAACATATGCAGAGAGGGGTGGAGTAGTGGGTGTGGTGTGGGCAGATAGTGGATAGGATCAGAAGTGGCGAGTAACATTTTGGCCTGGCTAGTAGCTTATTACCTGAGATGTGAGCCCTGTATATATATATATATATATATATATATATATATATATATATATATATATACAGTATATATGTGTGTGTGAATAAATATATATTGTACCAAAATACCATCAGATATATGTATAAATATGTATTTATGAATAAATAGAGCATATTCTGCTATGTGAAGAACATTGGAATTTAAAATATTCAGATTTTCATGTCATGTTAGCACACTTGAGAATATGAGATTAGGTTTGCTTGCGAGCAAAAACATTTCACTTTCAACTTGTAATAATACCCGATGCACGCAAAAAAACGTACTTCTAACAGAGTAAGCGCTTGAGTGAGAGCATTAAATACTGCTCCACTTGTAATGTGGCCCTTGATGTTTACCTTATCATAATAGTTGACAACATTAGTAACATAAGATCCTTTTGGAATCCAGTTTATAAATGTTGGCATACCGTGTAGATCAAAAGCAAATCAACTCTTTTTTTTCTGAGAGCATAGCTTTACAAGACATATATAACTAATTATCATTAAAGGGACAGTCAACACCAGAATTTTTGTTGTTTAAAAAGAAAGATAATCCCTTTATTACCCATTCCCCAGTTTTGCCCAACCAACACAGTTATATTAATATACTTTTTACCTCTGTAATTATCTTGTATCTAAGCTTCTGCTGACTGCCCCCTTATTTCAGTTCTTTTGACAGACATGAAGTTTAGCCAATCAGTGCTCAGTCCTAGGTCACTTTACGTGCATTAGCTCAATGTTATCTATATGAAACTAATGCCCTCTAGTGGTTAAAATGTATTCAGAATAGAGGCAGTCTTCAAGGTCTAAGAAATTAGCATATGAACCTCCTAGTTTTAGCTTTCAACTAAGAATACCAAGAGAACGAAGCAAATTTGGTGATAAAAGTAAATTGGGAAGTTGTTTCAAATTGCATGCCCTATTTAAATAATTAAACACTTATTGTTTGCGCGCTAACATGACACTGCATTAGACCTACAGCGCTAAACACAAACGGCAAGATTACAAGTTATGCGCTAAACCGGTTGTGTAAATAACGCAAAGAAATTGTGATATCCCACTCTCCATATCGCTGCCATTACAAGTTACTGAAAAACCTTCTTATGTTGTGCTGTATGGTGCGTTAAGCTCCATACTGCACAAAACCTAAGGCCTGACTTTATGTGCTCGTGCACGCTTTCCCCCATAGACATTAATGGAAAGTGTTAGAAAAAATTGACACCTGCGATCGCAAAATGGCGATCTCCATAACGCAATCCCCATTTTGTCTATGGGGAAAAGAAAGTGTATTATAAAAGTAACACCCTAACATAAACCCTATTCTAAATACCCCTAATCCGCCGCTGTCCCTAACATCGCTGACACTAAATAAACTTATTAACCCCTAATCCACTACACTTCCGCATTGCTAACACCTAAATAAACCTATTAACCCCTAAACTGCCGCCCTCCAACATCACCCACACTAAATAAACCTATTAACCCCTAAATTGCCAGCCCCCACATCACTACTTCTATAATAAAGTTATTAACCCCTAAACCGCCACCCACCCACATTGCCAACACTATAAAAAGCTATTAACCCCTAAACCGATGGCCCCCGACATAGCTAATACTAAACGAAACCTATTAACCCCTAAACCACCGGTCCACTACATCACAAATCACTAAATTAATCTATTAACCCCTAAACCTAACACCCCCCTAACTTTAAATTACATTTACAATTTAACTATCTTAAAATAAATAAAAACTTACCTGTGCAATAAAAAAAACAAAGATTAAACTATAAATTAACCTAACATAACTATTTTAAGAAAATAAAATAAACTACATATAAAAAAATACAAGATTAAAAAACCTAACACTAGGAAAGAAATAAAAAAAATCTAACATTAAATTACAAAAAATAAAAAAATAATAAGATTACAAAAAATAATAAACAAAATCATCCAACATAATAAAAATTACACCTAATCTATAGTCCCCAAAATAAAAACACCCCCTAACCTAACAACAAACTACAAATAGCCCTTAAAATGGCCATTTGTAGGGCATTGCCCTAAGTTAAAAAGCTTTTTTACATAAAAAAATTACAAAGCCCCCCTAAAAGTAAACCCCCCCCAAAAAATAAAAAAACCTAAGTCTTAAAAAAACTTAAGCTACCGTTTGCCCCTAAAGGGGCATTTGTATGGGCATTGCCCTTAAAAGGGTATTCAGCTCTTTTACTGCCCATTAAAATAAAAGAGCCCTAATCTAAAAAATAACACTATGTATTTTTTTATTGTAAAAACATAATTTATGTAAGAACTTACCTGATAAATTAATTTCTTTCATATTAGCAAGAGTCCATGAGCTAGTGACGTATGGGATATACATTCCTACCAGGAGGGGCAAAGTTTCCCAAACCTCAAAATGCCTATAAATACACCCCTCACCACACCCACAATTCAGTTTAACAAATAGCCAAGAAGTGGGGTGATAAGAAAGGAGCGAAAGGATCAAAAAATAAGGAATTTGAATAATTGTGCTTTATACAAAAAAAAATCATAACCACCACAAAAAAAGGGTGGGTCTCACGGACTCTTGCTAATATGAAAGAAATGAATTTATCAGGTAAGTTCTTACAAAAATTATGTTTTCTTTCATGTAATTAGCAAGAGTCCATGAGCTAGTGACGTATGGGATAGCAGATACCCAAGATGTGGAACTTCCACGCAAGAGTCACTAGAGAGGGAGGGATAAAATAAAGACAGCCAATTCCGCTGAAAAAATAATCCACAGCCCAAATCAAAAAAATGAAATAATAAGTAGCAGAATCAAACTGAAACAGCTGCCTAAAGTACTTTTCTACCAAATACTGCTTCTGAAGAAGAGAAAACATCAAAATGGTAGAATTTAGTAAAAGTATGCAAAGAAGACCAAGTTGCTGCTTTGCAAATTTGATCAACAGAAGCTTCATTCCTAAAAGCCCAGGAAGTAGAAACTGACTTAGTAGAATGAGCTGTAATCCTTTGAGGCGGGGACTTACCCGACTCTATATAAGCATGATGAATCAAAGATTATAACCAAGACGCCAAAGAAATGGCAGAAGCCTTCTGACCTTTCCTGGAACCAGAAAAGATAACAAATAGACTGGAAGTCTTTCTAAAACCTTTAGTAGCTTCAACATAATATTTCAAAGCTCTTACTACATCCAAATAATGTAAAGATCTCTCCAGAGAATTCTTAGGATTAGGACATAATGAAGGGACAATGATTTCTCTACTAATGTTGTTAGAATTCACAACCTTAGGTAAAAATTTAAATGAAGTCTGCAACACCGCCTTATCCTGATGAAAAATCAGAAAAGGAGATTCACAAGAAAGAGCAGATAACTCAGAAACTCTTCTAGCAGAAGAGATGGCCAAAAGGAACAACACTTTCCAAGAAAGTAATTTAATATCCAGAGAATGCATAGGTTCAAACGGAGGAGCCTGTAAAGCCCTCAGAACCAAATTAAGACTCCAAGGAGGAGAGATTGACTTAATGACAGGTTTGATACGAACCAAAGCCTGTACAAAACAATGAATATCAGGATGATTAGCAATTTTTCTGTGAAAAAGAACAGAAAGAGCAGAGATTTGACCTTTCAAAGAGCTTGCAGACAAACCCTTATCCAAACCATCCTGAAGAAACTGTAGAATTCTAGGAATTCTAAAAGAATGCCAAGAGAATTTATGAGAAGAACACCAAGAAATGTAAATCTTCCAGACTCGGTAATAAATCTTCCTAGACACAGATTTACGAGCCTCTATCATAGTATTAATCACTGAGTCAGAGAAACCTCTATGACTAAGAATCAAGCGTTCAATCTCCATACCTTCAAATTTAATGATTTGAGATCCTGATGGAAAAATGGGCCTTGAGATAGAAGGTCTGGCCTTAACGGAAGTATCCAAGGTTGGCAACTTGCCATCTGAATGAGATCCGCATACCAAAACCTGTGAGGCCATGCTGGAGCCACCAGCAATACAAACGAACGTTCCTTTAGAATTTTGGAATTCACTTTTGGAAGAAGAACTAGAGGCGGAAAGATATAAGCAGGTTGATAATTCCAAGGAAGTGACAACGCGTCCACTGCTTCCGCCTGAGGATCCCTGGATCTGGATAGATACCTGGGAAGTTTCTTGTTTAGATGAGAGGCCATCAGATCTATTTCTGGAAGTCCCCAGATTTGAACAATCTGAAGAAATACCTCTGGGTGAAGAGACCATTCGCCTGGATGTAATGTCTGGCGACTGAGATAATCCGCTTCCCAATTGTCTACACCTGGGATATGAACCGCAGAGATTAGACAGGAGCTGGATTCCGCCCATACAAGTATCCGAGATACTTCTTTCATAGCCTGAGGACTGTGAGTCCCACCTTGATGATTGACATACCCACGGTTGTGACATTGTCTGTCTGAAAACAAATAAACGATTCCCTCTTCAGAAGAGGCCAGAACTGAAGAGCTCTGAAAATCGCACGGAGTTCCAAAATGTTGATTGGTAATTTCGCCTCCTGAAATTCCCAAACCCCCTGCGCTGTCAGAGATCCCCATTCAGCTCCCCAACCTGAAAGACTCGCATCTGTTGAGATTACAGTCCAGGTTGGACGAACAAAAGAGCCCCCTTGAATTAGACGATGGTGATTCAACCACAAAGTCAGAGAAGATCGAACATTGGGATTTAAGGATATTAATTGTGATATCTTTGTATAATCCCTGCGCCACTGGTTCAGCATACAAAGCTGAAGAGGTCTCATGTGAAAGTGAGCAAAGAGGATCGCGTCCGATGCAGCAGTCATGAATTTCCATGCACAAAGCTACCAAAGGGAATGATTTAGACTGAAGGTTTCGACAAGCTGAAACCAACTTCAGACGTCTCTTTTCTGTTAGAGACAAAGTCATGGACACTGAATCTATTTGAAAGCCCAAAAAGGTTACCTTTGTCTGAGGAATCAATGAACTCTTTGGTAAATTGATCCTCCAACCATGTCTTTGAAGAAACAACTCAAGTTGATTCGTATGAGATTCTGCAGAATGTAAAGACTGAGCAAGTACCAAGATATCGTCCAAATAAGGAAATACCGCAATACCCTGTTCTCTGATTACAGAGAGAAAGGAACTGAGAACCTTTGAAAAGATCCTTGGAGCTGTTGCTAGGCCAAACGGAAGGGCAACAAACTGGTAATGCTTGTCTAGAAAAGAGAATCTCAGGAACTGATAGTGATCTGGATGAATTGGAATATGAAGATATGCATCCTGTAAGTCTATTGTAGACATATAATGCCCTTGCTGAACAAAAGGCAGAATAGTCCTTATAGTCACCATTTTGAATGTTGGTATCCTTACATAACGATTCAATATTTTTAGATCCAGAACTGGTCTGAAGGAATTCTCCTTCTTTGGTACAATGAAAAGATTTGAGTAAAACCCCAGACCCCGTTCCAGAACTGGAACTGGCACAATTACCCCAGCCAACTCTAGGTCTGAAACACATTTCAGAAACGCCTGAGCCTTCACTGGGTTTACTGGAATGCGTGAGAGAAAAAATCTTCTCACAGGCGGCCTTACCTTGAAACCTATTCTGTACCCTTGTGAAACAATGTTCTGAATCCAAAGACTGTGAATCGAATTGATCCAAATATCTTTGAAAAATCGTAACCTGCCCCCTACCAGCTGTGCTGGAATGAGGGCCGCACCTTCATGCAGATTTGGGAGCTGGTTTTGACTTTCTAAAAGGCTTGGATTTATTCCAGACTGGAGAAGGTTTCCAAACAGAAACCGTTCCTTTAGGGGAAGGGTCAGGCTTTTGTTCCTTATTCTGACGAAAGGAACGAAAACGATTAGCAGCCCTATATTTACCTTTAGATTTTTTGTCCTGAGGCAAAAAAGTTCCTTTCCCCCCAGTAGCAGTTGAAATTATAGAATCCAACTGTGAACCAAATAATTAATTACCTAGGAAAGAAAGAAAAAGCAAAGTTGAATTTGAAGTCATATCTGCATTACAAGATTTAAGCCATAACGCTCTTCTAGCTAAAATAGCTAAAGACATATACCTGACATCAATTCTAATGATATCAAAAATGGCATCACATAAAGTTATTAGCATGTTGAAGAAGTTTAACAATGCTATAAGCATTATGGTCTGACACTTGTTGCGCTAAAGCCTCCAACCAGAAAGTGGAAGCTGCAGCAACATCAGCCAAAGAAATAGCAGGTCTAAGAAGATTACCTGAACATAAATAAGCTCTCCTTAGAAAGGATTCAAGCTTCCTATCTAAAGGATCCTTAAAGGAAGTACTATCCGCCATAGGAATAGTAGTACGTTTAGCAAGAGTAGAGATAGCCCCATCAACTTTAGGGATTTTGTCCCAAAATTCTAATCTATCAGATGGCACAGGGTACAATTTTTTAAACCTTGGAGAAGGAGTAAATGAAGTACCCAGACTATTCCATTCCCTAGAAATTACTTCTGAAATAGCATCAGGAACTGGAAAAACTTCAGGAATAACTACATGAGGTTTAAAATCCGAATTTAAATGCTTAGTAGATTTAGTATCAAGAGGACTAGACTCCTCCATATCTAATGCAATCAACACTTCTTTAAGTAAAGAACGAATAAACTCCATCTTAAATTAATATGAAGATTTATCAGTGTCAATATCTGAAGCAGAATCTTCTGAACCAGATAGATCCTCATCAGAAATAGATAAGTCAGAATGATGGCGGTCACTTAAAAATTCATCTGAAATATGAGAAGTTTTAAAAGACCTTTTACGTTTACTGGAAGGAGGAATAACAGACAGAGCCTTCCTAATAGAATTAGAAACAAATTCTTTAACATTAACAGGAACATCCTGAACATTAGATGTTGAAGGAAAAACAACAGGTAAAGGATTATTACTAATGGAGACACTATCTGCGTTAGAAAGCTTATCATGACAACTAACACAAACTACAGACGGAGGAACAGTTACCAAAAGTTTACAACAGATGCACTTAACTTTGGTAGAACCAGCATCAGGCAGCGCCTTTCCAGAAGTAGATTCTGATCCAGGGTCAGGTTGTGACATCTTGCAATATGTAATAGAAAAAACAACATATAAAGCAAAATTATCAAATTCCTTAAATGACAGTTTCAGGAATGGGAAAAGATGCAAAACAAACAAGCTTCTAGCAACCAGAAGCAATTAAAAAGTGAGACTTGGGGGGAGTGGCTAAGAGGCGGCCATGATCAGTCGCATTTCATGAAGCTCCTGGGAATACTCCTTTGTTTCACAAATTATCCTGGGATATAGCTTTTATTTTAACCTATTCTTATAGGATCCTATTACTGTTCAGCTGGTAGCATTGAAATTCTCGGCGATTCCCATAACTGAGCACCCAGGAGCTGAATTAGCCTATCAAGATCTTAGGCCGTCATCTCTGTTTGGAGCCTGCAGCGGCTTGTATCTACTTTTAATGCTGTATAGTTTTCTCTCTGAGCTCCGAGATCGTGTAATACAGCTATTATTTACCTGGGGACTGTGGCTCTAACAGGATTACTACATTCAGAACTCTTTACGGAATAACCGCATTTCTCAGGAGACGGCCTATACACTTTCACTTTGCTGTACCATCAAACCCCCCCCCCGGTAAGCCGGGTTATACTGGGCTTGTTGATCGCTGACTATCTATCGCAGGATGGAGGAGTTAAGTCTTGCCGCACTAGCCCTATTACGAGATCTGGACCGCAGGATGGATTCACAGTTTGCGGATCTTAGAGCTTGCATTAGAGAGGCCTATATGGAAGATGGCGCCCTGAGACCCCTTCCGCCTAAATCTACTCCCTCCGTATCACAGGAGATATACTCTGCACAAGCTGGGACTTTACATCATACCTCCGTTAAGCCTGAGATGATCCCGGAATCGATGGTGACTGAGGGCTCAGAAGAAAGTCCAGATATGCGCTATTTGGGTGCTTCATGTTCTCGGACAGAGGCACAGCAACAACTGCGGTCACTAAGCAGAACCCTAAGTCATAACCGCAAGCGACATACAAGTGAGGAGCTTGTGTCGGATCTTCAACCACCTACCTCAAGATCAGACAACAACCAGAAATGTATCCCCTCACCCTCGGTGGCTTGTTCTGGGGATGCGGCCGGCCCCTGGATGGGGCACCGGGGACTCTCTCCTTCTCAGCTCACAATAAAACGATTCTCTGCCTGGGTTGGGATCCTGACCTCTGCTCCTCCAAGACAACTTCATACAAAGGACTACCTTGACCTCCCACTGGTTTCAGACATATATCTCTATACAGAGTGGGACTTTTCACGTAACAAAATGGACTTTAGCAGAGCCGGTATTGGATAAGCACTAATCTCTTTCTTTGTCTCTTATCTCTGTTTTGTTTTTTTCTCTTCTTGTTGGGGAAATGCATATTGGGTCTGCAATCTTGTGTGTACGGTGTGTGGACCTTATTTATGTATGTACCTGTCTTTTCTTTTGGCACCCAGCTTTAAGTTGAATCTCTTATGTTTCACATGCAATGTTCATATCCTGAGGGCATAGTGTGCTACTTGTAAAGGGTATACCTAGCTCTAGTTGTATATACTACATACATCATTTATAATGCTGCTGAGTGCACTGATAACTATTTTCAAACCCCTTCACACATCCATTTTTTTTTTATTATTATTTTTTTTTTTTTTATGTTGCACCACTAGAATTAACTTCCTGAGACTCCCTTTGCTCCCAGTTACTAATTTGTCTCTTTATTTTATGGGAACTCTTACAGTGAGATGTTATATGGCTCATATCAATAGTTAAGAGATATCACACACAGGCCATAAAAATGTAGGAAACCTGGATACAAGCTCCTGTTGTGCTGCGTCATGCCTAGTGTACATTAGCCCTCCTCTGTTTTTATTTTTGTTTTACAGTCACAACTTGTTATGTATGTAATCTGCATTTTCTCTTGATTTATGGTGTCAATAGGGTGGCTTATAATCCTGGGATATTCTCAGAGTGGTCTCACCCCCTATGGGCTGTGAAGCTTAAGTTCCAGCATTATATATTATTCGATAGTCCCTTGGTTTCAGCACCTAATTAAAGACTAATATAGCCTAATATATATTTAGTATACCCTAGATGAGTACCTCATTAAGTACATTTAACCCTCAGTAGTAGCTCCTAGATGCCTTTATGCCACGCAATTTTTTAATTCTCCTTCCATTGAATGTCCCCCTCCTTGCAAGTTTGATAATATAGAATTAGAACTCTGAGACATCTATCTATAGCAATTCGCTGCAATATTGTGACTCCCCTTAAAAGCTATTAGTGAATTCTGAGATCTGCTATTCATGTTTTCTTACTGTTGTATAGTATACACAACTATAAAGGAAGATTTATTCTCTTTAAGAGTTTTATTAGTTTGCATACTTCTCTACTTGATTAGCCTCCCATTTCAACCTCTTCCTTGCCCACATAATTGGACATGGTCCTAAATATGCATGTACCCTCTGCTTAGGGATGTTATGGAAAAAAAACTCCATCCTGCCTCTAATATTGAGTAAAGTGTTATTAGATTATCAGAGCCCGAACCCCCACCTCCCCTACTCTCTCACAGAGCAGCTCTTGACTGCTGACACCCCTCCCCCCCCACTTTTAATATCTAGGTCCAAAAGTGGCCATTCCATAAACCAATCCTCTCCTTTTGGCTCACTTTACATTTCATAGGTCCAAAAGTGACCTCTAATGTCATAAGAGGAATCAAAAGTAGAAATTATATAAAATAGAGGTTCTTAATAATTCACTGCAATACTTCACTTTTGTATATCAAGCTATTTGTAAGTATTATATGCTTCTGTTATTTCTGTGTTATGAGATTGCATTCATTCTGTATTTTGCATAAAACCTCAATAAAAAAATTATTATTAAAAAAAAAAAAAAAAAAAGTGAGACTTAAATAATGTGAAAAAAGGTGGAGACCAGAATGACATTTTGTGGCGCCAAGTATGACGCCCACATTATTGGCGCCAAGTACAACGCCCATATTTTTGGCGCCAAGTATGACGCAACATCCACTGATGTCAAAAACGACGCCCACATTTTTTGGCACAAAAAAACGTCTGTGACAAACATACGTCAAAAAATGACACAACCACGAACAAACTTCCGGCATCAACTATGGCGCCGGAAATGACAACATTTTGCGCCATAAAAGTCCGTGCCAAGAATGACGCAATAAATTGAAGCATTTTCTGCCCCCGCAAGCCTAACAGCCCGCAGGGAAAAAAGTCAATTGAAAATTTTTAAGGTAAGAAAAAATTATTTATTCATATGCATTATCCCAAATAATGAAACTGACAGTCTGAATGAAGGAATGCTGATTATCCTGAATCATGGCAAATATAAGTTTAAACACATATATTTAGAACTTTACATATAAAGTGCCCAACCATAGCTTAGAGTGTCATAAATAAAATAAGACTTACTTACCCTAAGACACTCATCTACATATAGTAGATAGCCAAACCAGTACTGAAACGAGAATCAGTAGAGGTAATGATGTATAAGAGTATATCGTCGATCTGAAAAGGGGGTTAGGAGAAGAAATCTCTACGACCGATAACAGAGAACCTATGAAATAGATCCCCTAGAGGAAGACCATTGTATTCAAATAGGCAATACTCTCTTCACATCCCTCTGACATTCACTGCACTCTGAGAGGAAAACCGGGCTCCAGCCTGCTGCGAAGCGCATATCAACGTAGAATCTAGCACAAACTTACTTCACCACCTCCATGGGAGGCAAAGTTTGTAAAACTGAATTGTGGGTGTGGTGAGGGGGTGTATTTATAGGCATTTTGAGGTTTGGGAAACTTTGCCCCTCCTGGTAAGAATGTATATCCCATACGTCACTAGCTCATGGACTCTTGCTAATTACATGAAAGAAAGAGCTGTTTAACTTAGGGCAATTCCCTACAAAACACATTTTAAGGGCTATTGGTAGTTTATTGTTAAGGTTAGGGTGTGTTTTTATTTTGGGGGGCTTTTTGTTTTTATAGGGCTATTAGATTAGGTGTAATTTTTATTATTTTGGATGATTTTGATTATTATTTTTTGCAATCTTGGTGTTTTTTGTAATTTTAGTGTTTATTTTTTTTGGTAATGTTAGATTTTTGTATTTGTTTTTTTAATCCTGTAATTGTTTTTTTTTATTTGTAGTTTATTTTATTTTATTAAAATAGTTATGTTTATTTATAGTTTAATCTTAGTTTTTTTATTTCACATGTAAGTTTTTATTTATTTTAAGATAGTTATATAGTAAATTTAATTTAAAGTTAGGGGAGTGTTTAGGGGTTAATAGTTTATTTTAGTGATTTACAATGTGGTGGGGTGGCGGTAAAGGGGCTAATAGGTTTTATTAAAGGAGTAGTGATGTGGGGGGCGGCGGTTTAGGGGTTAATAGGTTTAGTTTAGTACTAGAGATGTGGGGGCCGGCAGTTTAGGGGTTAATAGCTTTATATAGTGTTGGCTATGTGGGTGGGCAGCGGATTAGGGGTTAATAAGTTTAAAATAGTATTTGCGATGCGGGGGTGGCGGTTTAGAGGTTAATAACAGAATTTATGCTTACCTGATAAATTACTTTCTCCAACGGTGTGTCCGGTCCACGGCGTCATCCTTACTTGTGGGATATTCTCTTCCCCAACAGGAAATGGAAAAGAGTCCCAGCAAAGCTGGTCACATGATCCCTCCTAGGCTCTGCCCACCCCAGTCATTCGACCGACGGACAGGAGGAAATATATATAGGAGAAACCATATGATACCGTGGTGACTGTAGTTAGAGAAAATAATTCATCAGACCTGATTAAAAAACCAGGGCGGGCCGTGGACCGGACACACCGTTGGAGAAAGTAATTTATCAGGTAAGCATAAATTCTGTTTTCTCCAACATTGGTGTGTCCGGTCCACGGCGTCATCCTTACTTGTGGGAACCAATACCAAAGCTTTAGGACACGGATGAAGGGAGGGAGCAAATCAGGTCACCTAAATGGAAGGCACCACGACTTGCAAAACCTTTCTCCCAAAAATAGCCTCCGAAGAAGCAAAAGTATCAAATTTGTAAAATTTGGCAAAAGTGTGCAGTGAAGACCAAGTCGCTGCCTTACATATCTGGTCAACAGAAGCCTCGTTCTTGAAGGCCCATGTTGAAGCCACAGCCCTAGTGGAGTGAGCTGTGATTCTTTCAGGAGGCTGCCGTCCGGCAGTCTCATAAGCCAATCGGATAATGCTTTTAAGCCAAAAGGAAAGAGAGGTAGAAGTCGCTTTTTGACCTCTCCTTTTACCAGAATAAACAACAAACAAGGATGATGTTTGTCTGAAATCTTTAGTAGCCTCTAAATAGAATTTTAGAGCACGGACTACATCCAAATTGTGTAACAAACGTTCCTTCTTTGAAACTGGATTCGGACACAAAGAAGGTACAACTATCTCCTGGTTAATATTTTTGTTGGAAACAACTTTCGGAAGAAAACCAGGCTTAGTACGCAAAACCACCTTATCTGCGGAAGCTCATTCCCTGTGACAGATTGTCCAGGGTCAGCCACCAACGGAGTGAATCTCTGGTCTTTTGATCTAATTGAATCGTCGGAGACAAGTCTGTATAATCCCCATTCCACTGTCTGAGCATGCACAGTTGTAATGGTCTTAGATGAATTCGTGCAAAAGGAACTATGTCCATTGTTGCAACCATCAATCCTATTACTTCCATGCACTGCGCTATGGAAGGACGAGGAACAGAATGAAGTACTTGACAAGAGCTTAGAAGTTTTGATTTTCTGACCTCTGTCAGAAAAATCCTCATTTCTAAGGAATCTATTATTGTTCCCAAGAAGGGAACTCTTGTTGACGGGGACAGAGAACTTTTTTCTTTGTTCACCTTCCATCCGTGAGATCTGAGAAAGGCTAGGACGATGTCCGTATGAGCCTTTGCTTTTGACAGGGACGACGCTTGAATCAGGATGTCGTCCAAGTAAGGTACTACTGCAATGCCCCTTGGTCTTAGAACCGCTAGAAGGGACCCTAGTACCTTTGTGAAAATCCTTGGAGCAGTGGCTAATCCAAATGGAAGTGCCATAAACTGGTAATGCTTGTCCAGAAAAGCGAACCTTAGGAACTGATGATGTTCCTTGTGGATAGGAATATGTAGGTACGCATCCTTTAAATCCACGGTAGTCATAAATTGATTTTCCTGGATAGTAGGTAGGATCGTTCGAATAGTTTCCATTTTGAATGATGGTACCCTGAGAAATTTGTTTAGGATCTTTAGATCCAAAATTGGTCTGAATGTTCCCTCTTTTTTGGGAACTATGAACAGATTGGAATAAAATCCCATTCCTTGTTCTCTTATTGGAACTGGATGTATCACTCCCATCTTTAACAGGTCTTCTACACAATGTAAGAATGCCTGTCTCTTTATTTGGTTTGAAGATAATTGAGACCTGCGGAACCTTCCCCTTGGGGGTAGTTCCTTGAATTCCAGGAGATAACCTTGAGAAACTATTTCTAGCGCCCAAGGATCCTGAACATCTCTTGCCCAAGCCTGAGCAAAGAGAGAAAGTCTGCCCCCCACTAGATCCGGTCCCGGATCGGGGGCTATCCCTTCATGCTGTTTTGGTAGCAGTGGTAGGCTTCTTGGCCTGCTTACCCTTGTTCCAGCTTTGCATTGGTTTCCAGGCTGGTTTGGGTTGTGAAGTATTACCCTCTTGCTTAGAGGATACAGAATTAGAGACTGGTCCGTTTCTGCGAAAGGGACGAAAATTAGGCTTATTATTAGCCTTAAAAGACCTATCCTGTGGGAGGGCGTGGCCCTTTCCCCCAGTGATGTCTGAAATAATCTCTTTCAAATCAGGTCCAAATAATGTTTTACCTTTGAAAGGAATGTTAAGCAATTTTGTCTTGGAAGACACATCCGCTGACCAAGACTTTAGCCAAAGCACTCTGCGCGCCACGACAGCAAACCCTGAATTTTTCACCGCTAATCTAGCTAATTACAAAGCGGCATCTAAAACAAAAGAGTTAGCCAATTTAAGTGCTTGAACTCTGTCCATAACCTCCTCATACGAAGATTCTTTACTGAGCGATTTTTCTAGTTCCTCGAACCAGAAACACGCTGCCGTAGTGACAGGAACAATGCATGAAATTGGTTGTAGAAGGTAACCTTGCTGTACAAAAATCTTTTTAAGCAAACCCTCTAATTTCTTATCCATAGGATCTTTGAAAGCACAACTATCTTCGATATGAATAGTAGTGCGTTTGTTTAGAGTAGAAACCGCCCCCTCGACCTTGGGGACTGTCTGCCATAAGTCCTTTCTGGGGTCGACTATAGGAAATAATTTCTTAAATATAGGGGGGGGGAACAAAAGGTATGCCGGGCCTTTCCCACTCTTTATTTACTATGTCCACCACCCGCTTGGGTATAGGAAAAGCGTTGGGGGGTACCGGAACCTCTAGGAACTTGTCCATCTTACATAATTTCTCTGGAATGACCAAATTGTCACAATCATCCAGAGTAGATAACATCTCCTTAAGCAGTGCGCGGAGATGTTCTAATTTAAATTTAAATGTCACAACATCAGGTTCAGCTTGATGAGAAATTTTTCCTGAATCTGAAATTTCTCCATCAGACAAAACCTCCCTCATGGCCCCTTGAGATTGGTGTGAGGGTATGTCAGAACAGTTATCATCAGCGTCCTCTTGCTCTTCAGTGTTTAAAACAGAGCAATCGCGCTTTCTCTGATAAGTAGGCATTTTGGATAAAAGATTTGCTATGGAGTTATCCATTACAGCCGTTAATTGTTGCATGGTAATAAGTATTGGCGCACTAGATGTACTAGGGGCCTCCTGTGTGGGCATAACTGGTGTAGACACAGTAGGGGATGATGTAGTATCATGTTTACTCCCCTCATTTGAGGAATCATCTTGGGCAATATCATTATCTGTTGCATTACTGTCCTTACTTTGTTTGGACACTATGGCACAATTATCACATAAATTTAAATGGGGAGACACATTGGCTTTCATACATATAGAACATAGCTTATCTGATGGTACAGACATGTTAAACAGGCTTAAACTTGTCAACAAAGCACAAAAAACGTTTTAAAATAAAACCGTTACTGTCACTTTAAATTTCAAACTGAAAACACTTTATTACTGAATATGTGAAAAAGTATGAAGGAATTGTTCAAATTTCACCACAGTGTCTTAAAGCATTAAAAGTATTGCACACCAAATTTCAGAGCTTTAACCCTTAAATTAACGGAACCGGAGCCGTTTTTACATTTAACCCCTATGCAGTCCCAGAATGAGGCTCTGTCTATAACTAGAAAGGCCCCCATCTGAAAAAGGTGTCCAACACAGTGCCTGCCGTTTTTCTAAACGTCCCCCAAGATTATAATACCAATAATTAGTTAGAATCTGCATAATATGCCTAGTAAAGCAATTGTTTTAGCCCAGAAAAATGTCTACCAGTTTTTAAGCCCTTTTTGAAGCCCTTTATTCTTTTATGTTTAACTAAGAAAATGGCTTACCGGTCCCCATGAGGGGAAATGACAGCCTTCCAGCATTACATGGTCTTGTTAGAAATATGGCTAGTCATACCTTAAGCAGAAAAGACTGCTAACTGTTTCCCCCAACTGAAGTTACTTCATCTCAACAGTCCTGTGTGGAAACAGCAATCGATTTTAGTTACTGTCTGCTAAAAATCATCTTCCTCTTACAAACAGAAATCTTCATCCTTTTCTGTTTCAGAGTAAATAGTACATACCAGCACTATTTTAAAATAACAAACACTTGATAGAAGAATAAAACTACAAAAAACTCTTAAGCATCTCCGTGGAGATGTTGCCTGTGCAACGGCAAAGAGAATGACTGGGGTGGGCGGAGCCTAGGAGGGATCATGTGACCAGCTTTGCTGGGACTCTTTGCCATTTCCTGTTGGGGAAGAGAATATCCCACAAGTAAGGATGACGCCGTGGACCGGACACACCAATGTTGGAGAAATATAGTTTATGGGTGTAAGTGTACTTTGTAACATTTTAGTTATGAGTTTTGTGAAACATTTTTGTTCCGCAAAATCCATAATTACTGGTCTCAGATCGCGGAATGGATCACGGCGGTATAAGCTATAACGCAAGCATTTTAGCCGGAATGCACAACCTGTAATACGGCGCTATGAAAATCCTGCACTCAAAAGTCATTTTTTGAGTGTGGATTGGAGAATTGCTTTACAGGCTATAACGCTTGTGGTATAGCTATACCGCCGCGCTGGGATAGGAAAGGTGTAGGGAGGGAGGAGTAGGACAGATGAATGCTGGTCCTGACTCTTTCTGGACACACACAGCGCCACGTTTTGCAGGGTTGTGGCCACTCCCACGTGATGCCGCTTAGTACCGGGAAAATGACTCTGAGTGAGACTGAGAGAGAGGGAAGATTCAAGAAGCAAGCTGCCACTGTGTCCCTGGAGCTTTATATGCAAAAGTAAAGCACTTTAACCAGCACCTGAGGTTTATTATAAGTAGTATTTAACTAGAAAGAAAAGATGGTTGTTATTCACAAACTTAGTATATATTTTCTTTCTGATTAAATAATAGGAAAGGGAGAATATGTAGTGTGAATAAAGTTAGTAGTTTTTCAAGAGACTGCTAGCGATATTGGGTGATAAGTTATGTAATAAATAAAGCCTGAGTAAAATGCTGGATGTGTATCTGCATCTGTATAATAATACCCAGCACTATACAAAGACACAGAAGTGACACTGGCACATGGGTATAGCCAGAGGAGGGCTGGTTATAGGATCAGTTGTATATGCATCAATATAATAACACTCAGCACTATTTAATGATGTTTTGAATTTGAAATGTACCTTGGTGTCCTTCACTAAGGTCTTTACTTTGGAAAAAGTCCGCCACAGCCTTGGTTCGTGCCTATCTCTGCCACTGCGACTTGTAATACAGGAGATCTGCCATTCCATGCGCAATGGCCAATTTTTCAGCGGTATAGCCGTACCGCACCATACCGCAAAACTTGTAATCTAGGTCAAAGATAGTTATGAATATTTTACATTCCTATGTTCTTCCCATAGAAGAAAATGTTCTTTTTATTTTTGAAAATATATTTATACAAACTCAATTCCAGAAAAAGTTAGGACAGTATGGAAAATGCAAATAAAACAAACAAAATTAGTCATTTGAAAATTGAATTCACTCTGTACTATATTGAAAACTCATTGTTAACACATTATTTGATGTTTTACTTAATTTAATGTATTGTTTGAAATATACACTCATTACAAATCTGATGACTGTAACACACTGTTGGGACAGTCGACTGTTTACCACTGTGTAACATAACCTTTTCTTTTAATAACACTTATTAAGCATTTAGGCACTGAAGACACAAGTTATTAAGTTGAGCAAGCAGAATTTCCCCCCATTCATTCCTTATGCATGTCTTCAGCTATTCAACCGTACAGGGCCTTCATTGCCTTATTTTGTGCTACATAATGCACTACACATTCTCAATCGGAGACAGGTCAGGACTGCAGACAGGCCATGCTAGCACCACCACTCTCCGCTTACGCAACCATGTGCTTGTAATTCAGGCAGAGGGGCCCATTTATCAAGCTCTGGATGGAGTTTGAGGGCCCGTGTTTCTGGCGAGCCATATGAAGCAGCGGTCTAAAGACCGCTGCTCCATAACCTGTCTGCCTGCTCTAAGGAGGAGGACAGACATTGCCGCAATTCAACCCGATCGAGTATGATCAGGTTGATTGACACCCCCCTTCTGGGTAGCCGATTGGCCGTAAATCTGCAGGGGGCGGCGTTGCACCAGCAGCTCACAAGAGCTGCTGGTGTAATGCTGAATACAGAGAGCGTATTGCTCTCCGCATTCAGCGAGGTCTGTCAGACCTGATCCGCACTGTCGCACTGTCGCACTGTCGCACTGTTTGTTAAATAGGCCCCAGAATGTGGTTTGGCGTTGTCCTGCTGGAAAATGCAGGGACGTCCCTGAAAAAGACTACATCTGGATGCAGTATTTGTTGCTGCAAAATTTATACATATCTTTCTGCATTAATGGTGCCCTTACAAATGTGCAAGTTACCCATGCCATGGGCACTGACACCCCCCCCATACCATGACAGATGCTGGCTTTTGAACCTGACGCTGATAACAGCTTGAATGATCCTTTTCCTCTTTGGCCCGGAGAACACGACTGCTGTTTTTTCCAAAAACTATTTGTAACGTTGACTCGTCAGACAACAAAACATAATTCTACTGTGCTACTGTCCATCTTAGATGAGACCTAGCCCAGAGAAGTCGGCGGCACTTCTGGACAGTGTTGATGTATGGCTTCTGCTTTGCGTAGAAAAGCCTTAACTTGTATCTGTGGATGCAGTGGCGAATGGTGTAGAAAAGCCTTAACTTGTATCTGTGGATGCAGCGGCGAATGGTGTTGACTGACAAAGGCTTACCAAAGTATTCCCAAGTCCATATCAGGATATCCATCACAGACTCATAACGTTATTTGAGACAGTGACATCTGAGGGGTCGGAGATCACATGCATTTAAAGAGGTTTTCGGCATTGCCCTTTACGCACCGAGATTTGACTGGATTCATTGAATCTTTTAATTATATTGTGCACTGTATAAGGTGAAATGCCCAAAATCCTACTAATATGTCTTTGGGGAATGTTGTTCTCAAAGTGTTGGATTATTCGCTGATGCATCTGTTGGCAAATTGGCAAAACTCGACTCATCCTTGCTCTTGAAGGACTAGGCCTTTTTTGAAGGCTCCTTATATACTATAATTACACAATTGCTTCACTTGTTTCACATCACCTTCTTATTTCAACATCGCTATTAGTCCTAAATTGCCCCTGTCCCAACATTTTTGTAATGTGTTGCAGTCATCAGATTTTAAATGAGTGTAAATTTTCAAAAATACATTAAATTCGCAAAGTATAACATCAAATAATGTGTTTAATTATGTATTTTCAATATAGTACAGGGTGAAATAAATTTTGAAATTACTCTTTTTGTCTGTTTTTTCCATACTGTCCCAACTTTTTCTGAATTGGGGTTGTGTGTATATATATATATATATATATATATATATATAAAAAATATATATATATATATATATATATATATATATATAAGAAATAAACAATTAAAAATACAAATAACAGGGGGGCGGAGCTAGCCCGGGAAGGGAACAGTCGCATCACTGAAGAGCTCCGTAACTAAATTCTAAAATTGCTCATTATTTATAGTTAAAAGTCTGCAAACCTGCCTTTTTTCAGGCTGATATTACCTCTACGCTATAGTTACAACTCTGATGACAACTTGGAGTACACAAAGCCCTATCTGCTTGAGTTTACAGCCCGGGGCGTAAAGAAGCTTCAGAGTGAAAGGAGGGCCGGGTGTGACCGTCGTGCCGACTACAGCACACACAAAAAGGCGAATTGGGAACCCTGTTTATTTGTAGATCATCCCATGCAAACACACACTTTGCCGCGCCGACAACTTTTCTACAGCTTCACAAGCAGCCACTTCCTGCAGGCCCAGCTTAATTGGAACTACCGCCGCCATCTTGCCAGATTTGAATATCAGCGGGAGCAGGTACTCCTAGTTTATAACCCGATGTATGGACTAGATGGCATCTGAACAATAGCGACCTATATAGTTAAGTTGCATAAAACCATTGGATACGCAGCCGGCTGTAGCAATATGGAGGGCTCCCATGATGCAGTATGCCAACCAGACACCCTGAGGCTAGTTATCGCCCTTCTGCAGGATATGTCCACTCGCCTAGACGAGCACTACATGGCTTGTTTGACCGCCTTGCAAAACAGTGCCGGTCCACCCTCTCTCCCACCAACTGATCCTCACCCTGCCCCTGTCCCATCAGAAGCCAGACAGAGCAAACTAGTGGAACTGGGGGTACATGAGCTTCTGGAGACCTCCGGAGCAAATATATATCTGGATGACACTGCGCAACCTACCACGCATACTGAAAATGCTTTAGCAGCATCAGGGAAGCCTATACAACACGTAGCAGCACAAACCATTTTAATAAAAGCTATAATCTATCGGAAAACATCCCTGATAAACTGCACACATCCAGGTCCGGCTGGGGGCCTGGACAGACGCATTGACTTTCTCCTGGGGATAGCAGAGCAGAGCTGGTGGCCGAACACCCGGCGAATGTCTTATGCAACTTTTTTTAGCCGGATGGAAGACCCTTTTGACCCAGGCGGTAAGACACATTTATCCAGTGACATACTTGCGGCTGCCACTGGAGTAGGCGAAATGTGGCTCCTTCTCAAACTCAGTTACAGAGGACTACATTGAGAGCCCCAGTCCGAAGCTAACTGGTCACTTTGCATAGAGGTCTGAGATTGATACACGGGCCAACTATCTGGAGACCTGATTTAGTTGGTAAACTCCAGTGGATTGAGTACCCGCACAAGATATAGCCCGCCAATTACTAAGGATCATAATAGTTGACATTTGATTAACTCTAACAGCAGCTAGGTCTCAGTCGTTCATAAAGGCATTACAGTCTGACAATAGACTGAGCATGAATACCTAGGCATATATCGAGATTGCATGTTTGTTCAATGTATACCTTAAATATGCTTACACTCTTCTTGTTAATACTTGTCAATGTATCCGTGTAGCGTAACTGAATGATTTAATTTCTTATTGCTTATTCCCCAATTATTTGTTCAAATGGTTCTGAGGATTATAGTTTGTTCTTCTAGTTTAGAAGCGATCCCCACATATATACTATTTTAGCTCCGGGATATTAGTTGTACAGTATCTTGTCACTTATGCTGTTTTGTCTCTCATACCCCAAAATGCCTAATACTGCCGTGGTTAGTCTGTGTTAAACTCATCACATAAACTCAGCTAGGCTTCCACTGCTCCCCTACTGGATCTCACAATTAACACAAACTTATTATACATTTTTGGTTCTCAGTTTAATATACAATCCAAGTCCCTTGAGGAGTACACACATTACTTGTTTTCTCTCTGCATAGCTCTGATATTTCAAATAGCCCTCTATATATCATAACGCTGCGTTGGGATTGATGTGATATATTATATTTAGTCACAGTTGTATTGCAGATATACATTCCCTGTATGGCTTGATACTCAGTTAGTTATGCCAGGGTCCTTCCTCACATTTTGTTCTCTTGAAGTCCTGCTCTTAAATGCATATTTTAGGCCGATATTATTCTTATACTAAGTTCTATATACTTCATACCTATATTATTATTTCACCATATATTGCGTAGTTAGTAGTTAGGAGAGATATGTTATACCACCCCTTATTAATAGCAGCTTTTAAGAATTATAGCTCAGATACCTCTTTTACATGGGTTAACAGTAATTATACTATGCTAACCAATTTTTGTCATTTCGTTGTTTATGGTTAATGCACCCTTGTAGTACTCTGCTTTATCCTATATATATAAGAGAATTTTAAGTGTGATACTATTTTAGGTGGGAGGATGGTGTGAGGTGCAGTTCATGTCTATGTTAATGTTATGAGACCCTGTATTACTCTTTACATACTCTGATGCCTTACACTATAGAAACATTAGATACAGCCGACTGCTTCCCACTTCCAAGCTAACAGACTTACCCACCCACCCCACGTTCTTTTCCATAAAAATAAACTAAGATCACCCTAATAGAGCTTATATATACTGATGTACTCCCGTAGCATTCTAATAACTTTCTAGTCCCATAGCAAGAGTCTACGCCCTGTCACAATAAGCCAATTTGCTCTGCTGCTACGCAACTCTCTCCAGATTAAGCACATCAATGAAGTATCCCTTTACTATGGTACATAATAGTCTATATGGGCTTCTACGCACGGAGGTCAATCAGCTTATGCATATCTCTGTCTCAATGCTCCTAAAGAAGGTTTAGATTCTAATAGCAAACACAAATATTATGAGTGAGAGTAGCCCCCCTCCCCTTTTGTAGCACTATATAGTTTATGTCACTTCAGACACAAGCGTTTATATAATAGCTGAAACCAAGGTCTAGGAATGTAGTTATATATTTCTGTCGGTCTACTAGCGAACCACTATCGCTTTTCACTGGGAACATTGCAGTAGGTTGTGCTGCCTAGATAGCTACTGGTCATCCATAGGAACATATAGTTGTGACACCTGAGATTGCCCCTAGACTGCTGTGATATACCTTCTGTATGCTGTATCAAATATGGCAACCAGTCAGCCTACTACAGTAATAGTTGACTTTGTAACAACCCACTACACATACGCACTCCTATCTACAATTTATAATTAGTATGATCCTAACAGTCTCATAGCTCTTTAGGGGCAACACATACTACAAGCTACCCTAAGTACTGTTATGTATATTATATTTACACTAGCTTCTTTTAAGCCTGTGTGTGAGAGTTACATAGCTTTTTCAGGAAATTGCTCTCTTAGTCTACGCAGGGAAATCCCCCATTAGTGGTAGTATTTTACATTTATATCCACTCATCTAGTACCTCCACCTGACCCCTCTCCTCCCTTTCCCGCCGGCATTCATTACCGGCGGGTCATACCCCTACTCCTTTTTCCCACATCGTCTATGGCTGACATTTCCCCAGGAGAGGGGTTCATATAGCAGTCTTCTGCTCTCCATATATATAAATTATCTCCCTCTGTTTATATCACCTATAGGAAGCTACCCTTACTTCTACTAACCCTAGCTTAAACTCCCTTTTGGTGTAAGTAGAGGACAACCCCATGAGTAGAGTACTTAAAAGTGCTGAGATCCCAGTACATTTAAAAACTCGACATGCTAACTAGCTCCGCCCTCCACCCCCCCCACTCTAGTCTGAGCGGCTCTTGCCCGCTGCATTTCCCCTCCCCATAAAAATATAGAGCTAACTCCTTCCTGACCCTAATCTTATCTGAATAGATACTCTAATTTCCGTTTTACCTGGTACAGTGAGGACCATTATTATTTTTATACTACACTTATGATACTCTATAATAAAACTGAAGTCTCCTTATAGGTAGCCCATATTTCATACTCACGCTTGAGATATATGTATACATAAAGCTTTTTCCACAGGTTCTTTCTTGTTTTGATCTACCATATCTTTCTAACTATTATACTGTGTATACACTGTTCTGTAAATGATTTGGGGCATACCCTATATGTTGTATTTTTCTATGACTTCAATAAAAAATTGTTAAAAAAAAAAAAAAAAAAAAAAATACAAATAACAGTTTCTTGTAAGTGAAGAACATTGGAATGTAAAATATTTACAGCAAAAACACAGGTAACTATATTAAACATTTAGGCCTAGATTTAGAGTTTGGCGGTAGCCGTGAAAACCAGCGTTAGAGGCTCCTAACGCTGGTTTTAGGCTATCGCCGGTATTTGGAGTCAGTCAGGAAAGGGTCTAACGCTCACTTTTCAGCCGCCACTTTTCCATACCGCAGATCCCCTTACGTCAATTGCGTATCCTATCTTTTCAATGGGATCTTTCTAACTCCGGTATTTAGAGTCGTGTCTGAAGTGAGCGTTAGAATTCTAACAACAAAACTCCAGCCGCAGAAAAAAGTCAGTAGTTAAGAGCTTTCTGGGCTAACGCCGGTTCATAAAGCTCTTAACTACTGTGCGCTAAAGTACACTAACATCCATAAACTACCTATGTACCCCTAAACCGAGGTCCCCCTACATCGCCGCCACTCGATTAAATTTTTTTAACCCCTAATCTGCCGACCGCCACCTACCTTATACTTATGTACCCCTAATCTGCTGCCCCTAACACCGCCGACCCCTATATTATATTTATTAACCCCTAATCTGCCGCCCCCGCTATCGCTGACCCCTGCATATTATTATTAACCCCTAATCTGCCGTCCGCACGCCGCCGCCAGCTACATTATATCTATGTACCCCTAATCTGCTGCCCCTAACACAGCCGACCCCTATATTATATTTATTAACCCCTAATCTGCCCCCTCAACGTCGCCGCCAGCTACCTACAATAATTAACCCCTAATCTGCCGACCGCAAAGCGCCGCTACTTACGTTATCCTTATGTACCCCTAATCTGCTCCCCCTAACACCGCCGACCCCTATATTATATTTATTAACCCCTAATCTGCCCCCCTCAACGTCGCCGCCAGCTACCTAAAATAATTAACCCCTAATCTGCCGACCGCAAAGCGCCGCTACTTACGTTATCCTTATGTACCCCTAATCTGCTGCCCCTAACACCGCCGACCCCTATATTATATTTATTAACCCCTAATCTGCCCCCTCAACGTCGCCTCCACCTGCTACTATAATAAAGTTATTAACCCCTAATCCACCTCACTCCCGCCTCAATAACCCTATAATAAATAGTATTAACCCCTAATCTGCCCTCCCTAACATCGCCGACACCTAACTTCAAGTATTAACCCCTAATCTGCCGACTGGAGCTCACCGCTACTCTAATACATTTTTTAACCCCTAAAGCTAATTTTAACCCTAACCCTAACACCCCCCTAAATTAAATATAATTTTATTCTAACAAAATAAATTAACTCTTATTAAATAAATTATTCCTATTTAAATCTAAATACTTACCTGTAAAATAAACCCTAATATAGCTACAATATAAATTATAATTATATTATAGCTATTTTAGGATTTATATTTATTTTACAGGTAACTTTGTATTTATTTTAACCAGGTACAATAGCTATTAAATAGTTAAAAACTATTTAATAGCTAAAATAGTTAAAATAATTACAAAATTACCTGTAAAATAAATCCTAACCTAAGTTACAATTAAACCTAACACTACACTATCAATAAATTAATTAAATACAATTCCTACATATAAATACAATTAAATAAACTAACTAAAGTACAAAAAATAAAAAAGAACTAAGTTACAAAAAATAAAAAAATATTTACAAACATTAGAAAAAAAATTACAACAATTTTAAACTAATTACACCTACTCTAAGCCCCCTAATAAAATAACAAAGACCCCCAAAATAAAAAAATGCCCTACCCTATTCTAAAATCTAAATTACAAAAGTTCAAAGCTCTTTTACCTTACCAGCCCTGAACAGGGCCCTTTGCGGGGCATGCCCCAAGAAATTCAGCTCTTTTGCCTGTAAAAAAACACATACAATACCCCCCCCAACATTACAACCCACCACCCACATACCCCTAATCTAACCCAAACCCCCCTTAAATAAACCTAACACTAAGCCCCTGAAGATCTTCCTACCTTATCTTCACCTCACCGGGTATCACTGATCGATCCTGGCTCTAAAATCTTCATCCAACCCAAGCGGGGGCTAGACATCCATCATCCGGCGGCTGAAGAGGTCCAGAAGAGGCTCCAAAATCTTCATCCTATCCGGGAAGAAGAGGTGATCCAGACCGGCAACCATCTTGATCCAAGCGGCATCTTCTATCTTCATCCGATGAGGACCGGCTCCATCGTGAAGACCTCCAGCGTGGATCAATCTTCTTCCGACGAAGTCCAACTGAAGAATGACGGTTCCTTTAAAGGACGTCATCCAAGATGGAGTCCCTCAAATTCCGATTGGCTGATAGGATTCTATCAGCCAATCGGAATTAAGGTAGGAAAATTCTGATTGGCTGATGGAATCAGCAAATCAGATTCAAGTTAAATCCGATTGGCTGATCCGATCAGCCAATCAGATTGAGCTTGCATTCTATTGGCTGTTCCGATCAGCCAATAGAATGCGAGCTCAATCTGATTGGCTGATCGGATCAGCCAATTGGATTGAACTTGATTCTGATTGGCTGATTCCATCAGCCAATCAGAATTTTCCTACCTTAATTTCGATTGGCTGATAGAATCCTATCAGCCAATCGGAATTCGAGGGACGCCATCTTGGATGACGTCCCTTAAAGGAACCGTCATTCGTCGGGAAGTCATCGGTGAAGATGGATGTTCCGCGTCGGCGGGATGAACATGGTATCCGGAAGAAAGAAGATTGAAGATGCCGTTGATAGAAGACTTCAGCCGGATCATGGACCTCTTCAGCTCCCGCTTGGATGAAGACTTCAGCCGGATCATGGACCTCTTCAGCCCCCCGCTTGGGCTTGGATCAAGACATCGGAGGAGCTCTTCTGGATCGATCGGTGAACCTGGTATGGTGAAGATAAGGTAGGAAGATCTTCAGGGGCTTAGTGTTAGGTTTATTTAAGTGGGGCTTGGGTTAGATTAGGGGTATGTGGGTGGTGGGTTGTAATGTTGGGGGGGTATTGTATGTGTTTTTTTTACAGGCAAAAGAGCTGAATTCTTTGGGGCATGCCCCGCAAAGGGCCCTGTTCAGGGCTGGTAAGGTAAAAGAGCTTTGAACTTTTGTAATTTAGAATAGGGTAGGGCATTTTTTTTATTTTGGGGGTCTTTGTTATTTTATTAGGGGGCTTAGAGTAGGTGTAATTAGTTTAAAATTGTTGTAATATTTTTCTGATGTTTGTAAATATTTTTTTATTTTTTGTAACTTAGTTCTTTTTTATTTTTTGTACTTTAGTTAGTTTATTTCATTGTATTTATTTGTATATATTGTATTTAATGTATGTATTGATAGTGTAGTGTTAGGTTTAATTGTAGGTAATTGTAGGTATTTTATTTAATTAATTTGATAGTGTAGTGTTAGGTTTAATTGTAACTTAGGTTAGGATTTATTTTACAGGTAATTTTGTAATTATTTTAACTATTTTAGCTATTAAATAGTTCTTAACTATTTAATAGCTATTGTACCTGGTTAAAATAAATACAAAGTTACCTGTAAAATAAATATAAATCCTAAAATAGCTATAATATAAATATAATTTATATTGTAGCTATATTAGGATTTATTTTACAGGTAAGTATTTAGCTTTAAATAGGAATAATTTATTTAATAAGAGTTAATTTATTTCGTTAGATTTAAATTATATTTAATTTAGGGGGGTGTTAGTGTTAGGGTTAGACTTAGCTTTAGGGGTTAATACATTTATTAGAATAGCGGTGAGCTCCAGTCGGCAGATTAGGGGTTAATACTTGAAGTTAGGTGTTGGCGATGTTAGGGAGGGCAGATTAGGGGTTAATGCTATTTATTATAGGGTTAGTGAGGCGGATTAGGGGTTAATAACTTTATTATAATAGCGGTGTAGTCCTCTTGGCAGATTAGGGGTTAATAAGTGTAGGCAGGTGGAGGCGACGTTGTGGGGGGCAGATTAGGGATTAATAAATATAATATAGGGGTCGGCGATGTTAGGGCAGCAGATTAGTGGTACATAGGGATAATGTAAGTAGCGGCGGTTTACGGAGCGGCAGATTAGGGGTTAATAATAATATGCAGGGGTCAGCGATAGCGGGGGCGGCAGATTAGGGGTTAATAAGTGTAAGGTTAGGGGTGTTTAGACTCGGGTACATGTTAGAGTGTTAGGTGCAGACGTAGGAAGTGTTTCCCCATAGCAAACAATGGGGCTGTGTTAGGAGCTGAACGCGGCTTTTTTGCAGGTGTTAGGTTTTTTTTCAGCTCAAACAGCCCCATTGTTTTCTATGGGGGAATCGTGCACGAGCACGTTTTTGAAGCTGGCCGCGTCCGTAAGCAACTCTGGTATCGAGAGTTGCAGTGGCGTTAAATATGCCTGTACGCTCCCTTTTTGGAGCCTAACGCAGCCATTCTGTGAACTCTCAATACCATAGGTATTTAAAAGGTGCGGCCAGAAAAAAGCCAGCGTTAGCTACGCAGGTCGTTACCGACAAAACTCTAAATCTAGGCCTAAATTTGTTAAAATCATTTTTCAACATTTAAGGTATTTGATTGGAAAGGGCTCCAAAGTTTGTATCCATTACACTTATGCTAGGTCTATATATATTTGTTTGTGTTTGTGTATATATATATATATATATATATATATTTATATATATATTTATATATATATATATATATATATATATATATATATATATATATATATATATATTAAAAGAAAAGTACTGAAAAAAATCCAGCGCCTAAAGAACAATCCCCATTAAAAGATAAATGCATTCAAATATAATTAGTTGATGTGTATACATACAATAATTCACTAATATAAATGACCTCTAGTAGTTGTCACATTCGTAACACAGTAAAGATAACAATGGGTAATCAACAGAGTCCCAAATGGAGAGAAAGAAAAATAATGAGTCCCAGAGAAGAAACTTTGAAGTACGTATCCTATTGTGGCTTATATGTAGTACGTATCCTATTGTAGCTTATATACTGTACTTACTGGACACTACCCCAATCGTATGAGGTAAGTGATAAGCGAGATCAAGCCAATAATGACGTCAGGGCTGTGTGATCCAATGGTGAAGGAGTCAGAAAACACAGAAAGCTTAGGTTTGATTTCTTACTGAAAAAAAATCACTTACCTCATACGATTGGGGTAGTGTCCAGTAAGTGCAGTATATAAGCTACAATAGGATACGTACTACATATAAGCCACAATAGGATAAGTAGAAAGGGTTCTCCCACTCACTGAAAACCAAATCCACAGCAGACTTTGTACCTTTCTCCTTAATACAATCAGAATATCTTGTATAACACACACATAGGATATCCTTTGTTTATTCATACAAAATTAAAAACATATTAAGCTCAAATATTGATTGTAGATCAAACTGCAGTTTTGCGCAACCCCATACCAGAAAGCTTACAACTTCACTCATTGCAGTTGTATTCTACTTTATATATATATATATATATATATATATATATATATATATATATATAATCAATGTAAATATTTGCATAGGAAATTAGTAAATCTAGGCAAGTATCCAGCTTGCTTTTCCCCAGAAATTCTTAATATACAATGTTTCCAATGCACAAGAGAATTGTGGGTAAGATATGCAAATTAGATATGAAAATTCTCAGTTTTTTTGCTTCAAAAATACTGTTTTGACACAGCGATCCTTTTAAACAGGATTATGACAGCAAACCAGAAATCACTCACTAGACAAGCCTGTTTCGTTCTTTTTAGAACTCGTCTGTAGGAGATAGATTTCTGGTTGCTGCATTGGAAAAGCTATTTTCATGGTTAAACCAAAATTCATTAAAATTATGGGAGGAGATAAAAAACTGAAATTAAAATCCTCCATGTCTCAAAATTAAATCAATGTAAATATTTGCATAGGAAATTAGTACATCTAGGCAAGTATCCCCGCTTGCTTTTCCCCAGAAATTCTTAATATACAATGTTTCCAATGCACAAGAGAATTGTGGGTAAGATATGCAAATTAGATATGCAAATTCTCAGTTTTTTTGCTTCAAAAATACTGTTTTGACACAGCGATCCTTTTAAACAGGATTATGACAGCAAACCAGAAATCACTCACTAGACAAGCCTGTTTCGTTCTTTTTAGAACTCATCTGTAGGAGATAGATTTCTGGTTGCTGCATTGGAAAAGCTATTTTCATGGTTAAACCAAAATTCATTAAAATTATGGGAGGAGATAAAAAACTGAAATTAAAATCCTCCATGTCTCAAAATTAAATCAATGTAAATATTTGCATAGGAAATTAGTACATCTATTCAAGTATCCCCGCTTGCTTTTCCCCAGAAATTCTTAATATACAATGTTTCCAATGCACAAGAGAATTGTGGGTAAGATATGCAAATTCTCAGTTTTTTGCTTCAAAAATACTGATTTGACACAGCGATCCTTTTAAACAGGATTATGACAGCAAACCAGAAATCACTCACTAGACAAGCCTGTTTCATTCTTTTTAGAACTCATCAGTAGGAGATAGATTTCTGGTTGCTGCATTGGAAAAGATATTTTCATGGTTAAACCAAAATTCGTTAAAATTATGGGGGGAGATAAAAAACTGAAATTAAAATCCTCCATGTCTCAAAATTAAATCAATGTAAATATTTGCATAGGAAATTAGTCCATCTAGGCAAGTATCCCCGCTTGCTTTCCCCCAGAAATTCTTAATATACAATGTTTCCAATGCACAAGAGATTTGTGGGTAAGATATGCAAATTAGATATGCAAATTCTGTTTTTTGCTTCAAAAATACTGTTTTGACACAGTGATCCTTTTAAACAGGATTATGACAGCAAACCAAAAATCACTCACTAGACAAGCCTGTTTCGTTCTTTTTAGAACTCATGAGTAGGAAAATCTATCTCCTACTGATGAGTTCTAAAACGAACAAAACAGGCTTGTCTAGTGAGTGATTTCTGGTTTGCTGTCATAATCCTGTTTAAAAGGATCGCTGTGTCAAAACAGTATTTTTGAAGCAAAAAAACATAGAATTTGCATATCTATTTTGCATATCTTACCCACAATTCTCTTGTGCATTGGAAACATTGTATATTAAGAATTTCTGGGGGAAAGCAAGCAGGGATACTTGCCTAGATGTACTAATTTCCTATGCAAATATTTACATTGATTTAATTTTGAGACATGAAGGATTTTAATTTCAGTTTTGTATCTCCTCCCATAATTTTAATGAATTTTGGTTTAACCATGAAAATAGCTTTTCCGATGCAGCAACCAGAAATATATCTCCTACTGATGAGTTATAAAAAAAAGAATGAAACAGGCTTGTCTAGTGAGTGATTTCTGGTTTGCTGTCATAATCCTGTTTAAAAGGATCGCTGTGTCAAAACAGCATTTTTGAAGCAAAAAAAATGAGAATTTGCATATTAAGAATTTCTGGGGAAAAGCAAGCGGGGATACTTGCCTAGATGTACTAATTTCCTATGCAAATATTTACATTGATTTAATTTTGAGACATGGAGGATTTTAATTTCAGTTTTTTATCTCCCCCCATAATTTTAATGATTTATATATATATATATATATATATATATATATATATATATATATATATATATATTAGCCCTTTCTGTTCAAAAACCTTGCCATACATATAACTTTTAACCCTTATGATTTTTATTTATATATGTATGTGAATATTTTTTTTTTATCAGAAAGTTTATATATGAGTGTAACACTTTATTTGAATGCATTTATGTTGTGTTTGGTGCACATTTTTTTACCCCTTTCATTTATGCTAGGTCTTCGGTCACACTAACCCAATGGAGCCAATTTACCAAGCACCATATTGAGCTTGATGCCCCTGTTTCCACATGAGCCTTCTGGCTCACTGGAAACAGAAGTTATGAAGCAGCGGTCTAAAGACCGCTGCTCAATAACTTGTCCGCCTGCTCTGAGTCCGCGGACAGAAATCAACCAAAATCGAATACGATCGGGTTGATTGACACCCCCTGCTAGCAGCCGATTGGCTGCGAATCTGCAGGGGGCGGCATTGCACCAGCAATTTACAAGAACTACTGGTGCAATGATAAATTTATCGATGTGCAGTGGACATGATACGCTACATTGTATCATGTCCGCTCGCACTATGATAAATCTGCCTCAATGAGGGAACATTCTGTTCTTGCTCAAGCACACCAGTTTACTTTCAATTTATAATACTTGCTTAGAGCAACACTTGTAATCTAGCCCCATGTAGAATAGTTCCAGGTTCACAAGGGGATTTTTCTCTTTAGTTGGGAAACATGATAAAATAAAATGTTTAGGCAAATGATGTCTTAGTGTACTACAAAAATTCACAGAAAAAAGTTTAAATCAACCAATACTTCATCACCTTAATATTGAAACATTGTTTTAGCCCCTTAACTTGAGACACTGCATAGGGTTTGGCATCTGCTGTTATGCCCTGCAGCTGTATCATGGGCTGTCATTACAGGAGATACACACTTAAATCAGCTGGATGTTGTTGCTGGATATCCTGCATGTGTGGCTATCTAGCATCTATACAGCAACAGTCAAATATGACAATTACTATGTATACAATCACTGTGACAACCAGTATGCTGAAAAGGGAGCCTACATACTAGCATGTTGCAATGCATGCTGGTATCAGGATCACTGGGCAATCACTGGATTCCTCAGGGAAAAAAGTGACATGTGGTCATGTGAACACAGTTATCACATATAAAAAATTATCAAACATTGTTTATTAACAATGGCCTTTCTTGACCCATTTTCTCCCTGGGTCTGATGATAAAAGATTTTCCTGCTTGAAGAGAAATTATAGTGCAAACTTCACCTGGGCTGAACTCACAAACCTGGAAGTCCCAGAGAGATGAGGGATGCCTCCCGTAAACCTCTCCACTAAGATGAAATGATATAAATTGATCCTCAAGCACTGCAAGATCTTTAGACAGGAAAATGTTGCTGAACTTGTCTAAGAGACATGCCCTGGATTCATGTATGTGAAGCAGAGACAAGTCCAGTACAGTATAGCACTGCATAACATGAGAGTTTTGTTACACGTGCACTTTGTGCTTTGTATTTGATATTACTTTACACTTCAGATTGGGTCATGTTCTCTTTTGTATTTCAATACATTAAGATTCTATGTACAGAAGTTATTTGACAAATTCTGATTATCCTTATTACATTAACAAATTATTATGCTTTGTATATTTATGTGTATCTTTTTCAAATTACATAGCACTTTGTATTTGCTCTATTTAAACAAAAACTGACAGCTTCACAATTTCCCTGAGCTGAACAAGATATATCTGAAACTCTGTCACTTTTCTCTTTAAGGGTTAGATTATGAGTGGAGTGCAAACATTTGACCCCAGTGGTAAAGAATTTATTGCAAGTGTTTGCACTCATAGGGCTTACAGCTCGTATTTCAAGTTTAAAGTAAATGCAACCGTTTGATCGCAATTGCAATTTACGCTAGAATAATTACTGCAACTTTTTCATAGGACCAGCCAGAGGCAGAAATGTACGGTTTATTGAAATTGTACCTTTTGCTTGACATATTCAGCTTCTCTTTCCTTGTATTGGTATCATATGGATGAAGCTTATATTTTAAGTTCTAGCTAATATTTTATTTATACAACTGCTCAGAGTAAAACACTACTATTGATTATCTCGTAGAAATCATTTATATTGAGTTGTTTTTTTTCTTTAAGGGGCTATTGGCAGCCAACTTCAAGTTTTTACATCCCACTCTCCATCTGCTACAAATCTAGCTTTCTTTAGGGCCAAAATTCATAGCTAAAAGATAAAACAAGTTATAACAATTTTTTTGATAGTTCCATAATTGTTTGTTTCAAGGACATCATATATTTGATAAAAAATGTATGTATAGCATAATGCTGGTTTGTTATGACTGTTACTGTTTAAACTATAAACTTTAATATTTATGTATTATGATGATGTCAGTTGTTACAATGGACTCCATTTATTATTGGTCCATTGACCCTTGCTGCAAACATACAGTATAAGCTGTCCTCATTTAACATTGCACAAGCATTGCACCAGCAATGCTTGTGCAATGCTGCCCCCTGCTCGTTGGCAGCCGATCATCCACTATCAGGGGCTGTCAATCATCCCTATCAGATCAGATCGGGATCCTTTCAATCTGCCACCTTTTTGGTGTTAAGCAGATTAAGGGGAAGCTTTCTTAAGAGTGCTGATACTTAAATATTGTTTCAGGCAAGCCTTAAAGGAAGGACCTCTATAGCAGCAATTGCTGTTTGGTAAATGGAGCGTAATGTCTCTATTTTGTTGCTTTAAGCCTAAATAAAAAAATATTAAGCTAGAAAAAAACAAAACAACAATAATAGCACTAATTAGCACTTTTACATGCCATACAAATTAACAGAATTTTCAGCAGTTGCTAAAAAATCACAGTTTTTCTTTTCATAGTAGGATTTTCTGTAGTGATGGCTGTGCTGGGTGCATGTGGGTTAGCCTCTTGAGCTTGTTGAGCTATGGAGAAGAAGGATACAAATTGTAGTATAGGACAGATTATATGCCCTTTCCACTTCACCTGAACTTGGACTGGTGGCTGGTACCAGTAATCAGGGTCTGCACCCATAGCCCATATCACCTGGAGACAGAAGGGTCCAACATTAATGGAACACATTTAAAAATATCAAACAACATCACACTGTACTGCATTGAACTGTATTTTACCAAATATGACTTTATTATTATGGCAAAGAATGTGATGACTTTCCTCTACATTAAACAATTATCACCAGCATTTTAAACACACCAATTGCGCAGAGAGCCTAAGATGCTTGTACCATCTGGTAATTACTCAATTTTTTAATTGCTGAGAGGATACCATCCCTACTGGCTCACTGAGCAGATGCTGTATTATAAATGATGGTGTACTGAGAATATCTTTATATGCTTCACATGCACGTGCAGAGAAAAATGTTAATACTAAAATAGTGATACATTTTACTAGAAGCATTTTTGCCAATACATTTCTATTTAAATATGTAATTCATCTATATGCATTAAATTTTGACCAGAATGTCCCTTTAATATTAAAAAATATTAACATTGATACGTTAAAGGGACAGTCAACACCAGAATTTTTGTTGTTTAAAAAGATAGATAATTCCTTTATTACCCATTCCCTAGTTTTGCATAACCAACACAGTAATAATAATACACTTTTTACATCTGTAATTACCTTGTATCCAAGCCCCTGCAAACTGCCACCTTTTTCAGTTCTTTTGACATACTTGCATTCTAGCCAATCAGTGCTCACTCCTAGGTAACTTCACGTGCGTGAGTTCAATGTTATCTATATGACACACATGAACTAATGCCCTCTAGTGGTGACAAACTGTCAAAATGCATTCAGATTAGAGACGGCCTTCAAGGTTTAGGAAATTAGCCTATGAGCCACCTAGGTTTAGCTTTCAACTAAGAATACCAAGAGAAAAAGCAAAATTTGGTGATAAATATAAATTGGAAAGTTTAAAATGACATGCCCTATCTGAATCATGAAAGTTTATTTTGGGACTTGATTGTCCCTATAAGGTTCATGACATTAAATCTTCTGTAACATATTGATCATGTATTTATTTAACTATTCTCACAGTGTAGATGTAAGATCTATTGAAAACAATATTCCTAGGAATAAACACATTTTTAAAGTTTATAACTTAATGTATTATTGACTGTTTACATTATTCAGCTAGGTGTGAGAGCTTACATTAGACCACATGATGTAAAGTGGCTGATGTAAAGTGCTTAAGCAACTTGATATGCTAAAATTAATTTATATATATATATATATTTAAAGGCAACATAAACATCTGGCTAAAACAAAATATTTTCTTTTCCCACATTGGAATGAACCCCTATTCTCTCTTTCACAGGTAAATCCCTAAGGGGAAGCCCTATACATTTAAATGCTGCTATTCTCTCAACCACAACTAATAACCCTATTACTTGGCCTCTTGCTTTTCCTGACAATCTCTTTGGCAGTACTTCTTTCATTCAACTATGCCATGCCACCCTCACAGGCTAGGTAATTCTTTTTCACCATAAAAATGATGAAGTATAGCATAATCCATCATGAAAATGACTGATTTGACCAAGTAATGGCTGCATCTTATCGTGGCCGGACTTTTAGCCGACGGACATTTGGCAGACGGACATTTGGCCGACGGACATTTGGCCGAAACACAAGTGGCTGTCAGATAACAGTCCGGCCACGAGATAGATAGATTTGATAGATAGATAGATACATAGATTAGATAGATAGATCAATAGATGCAATAGATACATTTGATAGATACGATAGATAGATAGATAGATTTGATGGATAAATAGATAGATTTGATAGATAGATTATTTCCCAGACAGAGAATTACAAGACGTGCGCCTGGGACCCATGGTAAGGTTCCCAGAGGCAGTTGCGGCGCCCGAGGCTCTGATTAGAACAGAGCACTCTGGAACGCATCTGCCCTCGGCCGTCATCGGAACATTCTTTAGCTTTCTGTCTGTCGGCCAAATCTCCGTCTGCCAAATGTCCGTCTGTCAAATGTCCTTCTGCATTTTGTCAGAGCACCGCATTTTATAGTGCACCGAGTATGACAATAGCATGAAGTTACTGATCCTCCACTATTGGGATGAGTGAAATTGCCTGTGTTTTGCTGGTTGTAACATTTGTGCATATTTCATTAGTTCCAGGATTTTTTTTTACCAAGGGAGCAGCTATATGTCAATCTAAAGTGCAAGATGTGATGCGTAAGTTGGTAAATATGTAGGAACGAGCAGTTGGATGTATGGATGTTTATGTATTGATGAGTTGCCAGTGTAGACTTAAGTGCTGAGGGATGCCATGGAAGTTATGTCATAGCGCTATTAATATATTTTCTTTTATCTTTGATAATAATTAAATTTGGAATTGACTCTACTGCACTTCCATAAGAGAATGATTTTGGCTGTACTAGCCCAATGGTCTTTATCAAATAGTACAAAATTTCATGACTTTTACTTTAACTTTTGGGTTTTATTGGTATTATTCCTGATTTAAACGAATGTTCTTAGCCGATATTTATGCTGTTTTATCACTTGCACAAAAGTTCAATATTACTGAGCTATTTATATTTATTGTAAGTAGTCTGTTTTTGGTGACATCATCATCAATGTTACAAATGTTTATACATTATGGGCTCCATGTAATAAGCAGTGATGGCTTTGCTGTGCAGGGATAATTGGGAGTAGTAAACTGGGTGGACAGCCTCCCCAGTTGGAAAGTTGTACACAGATGCTGTTTATGAATAATTATTTATTTTTGTATTTTAAATATATACTGCGGTTGGTGGTAATTCCATAATTTTAGCTATTTTGTTGGATATCGATACCAATTTGTATTTACATACATTTTTCTTTTATTTCTTCTTTTTTCTGTTTAGCAACACATACAGGGCCAGATTACAAGATTAGAGGTTTTTAAATGTTCACGCTCGCTCTAACTTCGCGTCTGGTCGCTCGTATTACAAGTTGAAAGTAAAACGTTTTCATTTGAGCGCTAACCTGATGCACGCAAAAAAGCAGAAGTTGGAATACCGCAATCATGTTAACGTATTTCCCTAAAGAAGTCAATGGAGCAAACCTTACTTGCGCACAAACCCGATTGCATATTCTCAAGTGTGCTAATTTGAAATGAGAATATGAATATTTCACACTCCAATGTTCTTCACACAGCAGAATATGTTCTATTTATTTGTAAATACATGTTTCTACATATATCTGATATTTTGACACAATATATATTTATACCTAGATATATATAAATTATAATATATATATATATATATATATATATATATAAATATGTGTGTATATATATATATATATATATATATATATGGGAATATCTATTTATAAATACAACAATCAATTGGTAGGTGCACTCCATAAGACAAGATACAGCTGCCGTGGTGCTGCATAATAAATAGATATCATGTCCAGTTTAACTCCAGATAGAGAATAAACAAATGCTGCACTCACCGGTCTTAGAAGAAAAAGTCCTTTTATTCACAGGTTTAACAATGCATCCAATTAACACAGATACCCCCAAACATTTCGGTACCCTCCTGGTACCTTTCTCAATGGGTGTGCTGCAATTCTCCAGCAAACAATCCTAACTTACTAACACCACTACCACCCTATTTAAACCCCTTGCGTGCCCCTAACTTCCGGTATCACCAGCCAATGCGGAGCAGTTGTGTCATAATTGCCGAACCTGAGAAGAGAAACAAAGCAACAACGTGGCTAATTAACATAGTCACGCCTTCTGGGACTGGCAAAATACCTCGTCATCATCGGCTTAAACCTGTGAATAAAAGGACTTTTTCTTCTAAGAACGGTGAGTGCAGCATTTGTTTATTCTCTATCTGGAGTTAAACTGGACATGATATTTATAAATACATATAAACTATTCTGCTATGTGAGGAATATTGGAAAGTAAAATATTTAAATTAAATACACAGTATGTCACTTTATTAAATATAAATATTGCATAAATATGATTTTCAAGTTTTTATCTACTTAACTGCAATGGGCTCCAATGCACTTATGTATTTTTATATATGTATACATTTCTAGTTATGTGTGTACAGTATATATCTGTAAATACATATCTACTTATATAAATACATAGATACACACACACACACACACACACACATATAGACATATATACAGTATATACTGTATATATATGAAAAAATTGTACCAGCTCTGAAAGGTAATGTGTCCCAAGTCACAGGATACCTGAACTTTGAATACTGTCAGGTCACCTAGTCCCCAATTTAATTAGGTGGTCATGCAACGAAGTTGCAGGACAACCTATTGTTATTGTCAGGATTATTATTATTATTATTATTTTTATTATTAGGTGGCCATGCAACGAAGTTGCAGGACAACCTATTGTTATTGTCAGGATTATTATTATTATTATTATTATTATTATTAGGTGGCCATGCAACGAAGTTGCAGGACAACCTATTGTTATTGTCAGGATTATTATTATTATTTTTATTTTTTTTTATTATTATTATTATTATTATTATTATTATTCCGCCACTTTTTCTATTGCCTATAACTCTTGAACTGCTAAAGCAAAGCTCTTGAAATCAGGTATGCTGATACAGCCTATTGCTCTGCTACATCTCATGCAATATTGAACTCATAGGTCATAAGGTTACGCAGCCATATTGTTTTTTGCGACAAATTTCAAGAACTGCTTAATAATCTTTATCTCTGGAACTACTTATGTTACAGTTTTGAAACTTGCTGTGCTCAGTGCTGCTATGACCTTGATTTGCCATTGCTCAACAGAAGTGCATTAGTCACATGATGTAGCAGCCATCTTGGATTTTGCGAAAATCTTTAAACATCTTCTTCTCTTAAACCGCTTAGTGCAATAAAGCGCACTTTTGCACATATGCTCATTGCAAGGTCCTCTACCAAGTTTGTTAAAATTGCGATTTTTCCATAATCAACATGGCTGCTGTGAGACATTAACCTTTTTATCGCCATTTAATTGCGTACATTTTGCACTTTATAGATTAGTTTTACAATATTTAACAATATTACAGTGTAATAGACACATGATTACACATAGTCATAACCCTTAAAGACAATATTGCAGTTAAAATTCGCATTGCGCAGTCGCCTTCGTGGAATAAAACATTTGCAAATTTTCATGAAACTTCTGCAAATTGTAGAGGTCTATAGTGAGCATTAGTATGTGCAATTTGAAAGCCATACATTGCATAGCTTGGCGGCCATTTTGTTTTGTATGCGCCATTTTTAAAAACTAAAAAAATCTTCTTCTCAGAAACCGCTTATGGGACAGACTTTAAATTTTGTTTATAGAGTTATCTTATTACTAACATTCAGATTTGTTCAAGAGAAGTTGATATGTCATGTGGTTTGGCAGCCATTTTGAATTGTTCAAAAACGCTTAACAATATTTTTTAAATTAATAATAAAATAAAAAACATTTTACAAAAATGCTTTATTTTTGCCATGTTTATTGACATCTATGGTGACAATTATTGTGCATAATATGGAGGCTGTATATCATATGATCTAGCAGCCATTTTGTTTTATGCAAATATTTTGAAAATCTATTTTCTCTGCAACTGCTTATGTTAGAACTGTGAAGCTTGCTGTATAACCTTATATTGTGACCTAAAGTCACAGTTGTTCATGTTGAAGGAATTGGTCACAAGCTGTGGCAGCCATATTGGTTTACGTGAAAATTTCGAAAACGTGTTTCCATTCCAACAGCTAATGATAAAGCTGTGAAATTTGCTGTATAACCATATATTGTCACCTAGAGTTACATGTGATCGTGATGAAAGTATTGCTCATATAGTGGAGCAGCCATCTTGAAAAACGCAAAATTTTCAAAAACGTGTTATCTTTGCAACTGCTAATGTTAGAATTGTAAAAACTTCTATAAAGCTTTATATTGTGACTTAGCTGCTTGTATGCCATTGCAATGTCGATGCACATGGCCACCTCTATCGCTGCTTGCAGCTATATTTAGGTGGCCAGCAACAAAGTTGCAGGACAACCTATTGTTATTGTTCGGATTATTATTATTATTATTATTATTATTCTTTTTATTCCGCCAAGCTTTGTATTCAATTGCCCATAACTGCTTAACTGTTTTTGCAAAGCTCTTAAAATCAGGTATGCTGGTACAGCCTATTGCTGTGCTACATCTCATGCAAAATTGAACTCATAGGTCACATGCTCTGGCAGCCATATTGCTTTTTGCGACAAATTTCGACAAACGCTTAAAAATCTTTAGCTCTGGAACTGCTTATGTTACAACTTTGAAACTTGCTGTGCTTAGTGCTACTATGACCTGAAATTGCTATTGCTCAAGAGAAGTGCCTTGGTCACATGATGTGGCAGCCATCTTGCATTTTGCAAAAATATTCAAACATCTTCTTCTCCTAAACCGCTTAGTGCAATGACGCGCAATTTTGCACATATGCTCCTTGCAAGGTCCTCTACCAAGTTTGTTCAAACTGCGATTTTTCCATAATCAACATTCGCATTGCGCAGTCGCCTTCGTGAAATAAAACATTTGCAAATTTTCATGAAACTTCTGCAAATTGTAGAGGTCTATAGTGAGCATTAGTATCTGCAATTTGAAAGCCATACATTGCATAGCTTGGTGGCCATTTTGTTTCGTATGCGCCATTTTTAAAAACTATAAAAATCTTCTTCTCCGAAACCGCTTATGGGACAGACTTGAAATTTTGTTTATAGAGTTATCTTATGACTAACATTCAGATTTGTTCAAAAGAAGTTGATAGGTCATGTGATTTGGCAGCCATTTTGAATTGTTCAAAATTGCTTAACGATATTTTTAAATTCATAATAAAACAAAAACCGTTTTACAAAAATGCTTTATTTTTGCCATGTTTATTGACATCTATAGTGAGCACTATTGTGCGTAATATGGAGGCTGTATATCTTACGATCGGGCAGCCATCTTGGTTTACGCGAAAATTTTGAAAGTCTATTTTCTCTGCAACCGCTTATGTAAGAACTGTGAAATTTGCTGTACAGTCTTATATTGTTACTTAGATTCATAATTGCTCATTAGGAGAGAATCAGTCACATGATGCGGCAGCAATATCGGTTTTATGTTTATCATAATTATTTGTAATTCAATACTTCCTCTTTTGAGTCAATTGCTCACAAAACACAAATTACTTATGCTAAACTCTTGAAATCAGGTATGCTGGTACAGCCTATTGCAATGCTACATCTCATGCAATATTGAACTCATAGGTCACAAGGTTACGCAGCCATATTGTTTTTTGCGACAAATTTCGAGAACTGCTTAATAATCTTTAGCTCTGGAACTGCTTATGTTGCAACTCTGAAACTTGCTGAGCTTAGTGATGCTATGACCTAGATTTTCCATTGCTCAACAGAAGCGACTTGGTCACATGATGTAGCAACCATCTTGCATTTTGCGAAAATCTTTAAACATCTTCTTCTCTTAAACCGCTTAGTGCAATAAAGCGCAATTTTGCACGTATGCTCCTTGCAAGGTCCTCTACCAAGATTGTTAAAATTGCGATTTTTCCATAATCAACATGGCTGCTGTGAGACATTAACCTTTTTATCGCCATTTAATTGCGTAATTTTGCACTTTATACATTAGTTTTACAATATTTAACAATATTACAGTGTAATAGACACATGATTACACATAGTCATAACCCTTAAAGACAATATTGCAGTTAAAATTCGCATTGCGCAGTCGCCTTCGTGAAATAAAACATTTGCAAATTTTCATGAAACTTCTGCAAATTGTAGAGGTCTATAGTGAGCATTAGTATGTGCAATTTGAAAGCAATACATTGCATAGCTTGGCGGACATTTTGTTTCGTATGCGCCATTTTTAAAAACTATAAAAATCTTCTTCTCCGAAACCGCTTATGGGACAGACTTGAAATTTTGTTTATAGAGTTATCTTATGACTAACATTCAGATTTGTTCAAGAGAAGTTGATACGTCATGTGGTTTGGCAGCCATTTTGAATTGTTCACAATTGCTCAACGATATATTTAAATTCATAATAAAACAAAAACCATTTTACAAAAATGCTTTATTTTTGCCATGTTTATTGACATCTATAGTGAGCACTATTGTGCATAATATAGAGGCTGTATATCTTACGATCGGGCAGCCATCTTGGTTTATGCAAAAATTTCAAAAGTCTATTTTCTCTGCAACCACTTAAGTAAGATCTGTGAAATTTGCTGTACAGTCTTATATTGTGACCTAGAGTCAAAGTTGTTCATGTTGAAGGAATTAGTCACAAGCTGTGGCAGCCATATTGGTTTACGCAAAAATTTTGAAACTGTGTTTTCTTTCCAATCGCTTATGTTAAAACTGTGAAATTTGCTGTATAACCATATATTGTCACCTAGAGTTACATTTGTTCATGTTGAAAGTATTGGTCATATGGTGTGGCAGCTATTTTAAAAAATGCAAACATTTCGAAAATGTGTTTTTGTTTCCAAATGCTTATGTTAGAACTGTAAACAGTTGTTATATAGCTTTATTTTCTGACATAACTACTTATATGGCATTGCAAAAATAATGCGCTGGCCACCTCTATTGCTGCTTGCAGCTATATTTAGGTGGCCAGCAACAAAGTTGCAGGACAACCTATTGTTATTGTTCGGATTATTATTATTATTATTATTATTATTATTATTATTATTATTATTATTCTTTTTATTCCGCCAAGCTTTGTATTCAATTGCCCATAACTGCTTAACTGTTTTTGCAAAGCTCTTAAAATCAGGTATGCTGGTACAGCCTATTGCTGTGCTACATCTCATGCAAAATTGAACTCATAGGTCACATGCTCTGGCAGCCATATTGCTTTTTGCGACAAATTTCGACAAACGCTTAAAAATCTTTAGCTCTGGAACTGCTTATGTTACAACTTTGAAACTTGCTGTGCTTAGTGCTACTATGACCTGAAATTGCTATTGCTCAAGAGAAGTGCCTTGGTCACATGATGTGGCAGCCATCTTGCATTTTGCGAAAATATTCAAACATCTTCTTCTCCTAAACCGCTTAGTGCAATGACGCGCAATTTTGCACATATGCTCCTTGCAAGGTCCTCTACCAAGTTTGTTCAAACTGCGATTTTTCCATAATCAACATGGCTGCTGTGAGATATTAACCTTTTTATCGCCATTTTATTGCGTAATTTTGCACTTTATACATTAGTTTTACAATATTTAACAATATTACAGTGTAATAGACATATGATTACACATAGTCATAACCCTTAAAGACAATATTGCAGTTAAAATTCGCATTGCGCAATCGCCTTCGTGAAATAAAACATTTGCAAATTTTCATGAAACTTCTGCAAATTGTAGAGGTCTATAGTGAGCATTAGTATCTGCAATTTGAAAGCCATACATTGCATAGCTTGGCGGCCATTTTGTTTCGTATGCGCCATTTTTAAAAACTATAAAAATCTTCTTCTCCGAAACCGCTTATGGGACAGACATGAAATTTTGTTTATAGAGTTATCTTATGACTAACATTCAGATTTGTTCAAGAGAAGTTGATACGTCATGTGGTTTGGCAGCCATTTTGAATTGTTCAAAATTGCTTAACGATATATTTAAATTCATAATAAAACAAAAACCATTTTACAAAAATGCTTTATTTTTGCCATGTTTATTGACATCTATAGTGAGCACTATTGTGCGTAATATGGAGGCTGTATATCTTACGATCGGGCAGCCATCTTGATTTACGCGAAAATTTCGAAAGTCTATTTTCTCTGCAACCGCTTATGTAAGAACTGTGAAATTTGCTGTACAGTCTTATATTGTTACCTAGATTCATAATTGCTCATTAGGAGAGAATCAGTCACATGATGCGACAGCAATATCGGTTTTATGTTTATCGTAATTATTTGTAATTCAATACTTCCTCTTTTGAGTCAATTGCTCACAAAACACAAATTACTTATGCTAAACTCTTGAAATCAGGTATGCTGGTACAGCCTTTTGCTATGCTACATCTCATGCAATATTGAACTCATAGGTCACAAGGTTACGCAGCCATATTGTTTTTTGCGACAAATTTCGAGAACTGCTTAATAATCTTTAGCTCTGGAACTGCTTATGTTGCAACTTTGAAACTTGCTGAGCTTAGTGATGCTATGACCTAGATTTTCCATTGCTCAACAGAAGCGACTTGGTCACATGATGTAGCAACCATCTTGCATTTTGCGAAAATCTTTAAACATCTTCTTCTCTTAAACCGCTTAGTGCAATAAAGCGCAATTTTGCACGTATGCTCCTTGCAAGGTCCTCTACCAAGATTGTTAAAATTGCGATTTTTCCATAATCAACATGGCTGCTGTGAGACATTAACCTTTTTATCGCCATTTAATTGCGTAATTTTGCACTTTATACATTAGTTTTACAATATTTAACAATATTACAGTGTAATAGACACATGATTACACATAGTCATAACCCTTAAAGACAATATTGCAGTTAAAATTCGCATTGCGCAGTCGCCTTCGTGAAATAAAACATTTGCAAATTTTCATGAAACTTCTGCAAATTGTAGAGGTCTATAGTGAGCATTAGTATGTGCAATTTGAAAGCCATACATTGCATAGCTTGGCGGCCATTTTGTTTCGTATGCGCCATTTTTAAAAACTATAAAAATCTTCTTCTCCGAAACCGCTTATGGGACAGACTTGAAATTTTGTTTATAGAGTTATCTTATGACTAGCATTCAGATTTGTTCAAGAGAAGTTGATACGTCATGTGGTTTGGCAGCCATTTTGAATTGTTCAAAATTGCTCAACGATATATTTAAATTCATAATAAAACAAAAACCATTTTACAAAAATGCTTTATTTTTGCCATGTTTATTGACATCTATAGTGAGCACTATTGTGCATAATATAGAGGCTGTATATCTTACGATCGGGCAGCCATCTTGGTTTATGCGAAAATTTCAAAAGTCTATTTTCTCTGCAACCACTTAAGTAAGATCTGTGAAATTTGCTGTACAGTCTTATATTGTGACCTAGAGTCAAAGTTGTTCATGTTGAAGGAATTAGTCCCAAGCTGTGGCAGCCATATTGGTTTACGCAAAAATTTTGAAACTGTGTTTTCTTTCCAATCGCTTATGTTAAAACTGTGAAATTTGCTGTATAACCATATATTGTCATCTAGAGTTACATTTGTTCATGTTGAAAGTATTGGTCATATGGTGTGGCAGCTATTTTAAAAAATGCAAACATTTCGAAAATGTGTTTTTGTTTCCAAATGCTTATGTTAGAACTGTAAACAGTTGTTATATAGCTTTATTTTGTGACATAACTACTTATATGGCATTGCAAAAATAATGCGCTGGCCACCTCTATTGCTGCTTGCAGCTATATTTATTATTATTATTATTTCGCCAAACTTATTCTATTGCCTATAACTCTTGAACTGCTAAAGCAAAGCTCTTGAAATCAGGTATGCTGATACAGCCTATTGCTCTGCTACATCTCATGTAATATTGAACTCATAGGTCATAAGGTTACGCAGCCATATTGTTTTTTGCGACAAATTTTGAGAACTGCTTAATAATCTTTATCTCTGGAACTGCTTATGTTACAGTTTTGAAACTTGCTGTGCTCAGTGCTGCTATGACCTAGATTTGCCATTGCTCAACAGAAGTGCATTAGTCACATGATGTAGCAGACATCTTGGATTTTGCGAAAATCTTTAAACATCTTCTTCTCTTAAACCGCTTAGTGCAATAAAGCGCAATATTGCACATATGCTATTTGCAAGGTCTTCTACCAAGTTTGTTAAAATTGCGATTTTTCCATAATCAACATGGCTGCTGTGAGACATTAACCTTTTTATCGCCATTTAATTGCGTAATTTTGCACTTTATACATTAGTTTTACAATATTTAACAATATTACAGTGTAATAGACACATGATTACACATAGTCATAACCCTTAAAGACAATATTGCAGTTAAAATTCGCATTGCGCAGTCGCCTTCGTGAAATAAAACATTTGCAAATTTTCATGAAACTTATGCACATTGTAGAGGTCTATAGTGAGCATAATTATGTGCAATTTGAAAGCCATACATTGCATAGCTTGGCAGCCATTTTGTTTCGTATGCGCCATTTTTAAAAACTAAAAAAATCTTCTTCTCTGAAACCGCTTATGGGACAGACTTGAAATTTTGTTTATAGAGTTATCTTATGACTAACATTCAGATTTGTTCAAGAGAAGTTGATATGTCATGTGGTTTAGCAGCCATTTTGAATTGTTCAAAAACGCTTAACGATATTATTAAACTAATAATAAAATAAAAACCATTTTACAAAAATGCTTTATTTTTGCCATGTTTATTGACATCTATGGTGACAATTATTGTGCATAATATGGAGGCTGTATATCATATGATCTGGCAGCCATTTTGTTTTATGCGAATATTTTGAAAATCTATTTTCTCTGCAACTGCTTATGTTAGAACTGTGAAGCTTGCTGTATAACCTTATATTGTGACCTAGAGTCACAGTTGTTCATGTTGAAGGAATTGGTCACAAGCTGTGGCAGCCATATTGGTTTACGTGAAAATTTCGAAAACGTGTTTTCTTTCCAACCGCTTATGTTAAAGCTGTGAAATTTGCTGTTTAACCATATATTGTCACCTAGAGTTACATCTGATTGTGATGAAAGTATTGGTCATATAGTGGGGCAGCCATCTTGAAAAACGCAAAAATTTTGAAAACGTGTTATCTTTGCAACTGCTGTTAGAATTGTAAAAACTTCTATAAAGGGTTATATTGTGACTTAGCTGCTTGTATGTCATTGCAATGTCAATGCGCATGGCCACCTCTATCGCTGCTTGCAGCTATATTTATAAATAATATTGAAGAAAAATTACAGATGGACTAATGCAGCACCTACTTATTAAAAGGACACAAAATAAAAAATATACTATTGTGGGGCGGAGCCAACTGCCAAAGCAACAAGACGTTCCATTACAGAGCTCCTGTAGCTAGATCATTAAAATATCAATTTATGGCATTCTAAGAACCTATATATTTTTCTGTTTTGCTCTTAACATATACTAGAGCATGAATTTCATAACCTGGATCTAAGATATAATATAATTCCTATGGAGACGACACAGAGGCCTGCTAGCCGGTTAAAACTGTGACGGGGAGTACAACATTATATTCGAGGTACCAGATATCCACTATATGGGCTGGTCTGCTCCCCGGTCTATCATCTAACCAATTAACAGTTCCCTTGCAAAACTCTAAAGATGGAGGAGTTCTCCTCGCACCTTGTCTCTCTACTAGAAGGGCTATGCGGTAAAGCTGACAAACAGTTTCACAGCTTGCGGTCTCTCATCACTGAACTGCGCAACCAAGATGGCGCCTCTCACCTACCCAGCTGCGATACCTACGTGGCAAGCCCGATAGAAGACTTATTGTTGCCAACCCTGCTCCCTCGTGAGCGAGTGCAGGACCGGCAGGCCGAGCGGGTCTCATCTAGCATCTTAGTAGGAGCAGTGAGTTGCGACCCGAGGAAACCACACACAGAAGACCAGTTGCTCTTTGCTGCTGTCTCATCAGGATCAACAAGAGTTGCTCTGACCATTGCCGGGAAACATCCCCAGCTCTCTCTATCTTCCTGCCTGCGATCCCAAGTGGACCTACCACCTAACGCTTTCAAGTCTCTAGGAGATGCAGACGACTGCTGTGGGCAGGATGTGGAGAATTTACATGCTCCATTTAAGGTATCTACTACATGGGAGAGAGGAGACCAGGTAGTGAACCTGTCTTTTGATTCCACAAATGGCCCAGACAAAAACACTGGACAATCCTTAAAGCAGCAGGCTCTCATGCCTCGTCCATACTGCTCACCCAGACTAGATCAGCTGCACAGTAGAAATACACAGTTACTGACTGTCCCATTACCGAAGCGGTCTTTCATTAGTTCAATCTGGTTACCTAAGTCACGCAATCCAGATCGGAAGAAGGCTTTACTAGTGACTCGCATGAAGCTGGCTGGGCAGTCGGGGAGCCCTTTTGACCCAGGTGGTAAATTCTGACTCTGTTTTCCCTGCTTGCCTGCATGGAGCATAGGGTTTGCATATTTTGGGAACTTTAATATAATATGCGGATAGACACTTTCCCCCATTTAACTGATATATGTATACCAAACATATCTCATCACTTTTGGTGGGCACATTACTCCTCCTGAATCCGCATGGACAGACCTTACTTACACCCTCATGAAGACAACTAAGCCAGATGCTGAGGAGGCTGACTTTGTACATTTTAAAGTAGCATATATTGTTTGCTCCATTTTAGGCAGCAGTAATTTATTTACTTGTAAGAGTTTAGACGGTTTTAGCTAGTTCTGCTCATACATTTGGTGCTTATATAGCTAAATATTATTCAGCTCCCTGAAAGTCTCGTGTTTACAACACCTTATTTTTTATCTATATTGCCTCCTGGATGAAGACTTTAGTGTCTGAAGATAAGGGTGGTAGTTTATTTCATAACTTCTGATATGCATGACTGTCACCCATTCATACTATATATTGTTAATTATGTTGCCTTCTGATAAGCGACAGTTGTTAAACATTATGATTATATACTATTGTTTATTTTATTGTATGCCAGTTTTTTTTGTTAGGTACCTATACACTGATGTACATAATAGATACCTTGCTCCCTCCATTTAGAACTGGAATGAACTGATCCTGGCCTGCTTTATTGTAAAAGATTAGTTCTATACTTCCAATTAATATTATGCATTGTAATAGGTGGGTATATGCTATGCTTTTTATTGGGATATCTTTAAATTTCAATTGGCTTTATATCCCTCTGGACCCTTACAAAGACAACAGAAATACACATTCCCTGCTGTAGGTAGTGGGAATCTTAGGAGATAAAGCCCATACTGTTTCATATGTACTCCTGTTGGTTGCGGCCGGACCAGCGGATTTGGCACTATTTTTTTTTTTTCTTTCAAAGTTGGGGTGAAGCACATTTGAGAGTTAACATGGATTTCCTTCTCACCTAGATAAGCGTATAGCCAAGAATAGCTACTCTGAAAGCATAATTTGGAATTGTAGACACTCCTTTTGGGGAAATTTATATACATATATGTGCTATCTTTAGCTTACATTTTTCCTCTCCCCTCTTGTAACTTGTAAGCATTTGATTGGAAACAAGATCATAAATCATCTTACTTGTAGCATAATACTATAGTGGGGGTTATATTGCCCTCAGCATTTCACTCCCTCCCCCCTCCCCATAACCACATCTAATGATATATTTAGCAGCAAAATTGTCATTCTCTGTATAGATGGGCGGTGTTCACCCAGCGTTTAGGCTGGGATTTGGACCGAGCGGCTTTGTTTGTTTTTTTATACTATATATGTCTAAAAACCCTACTAAAATAGAAAAGATAGGGAAGGTATCTCCCCTCACCCTTTCCCACTCTGTGTATCAGGGTGGGTCTTACCCAATATCCCTTTTCCGTCTGTGTCCAGTGGAGACAACAATCCCTGAGGGGAGATACAAAGTATTCGATACGCCTTGTCCCTATAACTATTTATATGGTCACGCTATGCCTCTATAAGGAGGGACTCCTGATAAGGAACACAACTGCTGTACCTTAAATAAATTTGTATCACTGAATAAATCTGAAACCCTTTTATTGAATAGAAAAGGGTCCAATGCTTATTAAGGCCTAGATTTAGAGTTCGGCGGTAGCCGTCAAAACCAGCGTTAGAGGCTCCTAACGCTGGTTTTGGCCGCCCGCTGGTATTTGGAGTCAGTGATTAAAGGGTCTAACGCTCACTTTACAGCCGCGACTTTTCCATACCGCAGATCCCCCTACGCCATTTGCGTAGCCTATCTTTTCAATGGGATCTTCCTAACGCCGGTATTTAGAGTCGTTTCTGCAGTGAGCGTTAGAGCTCTAACGACAAGATTCCAGCCGCCTGAAAATAGCAGGAGTTAAGAGCTTTCTGGCTAACGCCGGTTTATAAAGCTCTTAACTACTGTACCCTAAAGTACACTAACACCCATAAACTACCTATGTACCCCTAAACCGAGGTCCCCCCACATCGCCGACACTCGATTAAAAATTTTAACCCCTAATCTGCCGACCGCCACCTACGTTATACTTATGTACCCCTAATCTGCTGCCCCTAACACCGCCGACCCCTGTATTATATCTATTAACCCCTAACTTGCCCCCCACAACGTCGCCGCAAGCTACTTAAAATAATTAACCCCTATTCTTCCGACCGCAAATCGCCGCCACCTACGTTATCCCTATGTACCCCTAATCTGCTACCCCTAACATCGCCGACCCCTATGTTATATTTATTAACCCCTAATCTGCCCCCCTCAACGTCGCCGACACCTACCTACACTTATTAACCCCTAATCTGCCGAGCGGACCTGAGCGCTACTATAATAAAGTTATTAACCCCTAATCCGCCTCACTAACCCTATCATAAATAGTATTAACCCCTAATCTGCCCTCCCTAACATCGCCGACACCTACCTTCAATTATTAACCCCTAATCTGCCGACCGGAGCTCACCGCTATTCTAATAAATGTATTAACCCCTAAAGCTAAGTCTAACCCTAACACTAACACCCCCCTAAGTTAAATATAATTTTTATCTAACGAAATAAATGAACTCTTATTAAATAAATAATTCCTATTTAAAGCTAAATACTTACCTGTAAAATACATCCTAATATAGCTACAATATAAATTATAATTATATTATAGCTATTTTAGGATTAATATTTATTTTACAGGCAACTTTGTAATTATTTTAACCAGGTACAATAGCTATTAAATAGTTAAGAACTATTTAATAGTTACCTAGTTAAAATAATAACAAATTTACCTGTAAAATAAATCCTAACCTAAGATATAATTAAACCTAACACTACCCTATCAATAAAATAATTAAATAAACTACCTACAATTACCTACAATTAACCTAACACTACACTATCAATAAATTAATTAAACACAATTGCTACAAATAAATAAAATTAAATAAACTATCTAAAGTACAAAAAATAAAAAAGAACTAAGTTACAGAAAATAATAAAATATTTACAAAGATAAGAAAAATATTACAACAATTTTAAACTAATTACACCTACTCTAAGCCCCCTAATAAAATAACAAAGCCCCCCAAAATAAAAAATTCCCTACCCTATTCTAAAATACAAATATTACAAGCTCTTTTACCTTACCAGCCCTGAACAGGGCCCTTTGCGGGGCATGCCCCAAGAATTTCAGCTCTTTTGCCTGTAAAAAAAAACATACAATACCCCCCCCCAACATTACAACCCACCACCCACATACCCCTAATCTAACCCAAACCCCCCTTAAATAAACCTAACACTACCCCCCTGATGATCTTCCTACCTTGTCTTCACCATGCCAGGTTCACCGATCCGTCCTGGCTCCAAGATCTTCATCCAACCCAAGCGGGGGCTAGACATCCACTGAAGAAGTCCAGAAGAGGGTCCAAAGTCTTCCTCCTATCCGGCAAGAAGAGGACATCCGGACCGGCAAACATCTTCTCCAAGCGGCATCTTCTATCTTCTTCCATCCGATGACGACCGGCTCCATCTTGAAGACCTCCAGCGCGGATCCATCCTCTTCTTCCGACGACTAGACGACGAATGACGGTTCCTTTAAGGGACGTCATCCAAGATGGCGTCCCTCGAATTCCGATTGGCTGATAGGATTCTATCAGCCAATCGGAATTAAGGTAGGAATTTTCTGATTGGCTGATGGAATCAGCCAATCAGAATATAGTTCAATCCGATTGGCTGATCCAATCAGCCAATCAGATTGAGCTCGCATTCTATTGGCTGTTCCGATCAGCCAATAGAATGCGAGCTCAATCTGATTGGCTGATTGGATCAGCCAATCGGATTGAACTATATTCTGATTGGCTGATTCCATCAGCCAATCAGAAAATTCCTACCTTAATTCCGATTGGCTGATAGAATCCTATCAGCCAATCGGAATTCGAGGGACGCCATCTTGGATGACGTCCCTTAAAGGAACCGTCATTCGTCGTCTAGTCGTCGGAAGAAGAGGATGGATCCGCGCTGGAGGTCTTCAAGATGGAGCCGGTCGTCATCGGATGGAAGAAGATAGAAGATGCCGCTTGGAGAAGATGTTTGCCGGTCCGGATGTCCTCTTCTTGCCGGATAGGAGGAAGACTTTGGACCCTCTTCTGGACTTCTTCAGTGGATGTCTAGCCCCCGCTTGGGTTGGATGAAGATCTTGGAGCCAGGACGGATCGGTGAACCTGGCATGGTGAAGACAAGGTAGGAAGATCATCAGGGGGGTAGTGTTAGGTTTATTTAAGGGGGGTTTGGGTTAGATTAGGGGTATGTGGGTGGTGGGTTGTAATGTTGGGGGGGGGGGGGTATTGTATGTTTTTTTTTACAGGCAAAAGAGCTGAAATTCTTGGGGCATGCCCCGCAAAGGGCCCTGTTCAGGGCTGGTAAGGTAAAAGAGCTTGTAATATTTGTATTTTAGAATAGGGTAGGGAATTTTTTATTTTGGGGGGCTTTGTTATTTTATTAGGGGGCTTAGAGTAGGTGTAATTAGTTTAAAATTGTTGTAATATTTTTCTTATGTTTGTAAATATTTTATTATTTTCTGTAACTTAGTTCTTTTTTATTTTTTGTACTTTAGATAGTTTATTTAATTTTATTTATTTGTAGCAATTGTGTTTAATTAATTTATTGATAGTGTAGTGTTAGGTTAATTGTAGGTAATTGTAGGTAGTTTATTTAATTATTTTATTGATAGGGTAGTGTTAGGTTTAATTATATCTTAGGTTAGGATTTATTTTACAGGTAAATTTGTTATTATTTTAACTAGGTAACTATTAAATAGTTCTTAACTATTTAATAGCTATTGTACCTGGTTAAAATAATTACAAAGTTGCCTGTAAAATAAATATTAATCCTAAAATAGCTATAATATAATTATAATTTATATTGTAGCTATATTAGGATTTATTTTACAGGTAAGTATTTAGCTTTAAATAGGAATCATTTATTTAATAAGAGTTAATTTATTTCGTTAGATAAAAATTATATTTAACTTAGGGGGGTGTTAGTGTTAGGGTTAGACTTAGCTTTAGGGGTTAATACATTTATTAGAATAGCGGTGAGCTCCGGTCGGCAGATTAGGGGTTAATAATTGAAGGTAGGTGTCGGCGATGTTAGGGAGGGCAGATTAGGGGTTAATACTATTTATGATAGGGTTAGTGAGGCGGATTAGGGGTTAATAACTTTATTATAGTAGCGCTCAGGTCCGCTCGGCAGATTAGGGGTTAATAAGTGTAGGCAGGTGTCGGCGACGTTGTGGGGGGCAGATTAGGGGTTAATAAATATAACATAGGGGTCGGCGATGTTAGGGCAGCAGATTAGGGGTACATAGGGATAACGTAGGTGGCGGCGGTTTACGGAGCGGCAGATTAGGGGTTAAAAGTGTAATGCAGGGGTCAGCGATAGCGGGGGCGGCAGATTAGGGGTTAATAAGTGTAAGGTTAGGGGTGTTTAGACTCGAGGTACATGTTAGAGTGTTAGGTGCAGACGTAGGAAGTGTTTCCCCATAGGAAACAATGGGGCTGCGTTAAGAGCTGAACGCTGCTTTTTTGCAGGTGTTAGGTTTTTTTTCAGCTCAAACAGCCCCATTGTTTCCTATGGGAGAATCGTGCACGAGCACGTTTTTGATGCCGGCCGCGTCCGTAAGCAACTCTGGTATCGAGAGTTGCATTTGCGGTAAATATGCTCTACGCTCCTTTTTTGGAGCCTAACGCAGCATTTGTTTGAACTCTCGATACCAGAGTTAAATTTATGGTGCGGCCAGAAAAAAACCCGCGGAGCGTTAACAGCCCTTTTACCGCCGAACTCCAAATCTAGGCCTAGGTGAGTTAGTCAGGAACTCTGTATATTACTTCATATACAGAAGGCAATTTATTCTCTATGTAAGAGATAAATTATAAATATCAGCAAATTCAGAATTAGTATATTATGAGTTTGAGGATTAGTAACAGTTAGAAAGTCAGCGATTTTCAATAATCCTCTATCAATCCCTTTTGCAAATGGACAATAAGTATCAGTCACTGTTATAACTTTGTTTTGAGTAATTAGCCGTCTTTAGTGAAAGGAATGTAACAGTTCAATTCAACATAATAACTTGTTACCTTGATAGTAGCAGGATTCAAACTCAGGCGATGGAACAGGCAATCAGCAGAGTTATGCCTTCGGAGGTATACCGCACTGAACTCCTTTCAAATCACTAGAAGTGAGAGACGCGGTTCTGAAGGAGAAAGTTTGTTAGTGAAAATCCCTTACCGCGGTCCCGTGGCGTGTGACGTCACAGATGGGAGGCGGCAGTGCAACCGTTAACCTGAATACCGGTCCTGGTATGACTTTTGTTATGGAGATCCTTTGGGAGTTAAAGTTAGGAGAGAGATGAGTTTGTAAAGGTTTAAGCAAGTAACAAAATGTCCGTTTTGAATTTAATGAGAGATTTGTGCAGCGATCCTCAAAGGAGCTGCAGGAATGTTTTCACACAGGATCCTGTGAAAATATTACAGGAGAGATTTGAGCAGGCTTGTTATTTTGCTTTAGTATAGTTTTTTAGAAGATTAGAGGCTTTAGAATCCCGTTCAGTTTTACACCACTGGTATTGGAGGTTAATGAAAAAATTACAAAGCAATGGGTGTAGTAGGAGGTGGAACTTTAAAGGCAGAGGCACCAATCAGATTGTAGATAGATTTAAAGCAATAGTGTGAATCTGTTAATTTAAAGCAACAGCGTGATTCTCCTGACATGACCCCCACCTCAATGGAGCTGTTCCACAGCTCTGGGTCTAGGACGATCAGGATATCTGCGATGGAATGAGGAAAGCAATCTTGGTGCATGCAGGTTGGAAACAGGTTCCCAGGTATCATCCTCAGGGGAATAATTCTTCCAACGGACTAAATATTGTAGTTGACCCCCTAAAGAATCTGGAATCGAGGATGGATTGTACTTCGTACTCTTCTGGATCCAAGGTCTGTGGAATCGGAGGTAGAACTGAGCCATCAAGTCTAGTGTTGGTATAAGGTTTGAGGAGGGAGACATGGAATGTCGGGTGGACTTTGATGCTGTTAGGTAGTTGGAGTGTTACAGCATTATCGTTCACAATCCGTGTAATAGGAAAAGGTCCTAGGAAAAGGGTTGCCAGTTTTTTGCTAGGAATCTGTAATTTTAAATTTTTGGTGGATAACCATACCTTGTCCCCGACCTTGTAAGATGGTGGAACTCTTGTGCGGAGGTCGTAGTATGATTTTTGGTCTGTTTGTGCTTTCTGAATGTTGTTATGGACAAAACTGAAATTGTCCAAAAGATTATTTTGGAGTTCATCCACGAGAGGAGAATTGGTTATTTCCTTTGAGCTTATATTGAGTAACGGATGGTACCCATAGTTAGTGTAGAAAGGAGTAAGTTTTGTGGAGGAATTCAGAGAATTATTGTAAGCAAACTCAGCCATTGCTATGAATTTCATCCAATCGTTTTGGTGATATGAGCAGAAACATCTTAGATATTGCTCCAACCATTGGTTTAGACGTTCAGCTTGCCCGTTGGTTTGGGGATGGAATGCTGTTGTATACCTATGGTCCATACCTGTCATTGTACATAGGTTAGTCCAGAACCGTGAGGTGAATTGGGATCCCCTGTCAGTCGTTAGAATAGGTGGTATTCCATGTAGCTTAACAATATTATTGAGAAAGAGGTGAGCGGTTTCGGAGGAGGTTGGAAGTTTGTGATACGGTATGAAGTGTGCCATTTTTGAGAATATATCTATTACAACGAATATGGTATTTTGATTGTCGGACGTGGGTAAGTCTATTATAAAGTCCATTGATAAGTGGTACCAAGGTCTAGTAGGAGTGGGTAGAGGCATAAGTAGTCCATAGGGTGGTTTTCTTTCAGATTTCGAGGTGGTACATACTGGACATGAGCGGACGTATTCCTTTATGGTATCCCTCATGTAGGGCCACCAGAAGTTTCTTTGAATAAGATCGGTAGTACGTAATATTCCAGGATGACCAGCTAAAGGAGTGTCATGGAAAGTCTCTAGAATCTTTATCCTCATTGCCTTGGGAACATAAAGTTTCTCTCTGTAATAGTAATTCTCATCCTTTTTCCTCAAAGATTGATGAGGGGGTACACCTTCTTGATCAGTATAGTCTCTTAGGTCTTCCAGGAAGTGTTCAGTGACACCTATGAAATTTTCAGTTGGAATGATGGGAAAATCGTTATTGATATCAGTAGGTTTATCAGGTAGACGAGATAGGGCATCAGCTTTCCCGTTTTTATTTGCTGGTCTATATACAATATTGAAATTAAAACGGGAGAAATATAAACTCCAACGGACTTGTCTTGAGGAAAGAGTCTTATTACACTGTAAGTATTGGAGATTTTTGTGGTCTGTGTAGACTGTGATAGGATATTTAGTGCCTTCTAGGTGATGTCTCCAGTGTTCAAATGAATGTTTTATGGCTAACAGTTCTTTTTCACCAATGGGGTAATTTCTTTCAGCCGGTGTCAACATCTTTGAAAGGAAGGAAATAGGATGGAGAGGACTGTTTAAAGATTTTTGTTGGGAGAGGACGGCTCCTAAAGCAAAATCCGAAGAATCTACTTCTAAGATGTAGGGTAGACTTGGATCTGGATATTTCAATATGGGTGCAGAAGTGAATCTGGTCTTTAATGTTACAAAAGCGTTAGTAGCATCGTTATCCCAGTGGAAAGGAATGGAAGAACTGGTTAAGCATGTAAGAGGCCTTGCAATCCTAGAATAATCTTTTATAAACTTTCTATAGTAGTTGGAGAATCCAAGGAACTTCTGTAAGTCTTTTTTGTTTTTAGGAATAGACCAGTCTTCTACAGCTTCCACTTTCTCTCTCTGCATCTCTATCCCATGGGGTGATATGCTATAACCCAAGAATGAAACCTTTGTACTATGGAATAGGCATTTCTCCAATTTTGCATATAACTTGTTGTCTCTTAACCTTTGAAGAACCAGCTTGACATGTTCAATGTGTTCTGCCATGGTTTTAGAGTAGATGAGTAAGTCGTCTAAGTAAACTACAAGGCACACGTCTAGTAGATCATGAAACACATCGTTGATGAAGTGCTGGAAAGTGGCGGGTGCGTTGCACAATCCAAAGGGCATAACCAAATATTCATAGAGCCCGTATCTGGTTCTGAAAGCGGTTAGCCATTCGTGACCCTCTTTTATACGCACAAGATTGTTGCTCCCCTTAAATCAAGCTTGGAGTAGATGGTGGCTTGAGAGAAACGTTTGATTTATTCCGGTATCAATGGGAGAGGATATCTGTTTTTAATAGTTCTTTTATTGAGTTCCCGGTAATCTATGATTGGTCTGATTGTTGAATCTTTGTTTCGAACGAAAAACATGCCTGCACCTGCAGGGGAGGTAGAATGTCTTATAAACCCCTTCCTTAGGTTGTCATCGAGATATTCTTTCAGATAATCCAACTCCGGTTGGCTCATGGGATAGAGATGTCCATAAGGAATGCTGGCTCCAGCTTGTAGCTCTATGGGGCAATCATATGGTCGTCTGGGGGGAAGATTTTCTGCCTCAGTTTTGCTAAACACATCCTTAAATTCAATGTATTCCTTAGGTAGGGTCACTTCCTGGGAGTCTGATAGAAGGATTATAGTATCGGTTTTACAATGTGACCTACAGTATGGAGAGGGGAAGGTTAGTGTAAAAGGAGACCAGTTGATGAGAGGGTTGTGTAATTTAAGCCAGGTAACACCTAGTATAACTGGGAAATGGGGTGACGGTATCACATCAAATGATAACAATTTTGTGTGACCTGGAAAAGAGACAAGAATTGGTTCAGTATGGTGTGTGATAGGACCACTAGGTACTGATGACCCATCAATAACACGGACAGAGACGGGAATCTTTTTGCAAATCATAGGTATTTTATTGGCTACAGCTACAGTATGGTCAATGAAGTTTCCATATGCGCCAGAATCTATGATGCCTTCAACCGTCAGATGGTTTTGGTGCCACTGTAGAGAGATAGATAATATGTTAAATGAGGATTGGTTGGTATTTTGAATAGAGGTATTAAGGTGAGTTGACTTACTTCTTTTTGATTTTTGAAGTGATGGACAATCCTGGACAGTATGCTGTGGGTTTGCACAGTACATGCATAAACTCTCTGGCGTAGTCTCTCTTCTGGAGTTAGTGGTCCACGAAGTACACCAATCTCCATAGGTTCTGTAGTTGTTTTAGAAGTGGTTAAGGCTTGAGGGCTGAGATAAGGACTTGAGGTTTTAGGACGGAAATCAGATGAATAACGTTCTGCTCTGTGTTCACGAAGTCTACGATCTAATTGGACTGAAGATTTCATCAGAGCATCCAAGGTTTTGGGTAATTCAAAATGTGCTAATTCATCCTTGATGTTGTCGGCTAGTCCCAGGTGGAACTGATTCCTCAGGGAGACCTGATTCCATTGGGAGTTAAAGTTAGGAGAGAGATGAGTTTGTAAAGGTTTAAGCAAGTAACAAAATGTCCGTTTTGAATTTAATGAGAGATTTGTGCAGCGATCCTCAAAGGAGCTGCAGGAATGTTTTCACACAGGATCCTGTGAAAATATTACAGGAGAGATTTGAGCAGGCTTGTTATTTTGCTTTAGTATAGTTTTTTAGAAGATTAGAGGCTTTAGAATTCCTTTCAGTTTTACACCACTGGTATTGGAGGTTAATGAAAAAATTACAAAGCAATGGGTGTAGTAGGAGGTGGAACTTTAAAGGCAGAGGCACCAATCAGATTGTAGATAGATTTAAAGCAATAGTGTGAATCTGTTAATTTAAAGCAACAGCGTGATTCTCCTGACAGCCTCTGAGACTTGTATAATTCTTTTCATGCTGTGGGTTTATTTACGATATCAATCTTTGTTAAGGAGTTGTTAAATGTCAGTTGGCCGGTTGATAGAGCTTTATATTTTATATTTAGAACAATCTTACATTCATAACTAATTGTCTAGTTAGGGAGACTCATACAGTATGGAGGTTCCCTTGAAGCTTATACTGACCTCCCCATCATTAACACTTATAACAATATGACTATAACCACTTTTAACCTATACCCTCGCAGTTACATACTAAGTTTTGGGTTTGGTTCATTTGGGGTATATGAACCTGTTGCAATTTCTCTGTCTTGTTCTTACACACCTTACTTAAGGTTCTGATTTAGTCAAAAATGTTATTAACTAACATTACATACAACTAAGTATTAAGGATTACTAGGACAGTTTATTATAACCCCTCAGGATATGGGCTCTCAAGTATAATGGCTACACTTCAGGTTTTGACAACAAGAAGCAGTTAAAAATTACTTAATGTCAATTTCCCTTATATTGTGTATTCCCAGCAGGTTATATCTCATTCAGCCTAATCTACTCATTAGCAAGTTTCACAAATCAACATGATGTGACAATGATACTTGATCATAAAAGTTTTATGACCAGAATATATAGTATAGTCTACCCACGCACCCAATTTTGCATGCACTTAAGTTATGAGTATTACTAAGACAGTCCATACTACTCCCTAGGATCAGGATTTTAACACCTATTTGAAAAGATAAATGTCCCCTTAACAGACTGAAACTAATAACTGTAAAAATCCCACTTACCCTCGAGTCTTGAGCAGGACAGCCGGTATTACATATTTAAATGCTGTTCCCCTCCCTAGTATTTGAATAAACAATAAACTGTTCCTTTGAAGGCTACCCCTGTGACTATACTGCGTGACCTATATTTACTCCCTGCTCCTCACTATTTTAGTATCTTATAAGGCTCCGTCCCCCATCCCCTCCCCCACTCCAATTAGAGCGGCTCTTGCCTGCTGACCTTCCTTTCCCCCTCTCCGCTAACTTGGTCCAAAAGTGATCAACCATAACCTAACACTCACTTGCCCCAAATTTTTTTCCCTTTAGTTTACATAACTACATGAATGGCAGGGCGGAGACTACACTTATTATTTCTATAATATAAAAAACGAGGTTTCATTATTCTTTATTGGTATACTGGTTCTGTATGTCTTACAATATTACTCTTGTTCACTAGATATTTGTTATAAACTTCTTTTATCTACATTATTTGTAATATGAATACCAGGCACAGCTTTATATCGCATATTTATTGTTTTGATGTTCTTCCAGGGACGCACAGACTCTATACCCAGGGTTGTTGTATCTCTGCTTCTTTGTTATGTTTTTGGATGGATGAATACTGGCTGTAATCTTTCTCTCAACCTCAATAAAAAATATATTTACAAAAAAAATAAAAAATAAAATAAAATATATATATACTATTGTGCATATAATCACGAGGAGCCCAATAATCTCAGCAAGACAGAAAAATGTTTATTGCTTAGAGCATATTTATATAGACATAGTCAATGTAACATAAGATGCAATACATACTACTAAAGAAAAAGAAAAAGAAAGCAAGAAAAAATGTGAGCAATCCTAAATAGTTAACAGATATGAAGCCCTTATTAAAGGTTACCGGAATAAAAGTCCCAAAGTTATACCACCTTGATGAATTGTAATAGGTTGAATTCTCCACACAAAGTGATACAAAGAAGTAGACTGGGTCCAGTAATTTTCAAATAGATAAGCAAACAGGTCATTTGTCAAAAACCAATAAAGCAAAGGCAACAGTTAGGGCTCCATGTACTAAGCCGTCAATTCATCCGTCATTGTAGACGCGGATAAACTCACCGTTACTCGCCGCGGGCGAAATGGTGTCCACTGTTGCTATGTACTAATAATCCCCCAATAAATAGACACGTTTAGCCCGCCGCGAGCAGTGGCGGATTATTGATAAATTTGACGCCTCGCTCGCCGCGACTAAGCTGATGTACTTAACTTTCAGTTGAATAGTCCGGCCAATTATTAACACGTGACATGCAAGGTGTCACGAACATCATAGTAGTCGCGGGAATATAATTTTGCTCCTATAAAAGTTCAACTTATCTAAACAACTTTATTATTGTTCAAAATTTTTTGAAGAGTGATTACAGAGCGTTATTTTTGTAATATTTATTTACAATTTGGATATGGCTTCATCTGGATCTGAAACCACTTCAAAATCCAAGAATCCTCACCTTTCGCATCAGCAATTATCCCCCTGGTAGATCGGTGAGCTTCATTGAAACGTACTTGACTTCTGGTCTGTGGGTTGTTATAGGGAGTCAACAGACATTCTGTACATGAGTAGCCTCCATCTCCTAATAGAAGATATAATAAATATAAATATTAATATAAAAATAATTAAAAAGATTGACAACTATACAATACAAATTTAAAATATAGATTACTCTTTAATTACAGTCGACAAATTGGGCGCAATTTATGTACATGGAAATGAGAGACAAATTAGACGCCAGTTATGCTGTAAGTAAAATGCTGATATTACTGCCTTTTATATATGTCTAGACTGGCATCTAGAGTGACTTTCCTATTGTTTTGTACCTTGCCCGCCACCTAAAAGGTGGCGAGGCAAAAATAACGAGGTGGGAGCGGAAATTGTCGCAAGCGGACAAATAGATTTTTTAGTATATTGGTTTTTGGCGAGTTGGTGGTCAAATGTGTCTAATTACAGTGAAAAATGGAGAGGTAGCGAGGTTTGGCGGATAAGTACGCTCGCAATTTTAAAGATGCGAGTTTGAACATAGTTGACGACTTTGTACATATCAGTCTGCGAGTTTTGACGCGAGATTTGTTGCGGGTAGCTCGCTGACTGCTTAGTACATGGAGCCCATAGTCAGTTGTGCAGACTGATCCATGGTTAAAACAAGCAAGCCAAAGTGATTATACACATATAGCAGTCCTGCGTCAGGTGTTAGTAAATACAATGCAGTGGAAATCCTCCAAAAGTGCACATTTAAGACCGGGTTTTAAAAAGGAAAACAACGCCCACAGCTCACCAGACCATATATTAGTTGTGTTCAGTTCCACGATCCTCCCAGAGCTGTCCCTCCGTCTTAGCACTCAACAAATTCACAGGTGTATACTTTAAATGTTCTCCACTCAAGAACATTTTCAAGTATACACCTGTGAATTCTGTGAGTGCTAAGAGGGAGGGTCAGCTCTGGGAGGAACGTGGAACTGAACACAACTAATATATGGTCCGGTGACCTGAGTGCGCCGTTTGCCTTTTTAAAACCCGGTCATAAATGTGTATATACTGTACACATATTAACACATAAATATATATGTATATAAGCACAGTTCCCATAGACCGCAATGTAAAGGCACTATTAAGTGATTTTTCTTTTTCTAACACTGCACATCTGCATACTTAAAAGCCCCAAAATTGCCTAGTGCAGTTGTTTTTTTTTTTAAAAAATGCAATTTTTTAAAATAAAAATGATATTGCCCTCTATTTTAAGGGCATTTGGGGAATGTTTAGAAATTTAACCAGAGATCTTATCTCTGGTTAATTTTCAGAGCGTTAATTGCTGCCATGAGCGCGCAGTAACAATAACCATGCAGGCACTCAATAAATTAGTGCTCCACTTGTAATCTAGGCCTTACGGCTAGATTTAGAGTTCTGCGGCCAAAGGGGTGCGTTAGCTACGCGTGCTTTTTTTTCCCCGCACCATTTAAATACTGCTGGTATTTAGAGTTCACAGAATGGCTGTGTTAGGCTCCAAAAAAGGGAGCGTAGAGCAAATTTACCGCCACTGCAACTCTAAATACAAGCGTTGCTTACGAACGCGGCCAACTTCAAAAACGTGCTCGTGCACGATTCCCCCACAGAAAACAATGGGGCCATTTGAGTTAAAAAAAAACCTAACACCTGCAAAAAAGCAGCGTTAAGCTCCTAACGCAGCCCCATTGTTTTCTATGGGGAAACACTTCCTACGTCTGCACCTAACACTCTAACATGTACCCCGAGTCTAAACACCCCTAACCTTACACTTATTAACCCCTAATCTGCTGCCCCCGCTATTGCTGACCCCTGCATATTATTATTAACCCCTAATCTGCCGCAACCTATATTATAGCTATGTACCCCTAATCTGCTGCCCCTAACACCGCCGACCTCTATATTATACGTATTAACCCCTAATCTGCCACCCCTGCTATCGCTGACCCCTGCATATTATTATTAACCCCTAATCTGCCGCTCTGTACACCGCCGCAACCTACGTTATCCCTATGTACCCCTAATCTGCTGCCCCTAACACCGCCGACCCCTTTATTATATTTATTAACCCCTAATCTGCCCCCAAAACGTCGCCGCCAGCTACCTACAATAATTAACCCCTAATCTGCCTACCGGATCTCGCCGCTACTCTAATAAATGGATTAACCCCTAAAGCTAAGTCTAACCCTAACACTAACACCCCCCTAAATTAAATATAATTTAAATCTAACGAAATAAATTAACTCTTATTAAATAAATTATTCCTATTTAAAGCTAAATACTTACCTGTAAAATAAACCCTAATATAGCTACAATATAAATTATAATTATATTGTAGCTATTTTGGGATTAATATTTATTTTACAGGAAACTTTATAATTATTTTAAACAGGTACAATAGCTATTAAATAGTTAATAACTATTTAATAGCTAAAATAGTTAAAATAATTACAAAATTGCCTTTAAAATAAATCCTAACCTAAGTTACAATTAAACCTACCACTACACTATCAATAAATAAATTAAATAAACTACCTACAATTACCTACAATTAAATCTAACACTACACTATCAATAAATTAATTAAATAAAATACCTACAAATAAATGCAATGAAATAAACTAACTAAAGTACAAAAAATAAAAAAGAACTAAGTTACAAAAAATAAAAAAATATTTACAAACATTAGAAAAATATTACAACAATTTAAAACTAATTACACCTACTCTAAGCCCCCTAATAAAATAACAAAGACCCCCAAAATAAAAAAATGCCCTACCCTATTCTAAATTAAAAAAGTTCAAAGCTCTTTTACCTTACAAGCCCTGAAAAGGGCCATTTGCGGGGCATGCCCCAAATAATTCAGCTCTTTTGCCTGTAAAAAAAACACATACAATACCCCCCCCAACATTACAACCCACCACCCACATACCCCTAATCTAACCCAAACCCCCCTTAAATAAACCTAACACTAAGCCCCTGAAGATCTTCCTACCTTATCTTCACCATGCCAGGTTCACCGATCCGTCCTCCAAAGTCTTCATCCAAGCCCAAGCGGGAGCTGGCGATCCATAATCCGGCTGAAATCTTCTATCAAGCGGCGGCTGAAGAGGCCCAGAAGAGGCTCCAAAGTCTTCATCCTATCCGGGAAGAAGAGGAGATCCGGACCGGCAACCATCTTGATCCAAGCGGCATCTTCTATCTTCATCCGATGACCAACGGCTCCATCTTGAAGACCTCCAGCGCGGATCCATCTTCTTCTTCCGACGTCCAACTGAAGAATGAAGGTTCCTTTAAGGGACGTCATCCAAGATGGCGTCCCTCGACTTCCGATTGGCTGATAGGATTCTATCAGCCAATCGGAATTAAGGTAGGAAAATTCTGATTGGCTGATGGAATCAGCCAATAAGATTCAAGTTCAATCCGATTGGCTGATTGGATCAGCCAATCATGATCCAATCAGCCAATCGGATTGAACTTGAATCTTATTGGCTGATTCCATCAGCCAATCAGAATTTTCCTACCTTAATTCCGATTGGCTGATAGAATCCTATCAGCCAATCGGAATTCGAGGGACGCCATCTTGGATGACGTCCCTTAAAGGAACCTTCATTCTTCAGTTGGACGTCGGAAGAAGAAGATGGATCCGCGCTGGAGGTCTTCAAGATGGAGCCGTTGGTCATCGGATGAAGATAGAAGATGCCGCTTGGATCAAGATGGTTGCCGGTCCGGATCTCCTCTTCTTCCCGGATAGGATGAAGACTTTGGAGCCTCTTCTGGGCCTCTTCAGCCGCCGCTTGATAGAAGATTTCAGCCGGATTATGGATCGCCAGCTCCCGCTTGGGCTTGGATGAAGACTTTGGAGGACGGATCGGTGAACCTGGCATGGTGAAGATAAGGTAGGAAGATCTTCAGGGGCTTAGTGTTAGGTTTATTTAAGGGGGGTTTGGGTTAGATTAGGGGTATGTGGGTGGTGGGTTGTAATGTTGGGGGGGGTATTGTATGTGTTTTTTTTACAGGCAAAAGAGCTGAATTATTTGGGGCATGCCCCGCAAATGGCCCTTTTCAGGGCTTGTAAGGTAAAAGAGCTTGGAACTTTTTTAATTTAGAATAGGGTAGAGCATTTTTTTTATTTTGGGGGTCTTTGTTATTTTATTAGGGGTCTTAGAGTAGGTGTAATTAGTTTAAAATTGTTGCAATTTTTTCTAATGTTTGTAAATATTTTTTTATTTTTTGTAACTTAGTTCTTTTTTATTTTTTGTACTTTAGTTAGTTTATTTCATTGCATTTATTTGTAGGTATTTTATTTAATTAATTTATTGATAGTGTAGTGTTAGATTTAATTGTAGGTAATTGTAGGTAGTTTATTTAATTTATTTATTGATAGTGTAGTGTTAGGTTTAATTGTAACTTAGGTTAGGATTTATTTTAAAGGCAATTTTGTAATTATTTTAACTATTTTAGCTATTAAATAGTTATTAACTATTTAATAGCTATTGTACCTGTTTAAAATAATTACAAAGTTGCCTGTAAAATAAATATTAATCCTAAAATAGCTACAATATAATTATAATTTATATTGTAGCTATATTAGGGTTTATTTTACAGGTAAGTATTTAGCTTTAAATAGGAATAATTTATTTAATAAGAGTTAATTTATTTCGTTAGATTTAAATTATATTTAATTTAGGGGGGTGTTAGTGTTAGGATTAGACTTAGCTTTAGGGGTTAATTCATTTATAAGAGTGGCGGCGAGATCCGGTCGGCAGATTAGGGGTTAATTATTGTAGGTAGCTGGTGGCGACGTTGTGGGGGGCAGATTAGGGGTTAATATATATAATATAGGGGTCGGCGGTGTTAGGGGCAGCAGATTAGGGGTACATAGGGATAACGTAGGTTGCGGCGGTGTACGGAGCTGCATATTAGGTGTTAATAATAATATGCAGGGGTCAGCGATAGCAGGGGTGGCAGATTAGGGGTTAATACATATAATATAGGGGTCGGCGGTGTTAGGGGCAGCAGATTAGGGGTACATAGGTATAATGTAGGTTGCGGCGGTGTACGGAGCGGCAGATTAGGGGTTAAAAAAAATTAATAGAGTGGCGACAATGTGGGGGGCCTCGGTTTAGGGGTACATAGGTAGTTTATGGGTGTTAGTGTACTTTAGAGCACAGTAGTTAAGAGCTTTATAAACCCAGAAAGCTCTTAACTACTGACTTTTTTCTGCGGCTGGAGTTTTGACGTTAGATTTCTAACGTTCACTTCAGCCACGACTCTAAATACCGGCGTTAGAAAGATCCCATTGAAAAGATAGGATACGCAAATGGCGTAGGGGGATCTGCGGTATGGAAAAGTCACGCCTGCAAAGTGAGTGTTAGACCCTTTCCTGACTGACTCCAAATACCAGCGGGCGGTAAAAACCAGCGTTAGGAGCCTCTAACGCTGGTTTTGACGGCTACCGCCCAACTCTAAATCTAGCCGTTAGTGTTTAATATCTCTTTAAGCTTATTCCCTTCTATGAATAAAGTTATAAATTGCAAAAACATTTTGTTCTTGTTTTTTGTTCTATAGATTAAACATTGAAATTAAACCATAAAACATTTATTTCTAGGGCTAGTTAAACAAACAGACTGATCAAGTGTAGTTAAAAGCAGATTCTGTAAGTGTTTATATAACCATATAAACCGAAATTTTAGTATGACCCTAAGACAATATTTTTCTCAGATGCACAGCTCTTTTATCTTTAGGGCTTAGAAGCTTCACAATTATCAAAAGTATTTTTATCTGCTTGTTAAGTGCATACTAAAATCTACAGAGAGGATAATTTTCCTACAGATCTCAGATGGATATACATTTATCCTGCTGCTAAAAGCAGTTGAAAGAATAAAATAATCAGATGTCTTGCAATATGTATGCCTCAGCTCATAATGTGATGTGATGACCAAAATATTTCAAAATGAAAAAGTGCTTTTTTTTTTATAATGGCTATCTGTTTAAACCAACGTACACATGGTTATTCATGTCCCATAATTGCTGTTTTACAATTATGGCAATAACAATAAGTGATCCTTTACAAATTTCATTGAAGAAATTGAAAGTACACATCAAGAAAATCTGAGAAATACAATACTTTTTTTAGTAGCACCATAAGCAAACCTAATGGTGTTTAAAGGGATAGTAAACCCAACATTTTTCTTCATTTTTCTAATTGGTATTGTCTGTTCCTCCGTCCCCCTTCATTTCCTCTTTTGGCTGGGCTGGGATGTATAGAGCAGTCACATCCACTCTATACATAGGCTTTCTATGGGTTTTAAAGGGGCTGGACTTCAAGATTGTCAACTGACTCACATGTTGATTGGATGTTCACTGGAATTGTCATTAAAAAAAAAAAAAGAGTTCATCCATGTGGGTTGGTATAACATTGTAATAGAAGCATTACTATATGGAATAATTTAACCCTTTCACAGATGGATTTAAAAATAAAAAGGTACACGTATACTTTTTAATGGCAAAGATTACATTTATGGAATTTGATTGTTTAAAGTTTCTGCCATTAAAAATATTGAACCGCAAAGCTTGCTGTGCTTCACTGTGTTCACAGATTTTATATTTATAAAGTTATTAATACATCAACGTTTTGTAATTTAGTCGTTCACTGTCTATTTTACCATGTACAATGTCTGTAGTTCAGGCTGTAATCTACCAATTAAAGAATCCGTAAATATAGTAGAATTGCATAATCAACAAATACATGATAAAAAAACAATTCAATAGCACTTAGTCTGAACTTTAAATCTGTAGTAGATTTTTTTTCTGACAAATTTTAAAGTTATGTCTATTTCAACTGCTCCTGTATCATGTGACATCCATCAGCCAATCACAAATGCATATATTTATATTCTGTGACTTCTTGAACATGCTCAGTAGGAGCTGGGGACTCAAAACGTATAAATATAAAAAGACTGTGCACTTTTTGTTAATGGAAGCAAATTAGAGATATGTTTAAAATTCCATGCTCTATTTAAATCATGAAAGTTTATTTTTAACTTGACTGTCCCTTAAAAGGAGAACAATAGTTTTTGTTTTCCTTTATAATTTATCCCTTTAATTAATATAATGCTTAGGCTCAAACAGTTGCAAAGGGAGATATTTGTTAATCACACTCAAACTAGGGCATCACTATAAATAAACTGGAAAGTAAATGGTAAAAGTGTTAAAAAAATATTTAGGATCTGTGAAAAGCACATAAAATATGGTAAATGCATTAATTTATGTGCACTATCAAAAATAGCTCACAGCTTTAAAGGGGCACTCAAGTCAAAATTAAACTCTCATTATTCAGATAGAGCATGCAATTTTAAACAACTTTCCAATTTGCTTCCATTAAAAAAAAGTGCACAGTCTTTTTATATTTAAACTTTTTGAGTCATCAGCTCCTACTAAGCATGTGCAAGAATTCACAGAATAAGCATATATGCATTTGTGATTGGCTGATGGCTGTCACATGGTACGTGTATGCATTTGTGATTGGCTGATGGCTGTCACATGGTACAGGGGGAGTGGAAATAGACATACCTTTTAAAATTGTCAGAAAAAAAAAATCTACTATTCATTTGAAGTTCAGACTAAGGGGCCTGTTTAACAAAGGTCTGTCGGACCTGATCCGACAGTGCGGATCAGGTCCGACAGACCTCGCTGAATGCGGAGAGCAATACAGGTTATGGAGCAGCGGTCTTTAGACCACTGCTTCATAACTGGTGTTTCTGGTGAGCCTGCAAATACGGGCCCTCAAGCTCCATCCGGGGCTTGATAAATGGGCCCCTTAATGCTATTGCATCTTCTTGTTATCTTTCATCTGTTGATTATGCAATTCTACTGTGTTGACTGGTTCTTTAAGTTCAGGGAACCTAAATATTATATACCATATGCTTTGTTGTTGATATTGTACATGATAAAACTGCTTATTACTTTACTAATATCATAACATTTACTTTAACAGTTTTAAGCACAGGTCGCATATTATGTTTAGTGCTAATCTTTTATTGTTTAAGAAAAAAATTCCAAAAACATTATAAATAAGAGTCTTAAAGGGACTTTCTATCCATAATTGGCATTTCCATGAGTGGATTTCAATTTTGAAAAGAAGCATTTTTATAATAAACATTAATTAGCAAAAAGGTTGCTGATAAAAGCTATAGCTGTTTTAATTTTGTATTTAAATATGCTCTGTGCACAGGCATTTTAAAAACAGCACTTGCTTACAGAGCCTAAGGGGCTTGTATCATCTAGTAATCACTCAATTTGTAAATTGCTGACATGATACAAGCCCCACTTGCTCTCTAAGCAACTACAGTAAAATGATGGTGCACTGAGAATATCTAGCTATAAGCACATTCACGTGCAGAGAAAAATTCTAACGCTAAAACAGGTATAACTTTTACTAGAAGCATTTTTACCAATGTATTAATATTGAAAATATGTTTGTACACACAGATATAATTCATCTATGTGCATTTTAATTTTGGACCGGAATGTCCCTTTAAAACCAAATTGGGCAATCACTGGTTTGGAGGTGCAATACTATGTAACATTAACATTTATGATCTAATTGAACACTATATGCAAGATTTAAAAGCACACATTTAAAACAATTTTATACTAGGTTTTCAATTAGCCACGTATAATAGTGTTTTATATAAACTGCCATGTTTTCAGAGCCTTGATGTAATAAACCTGATTTTCTCTTTCCATTAGAAATGTGCGATTAATTTCGGATCGATTTGGAAATTCGGCCAAATTTGTAAAATTCGGGATTCGTATCGATTCGAATTTCCGAATTAAAATAGTGCCGAATCTACCGAATAAATCCAAATTAGTTCGGATTTATTTGGTAGATTCGGATGGCCATGGATTAGTATTGTACAGTATATTAGGTTATATCACTCTTCTATGGGTTACACCTAATATACAGTACACAATGTAGAAATGAGAAAAGTTTATGATTCTTACAGTAGAATGCTGAATCTGAATTTTGATTACTTTAGCATTTTGTTCCTTGTGTATAGCATTGTACATAAGATAAAGGTCCAGATTACAAGTGATATTACAAGTGAATAGTAAATCTAGTTTGTCAGGGATGGGTTAGCACCGCCAACATCGCATCAGCACAAACAATACTTTTAATAAATATTGCAACCTACCGAATAGCGCTTGTATAGTTTATAGTTTTATAGATATAGAGGCCGAATTATCAAGCCATCCACTATGCTCCATTCGCCGGCACCAATACGCTCGATCTCCATATTTATGAAAAAGGCCGGCAAAAAGCCACGCACCAAGTACCGGGCGATGAGCAGTGGACTATTGTTAACTAACAATCATCAATCTCGCTGCTATTTGGCTTTTTCCCAACTTTATTTATATCCTGTCACTAAACACCGCCACTATACTAAAATGTTTAACCCCTATCCCGCCACTCCAGGAGCCCACCGCAACTTTAATAAAGCTATTAACCCCTATCCCGCCGCTCCTGGACCCCACCACCACTAAAACAATTTATTAACTCCTAAACCCCTGGCCTCCCACATCACTACCACTTACTAAACCTATTAACCCCTAAATCGCCAGCCCCCCACATCGCCATAAACTAAATTAAGCTATTAACCCCTAAGCTATTAATTAACCTACCCTAACTATTATACTAAAATTACATTAAACTACAAATTAAATTAACTTAATGACATTTTTAAAAACCTAACCCTACTCAAATTATTTAAATCTACAATTAAAAATTACTAAGTTACAAAAAATAAAAAACACTAAGTTACTAAAAAAACAAACCACAGTATCAAAAATAAAAAGCAATTACACCTAATCTAATAGCCCTATCAAAATAAAAAAAAATAAAAAAAAACCTATCCTACACTAAACTACCAATGGCCCTTAAAAGGGCCTTTTGCGGAGCATTGCCCCAAAGAAATCAGCTCTTTTACCTGTAAAAAAAAATACAAACCCTGCCCCAACAGTAAAACCACACAACCAACACCCCAAATAAAACCCTATCTAAAAAACATAAGCTCCCCATTGCCCTGAAAAGGGCATTTGTATGGGCATTGCCCTTAAAATTGCATTTAGCTCTTTTACTGCTCAAAGTCCCTAACCTAAAATTAAACACCCAATAAACCCTTAAAAAAACACTAAGCACCGACGATCCACTTACAGTTTTCTAAGACTGGACATCCATCCTCATCCAAGCGGCAGAAGTCCTCAGCGAAGTCGGCAGAAGTCTTCATCCAAGCGGGCAGAAGTCTTCATCCAGACGGCATCTTCTATCTTCATCAATCCGGCGCGGAGCAGCTCCATTTTCAAGACATCTGTCGCGGAGCATCCTCTTACGATGGTCAATGAAGAATGAAGTTTCACTTTAAAGTACGTCATCCAAGATGGCGTCCCTTATATTCCGATTGGCTGATAGAATCTATCAGCCAATAGGAATTAAAGGGGAAAAAATCCTATTGGCTGTTGCAATCAGCCCAGCAGTGAAGGGGTTAATTAGGTAGCATTTAGGGAGCTTCTAGGGTTAATTTTAGCTTTAGTATAGTGTAGTAGACAACCCCAAGTATTGATCTAGGCCCATCTTGGTATATTTCATGCCACCATTTCACCGCCAAATGCGATCAAATTAAAAAAAACTTTAAATGTTTCACAATTTTAGGTTTCTCACTGAAATTATTTACAAACCGCTTGTGCAATTATGGCACAAATTGTTGTAAATGCTTCTCTGGGATCCCCTTTGTTCAGAAATAGCAGACTTATAGGGCTTTGGCATTGCTTTTTGGTAATTAGAAGGCAGCTAAATGCCACTGCGTATCACACGTGTATTATGGCTAGCAGTGAAGGGGTTAATTAGGTAGCTTGTAGGGAGCTTTCAGGGTTAATTTTAGCTTTAGTGTAGAGATCAGCCTCCCATCTGACACACCAGACCCCCTGATCCCTCCCAAACAGCTCTCTTTCCTCCTCCACCCCACAATTATCCCCACCATCTTAAGTATTGGCAGAAAGTCTGCCAGTACTAAAATAAAAGTTTTTATTTTTTTATTATTCTGCTATGTAGGATCTCCCCTTAGTCCCCAACCTCCCTGATCCCCCCCAAACAGCTCTCTAACCCTCCCCCTCTACCTTATTGGGAGCCATCTTGGGTACTGGCAGCTGTCTACCAGTACTCAGTTTTTTTTATGTAGTGTAGCTTCCCCCCCCTAGATCCCTTAGATGTTTAAAATTCCCAATTCCCACCCCCCTTTCTCCTACTTAACATCTTTTCATAGTGTAGTGGTTCCCACCCGCTCCCGCCCCATGCATGCCACAGAGTGGCTCTCTCTGCATCGAATGGCTAAGTATGATTATTGCAGGATGCCTCGATATTGAGGCATCACTGCAATAACCAGAAAGCGGATAGAATCGATCACCACTTTCCAAGACCGACGACGTACGGGGTACGTCCTCGGTCGTTAAGTGTATTTTTTTTAGAGGACGTCACCATACCTCATTAATCGTTAAGGGACACTGAAACCAAACTTTTTCTCTTTCTTGATTCAGATAGAGAATTCAATTTTAAGCAACTTTCTAATTTACTCCTATTATCAAATTTGTTTTCTTGCTATCTTTATTTGAAAAAAAAGGCATCAAAGCTTTTTTGGTTCAGCACTCTGGACAGCACTTTTTTATTGGTGGATGAATTTATCCACCAATCAGCAAGAAAAACCCAGGTTGTTTACAAAAAAATGGGCCTGCATCTAAACTTACATTCTTGCATTTCAAATAAAGATACCAAGAGAATGAAGAAAATTTAGGAGTAAATTAGAATGTTTCTTAAAATGTCATGCTCTATCTGAATCACGAAAGAAAAAATTTGTGTTCAGTGTCCCTTTAAGAATAATCTAATAGTTTTTACTTATATTTTGTAATTTCATGCAATTTTCTTATTTTTTGTGAAAGGATCTAATCGGAAGATTTGTACATAGATCATATGTGAATTATTTCATAATTAATCCAGTCTTTAAAAAAGGCTAGATAGATAAAAAATAATACTAGTAATATATATATATATATATATATATATATATATATATATATATATATATACTTAAAGTAAAAAGCATTTTTTTAAAATGCTTTCTTGAGAATTATATAACCAAAACAGACAATATAAGATAAAGATAGTTACATGTGCAATGAGACTCTATTATCTTGTGAACATAAAACAATAACAGTTTTCCTTGTGTTGGTTATATGAGGTGGCTTGCTAACAAGAAGTTTGGTTATAATCTTTATAAACCAGTATATGTGTAACTTTAAACTGCACAAGGTATTGTATACATAGGGTGAAATAAAAGGAAATGGTTCCTGCAGAGAAAAACATATGTGCTTTTATTTGTTTGGCTACGGGGATGACTTGCTGATTGACTTGGAGCAAAGAAGTTCAACTTCAAGACTTTTGGCGATATATGGTTGGCATCTTTGGGTTTGAGGGTGGTGATGGAAGGTTTCAGGTTATGGATGTGGAAGATTTCTGGTTAAGGTATTTTTCTCAGAGGGAGCAGATTGAGTGGTAGTCGTCTATTTGCTTATTGTGAGTATGTGATGACCAAGGTTAACCATCCCTGCGCCAGTCACTTGTTTGTCACAAAAAGGGGGTTATCAGACCCCTTCTACTGTCACTAATATGTCACAATCTAGCCACACCAGGCAAGCTTGTGATTTAGTTCAGTGGGTGCAAGGGTTAACAACACTCTCCAGTCTGTACTAGACGTAAAAGAAATGCCCAAAACACCCCTTTAATGCCACCCATACTAAACTAACTATAATATCTATGCTGCTACCACTTATGATTTATTAAAGGGAAAATCCTAAGGAAAAACCCAGACTTAAATATTAACACTCAATTTAACAGAAAATAACCTAAAATATACAGTTCTAATACTCCAGTTCTTTCAGTAACGTGGTTCAATTATTAGACAAAGGCCAAAGCTTAATAAAGGGAATATTTATTATTCCCAAAATATTATGCACAATTCATTATTAATAAAAAGTTGTCACAAGTAAAATTACACACAGCAAACAGTTTTTAAAATAAAAAAGGAGAAAAACAGATTTAATACTTTACTAGTCTCAAGATATGTTACCAGAGAGATGGCATGAAGCAATTGGGTCCTTACTCTGTGTTGTCACAGCCTCCCTTGTAAGAATGACAATTTAATAGTTAAAACACAAGACCTTTATACCTTTTTTCAGTAGATCAGGTTGCCTTTTCAGGGGCTGGCCAGGAAACACCCTATATTTTAGAACAGTCAATAAACTTTAAGTACCTTTGGCTGACTTTAGAGAACACAATATAATTTTTGGCTAGATAGATCCATTTCCATATAGACAGACAGGCAATCTCTTACTTGCATTGTGAGTTTGATACCAAATATGACATGGTTGTCATATTTACCTTCATCTAATGTCATAACATGTTTTAACCACATACAGTATCTACCTTATACCCATGTCCCTTTATTGACCTTATCAGTTTCTGTGAGGAGGCACTGTTCTGTGTCTCTAAAAATCATCACTTTTACAGCCTGAATGCACCAATGCCTATATGATAACATTTATTCAAGTGGAACTCTGAAGCAATTTATAATGGGGTCTGGTTTTATCACAAAAAAAAACCAAAACATAAACACAGGACACAGTTCTCTTTGAAAAAAAATAATATTTTTTTTAGCTCACAGGCTAAAGAGAATTAACTCCTTAGCAGCTAAATCATGAGGTATTCGTGACAGAGTGTAATTGTATTTCTCTAATTGGAGGGATTGGGAAGTTGTTTCCTTCCAGGAGTGAATAGATTTCCAATTTTTGGGAATCAGCCTTTTTGCTGAGTTTGTCATGATAGTTAATAGTGCTAGACATAATTTACATTTTACTTGGGTGAATTTGTTAAAAAGGAAGAACCAAATGTTTAGATCAAGGGTTATGGATAAAATTTTCTCAAATTCAGTTTTGATTGCCTCCCAATATGCCTGAGCAGTTGGACATGTCTACCAAATATGTGTGGGGGTGCCTATTGCTTTACAGCCTCTCCAGCACTCTGGTGAGAGCGCGGGGAGGATGGTGTGTAGTACCATCTTTATAAAAATGTAACGTTTATTTCCATTACGTAAATGGACGATGATAATTTTGTCATGTAAGATTTTTAGCCATTTCTTGTGGGTTTGGGTAGCACCAATTTCTCTTTCCCATTTCTGTGTGTACGAAGGAAGGGGCATATTATATGTTTGTGTGAGTAGTTGAAGTGGAAAAGATAGGAAACCTCTATTGAGTGTATCATGAATGCAGCCTCTTTCGAAGCTGGTAAGGGAGTGTGCAAGTCAAGTTTTTTGGGGGTGTTTTGAAAGGAAATCCGAAAGTTGTTGGTGTCGAAACCAATTTATGTGTGTGTTCTCCAAGATGATGGTAATCTCAGCTAGAGGTTTTGGGCAGGGGAAAGAATTGGTGATATGGGGTGTTTGGGTTCTTCATCTGGGTAATTGAAAGGGGAAATCTGGATTTTCATAGAGGGGGGGTTAGCTGGGAAGGTATCATGGAGATGTGATTATATTGTTTGATAGATGTGTCCCAGAGTTTAAGAGTTTATTTGGTAATTGTTGGGAGATGCGTTGGTAGGTTCCTCTTGTTAGGAGGTAGCCAGCATTTGCTGCAGAGGTGAGAAGTGTTGGATAATAAATGTTCCATCTATTCTTTATGGGTCGAGTGTTTGCACCAGTGTATAATTCTAGTTTAAAAGGAGGCTAACCTGTATTGAGTAAGATTAGGGATCCCAGGGCCGCCTAGTTCTTTGGGGCAGTAGAGTGTGGCAGTAGCTATCCTTAGCCTTTTGTGTTGCCATATGTATGAGACGATTGACTTTTGGAGACTGTGGATTAATGATTTAGGGATAGGGATCAGGTTTGAAAAAGATATAGTAGTTTAGGGAGGAGAATCATTTTAACCGAGTTAATTCTACCCAGCCACAAAATTGGTTTGCTACTCCAGGATCTCATAAGAGCCTGTATCACACTGGATATGGCTTTGTAATTTGAATCAAGTGTTACCTGTATGTGTGGGGATATGTAAACCCGAGGTATTTTATAGAGTGGAGCTGAGTACGAAAGTGTGAAAGTGATTGAATCACTTTGAGTTCTGCCACGTGCAGTCCAAGGGGCAATAGTTCTGATTTAGTGATGTTGATCTTGAAATTAGAGAAAGTGCCATAAGTATGGAGCATCTGTATGAGGGGAGGGATTGATAATTGGGGTTGTGTGAGTGTAAGGAAGAGGTCATTGGCATATAGAGTAGCCTTGTATTCCTGATGAGCAATTCTGAATCCATGGATGGCTGTTTTGCATCTAATGTGAGAGGCTAATACGTCCATGTCAAGAACAAATAGTATAGGGAAGAGGGGGCACCCCTGTCTCGTACCTATGTGATATCAAATGGGTGGGGTAGGGTATCATTTAGATGAGCACAAATAATAGGATGCACTGGTAGCCGGTGGAGTAATCAGGAAACTTTATTTGAATAAATCTTTAAAAAGCATATCATTTCTGCAATGACATAGCGTATCCCCTAGACAAGTGAGTGGTGTGTGTTCCACTCCAAGGACTGCTTGCTGACGCGTTTCTTCTCGAAAGGCCGTAATCGTAGCTGCAGTCACTTGTTCTAATGATCAATAAATATCCATTAGAACCAGCTAATAGGCTAAAAACAAAAACACCTCTTATTACTTGGGGCGGAACAATTACACACCCTTTGTAGTCAAAAAGATATTCAACAGTATATGAACTGTTAAAAACAATTTCAGTTCAACCAAATGACTTTGACTCTTAAACTCACGATAAGAAGTATTAACATACCACAGTTATATGAATTGGTATAACTAAAACATAAACTTGTATTTGAGTGGAGATAAATGTTATGCACCACAGTTAACTTAGACATAAAAATAGATAGGAGCATTGTGTTACCAATTAATGGGAAAACATATATAAGTATATCTCCTATCTAAATAGTTAAAACTAGTGAAGAAAATGTATACAGGTACATGACAGTTTCTGGTACATAAACTTATGCATTCAATTCATTTAAAGGGGTAGTCCAAACCTTGTGACCATATATTTGTCATCTCAAAAGTAAAGGTACATGTTAAAGGCATATTATACGTTTGAATCTTATAGTCAGTACATACTGGATACACAGACCCAGAAATCCTTACTCCCAGAAATTAATGAGATCATACTCTGAGTTTAATTCATAAGGAATTCTTGTTCTGAGCCTGTGTATCCAATATGCTTCCCTTTTGGACAGCAATTTGTCCCTGTCTCCTCCTCTAGATTTACACATTACTAGCTCAATAATAGTCCACCTGAGTGAATGTACACTGCTACCACGAACCATTTTAAAGTGTTGCACCAAGGGCGTTGTTAGTTTGCCAGCCTTTATGTTAGTTAGATGTTCTCTGATCCTTTCTCTTGTCTCCCTTGTGGTGAGTCCTGTATATTGGATCCCACATTTAATACAAGTAATCAGATATATTACGTAGCAAGATCTACAATTTAGACAGGAAAAGTGATTACATTTCTCCCCTGTTACTGTGCTGGACAAACCATCCCCCTGCTGCAAATATACACAAGCTGTACAATGTGTATAACTACATTTGTATGTACTCTTGAATCTGAGCCATGATGAAGTAGTAATCTGAGGTTCAGACTTAAGCTGTGTGGATGCTAATATATTGCCCATACTTCTCCCTTTCCTAAAGGCATATCTGCAACCCTTTGGTATTACATCAGCTAATCCATCATCTGCCTTAAGCATGGAGAAATGTTTTCTCAGAATATTGCAGATTTGATGGTATTGTTGTCAAATACAAGTTTATGTTTTAGTTAGACCAATTCATATAACTGTGGTATGTTAATACTTCTTATCGTGAGTTTAAGAGTCAAAGTCATTTGGTTGAACTGAAATTGTTTTTAACATTTCATATACTGTTGAATATCTTTTTGACTACAAAGGGTGTGTTATTGTTCCGCCCCAAGTAATAAGAAGTGTTTTTGTTTTTAGCCTATTAGCTGGTTCTAATGGATATTTATTGATCATTAGAACAAGTGACTGCAGCTACGATTATGGCCTTTCGAGCCAAAATGTGTCAGCAAGCAGTCCTTGGAGTGGAACACACACCACTCACTTGTGATACGCTATGTCATTGCAGAAATTATATGCTTTTTAAAGATTTATTCAAATAAAATTTCCTGATTACTCCACCGGCTACCAGAACATCCTATTATTTGTGCTCATCAATTTGTTGAAACAGAGGTTTTGCACGGGACACATCGGTTGAAATTCCTGCACGCATAAGCCCACTCACCTCACACAGCATCAGAAAGACGGGATGACAGGAGGTGCGGTTTGATGACGTCAGACGCCGAGAGAGATTGAGGCTCAGTAGGAGACGGAGCAGAGCAAGTCGCTTGTGGTCAGTTCCTTGGATGGCACCAGTGGAGTTTGACCCATAGTGTGAAAGATCTCTGTGGCTTCTAGGACGTTTTGGTCGCTCTTCTCAGGCGTACTCAAGCACCCGGAACCGGACATTTGGTATTGAGGTGAGTGGTGAAGCAGTGGACACAGTTCAGTTTGCAAATCTTTGAAATCCTTTTTCAGAGTGGATACATACAAGTGCATGTAACCTTTGGTGACTACAGGTGCCGACAACATTTGTACAGTATAGGGTATCATTTAGTTTTATTTTGGCTTAGGGGTTATTATAAAGAGAAAAAAAATTCTGATAAAGGTTTGGTCAAATTGTTTGTGTCATCTGCTGAAATTGCCAGTTTAGTTTATCGAAGGCTTCCTCTGTGTCCATTGAGATGAATGTGGAGGCGATATTGTTGGTGGAAGCATTTTCCATTAACATCAGGATTTTGGTGGTGTTGTCTTTGGTTTCTCTGAATGGGGTAAATCTGGCTTGATTAATGTGTACAATTGATGGGAGTATGGTATTGATGCGGGTGGCTAATATTTTAGCACACAATTTGATGTCTGTGTTTAGAAGGGATAGTGGGTGAAAATTAGCAGGTGTAGTGGGGGGGTTTACCTGGTTTTGGGATTACCACAACCTGCACCTCCAGCATTGATTAAGGGAATGGATTAGTATCTGTTACCTCATTAAAGAGTTGGGTGAGATGGGGTAAAAGCAGGGGGGAGAAGGTGTGGTAGTATTTTCCAGTAATACCGTCTGGGCCTGGGCTTTTCCCATTATTGAGCGATTTAATAGCCGCTAGAAGCTCAGGTTGGGAAATGGGGTTATTGAGAGTTTGGAGTTGATCAGGTGTTATACTAGGTAATTGTGCATGGGAGATATAAGAAACTAAGGCCTAGATTTGGAGTTTGGCGGTAAAAGGGCTGTTAACGCTCCGCAGGTTTTTTTCTGGCCGCACCATAAAAATAACTCTGGTATCGAGAGTTCAAACAAATGCTGCGTTAGGCTCCAAAAAAGGAGCGTAGAGCATTTTTACCGCAAATGCAACTCTCGATACCAGAGTTGCTTACGGACGCGGCCAGCCTCAAAAACGTGCTCGTGCACGATTCCCCCATAGGAAACAATGGGACTGTTTGAGCTGAAAAAAAACCTAACACCTGCAAAAAAGCAGCGTTCAGCTCCTAACGCAGCCCCATTGTTTCCTATGGGGAAACACTTCCTACGTCTGCACCTAACACTCTAACATGTACCCCGAGTCTAAACACCCCTAGCCTTACACTTATTAACCCCTAATCTGCCTCCCCCGCTATCGCTGACACCTGCATATTTTTTTTAACCCCTAATCTGCCGCTCCGTAAACCACCGCAACCTACGTTATCCCTATGTACCCCTAATCTGCTGCCCTAACATCGCCGACCCCTATATTATATTTATTAACCCCTAATCTGCCCCCCTCAACGTCGCCGACACCTGCCTACACTTATTAACCCCTAATCTGCCGAGCGGACCTGAGCGCTACTATAATAAAGTTATTAACCCCTAATCCGCCTCACTAACCCTATCATAAATAGTATTAACCCCTAATCTGCCCTCCCTAACATCGCCGACACCTACCTTCAATTATTAACCCCTAATCTTCCGAGCGGAGCTCACCGCTATTCTAATAAATGTATTAACCCCTAACGCTAAGTCTAACCCTAACACTAACACCCCCATAACTTAAATATAATTTACATCTAACGAAATTAATTAACTCTTATTAAATAAATGATTCCTATTTAAAGCTAAATACTTACCTGTAAAATAAATCCTAATATAGCTACAATATAAATTATAATTACATTGTAGCTATTTTAGGATTAATATTTATTTTACAGGCAACTTTGTAATTATTTTAACTAGGTACAATAGCTATTAAATAGTTAAGAACTATTTAATAGCTACCTAGTTAAAATAATAACAAATTTACCTGTAAAATAAATCCTAACCTAAGATATAATTAAACCTAACACTACCCTATCAATAAAATAATTAAATAAACTACCTACAATTACCTACAATTAACCTAACACTACACTATCAATAAATTAATTAAACACAATTGCTACAAATAAATACAATTAAATAAACTAGCTAAAGTACAAAAAATAAAAAAGAACTAAGTTACAAAAAATAAAAAAATATTTACAAACATAAGAAAAATATTACAACAATTTTAAACTAATTACACCTACTCTAAGCCCCCTAATAAAATAACAAAGCCCCCCAAAATAAAAAATTCCCTACCCTATTCTAAATTAAAAAAGTTACAAGCTCTTTTACCTTACCAGCCCTGAACAGGGCCCTTTGCGGGGCATGCCCCAAGAATTTCAGCTCTTTTGCCTGTAAAAGAATAAATACAATACCCCCCCCCAACATTACAACCCACCACCCACATACCCCTAATCTAACCCAAACCCCCCTTAAATAAACCTAACACTAAGCCCCTGAAGATCTTCCTACCTTGTCTTCACCATACCAGGTTCACCGATCCGTCCTGGCTCCAACATCTTCATCCAACCCAAGCGGGGGTTGGCGATCCATCATCCGGTGCTGAAGAGGTCCAGAAGAGGCTCCAAAGTCTTCCTCCTATCCGGCAAGAAGAGGACATCCGGACCGGCAAACATCTTCTCCAAGCGGCATCTTCGATCTTCTTCCATCCGGTGCGGAGCGGGTCCATCTTGAAGCAGGCGACGCGGATCCATCCTCTTCTTCCGTTGTCTCCCGACGAATGACGGTTCCTTTAAGGGACGTCATCCAAGATGGCGTCCCTCGAATTCCGATTGACTGATAGGATCAGCCAATCGGAATTAAGGTAGGAATTTTCTGATTGGCTGATGGAATCAGCCAATCAGAATCAAGTTCAATCCGATTGGCTGATCCAATCAGCCAATCAGATTGAGCTCGCATTCTATTGGCTGTTCCGATCAGCCAATTAGGGGGTAGGGGCAGCAGATTAGGGGTACATAAGTATAACGTAGGTGGCGGTCGGCAGATTAGGGGTTAAAAATTTTAATTGAGTGGCGGCGATGTGGGGGGAGCTCGGTTTAGGGGTACATAGGTAGTTTATGGGTGTTAGTGTATTTTAGGGTACAGTAGTTAAGAGCTTTATGAACCGGCGTTAGCCAGAAAGCTCTTAACTCCTGCTATTTTCAGGCGGCTGGAATTTTGTTGTTAGAGCTCTAACGCTCACTTCAGAAACGACTCTAAATACCGGCGTTAGAAAGATCCCATTGAAAAGATAGGATACGCAAATGGCGTAGGGGGATCTGCGGTATGGAAAAGTCGCGGCTGAAAAGTGAGCGTTAGACCCTTTAATCACTGAGCCTCTAACGCTGGTTTTGACGGCTACCGCCGAACTCCAAATCTAGGCCTAAGTCTGGAAGAGATCCATGTGTTGGGATACTTTTTTGGATGTTGTAATGGTGACGGGAGGTTTAGGTAGTTGTATTTAATTTATGTAGAAATTTAATCTTTTTTGGGGGGGGCTCTCGCTAAGAGTTTGCCCGACCTGTTACACTCGTAGTAAAATATACTGTTGGTTTTTGTGCGGAGTGTCTGTTATTCGATTTGCAGAAAACTATCCAGTGCTTGTCTGGCGTTTTGTAGGTTGGTTGCTATTAAGGAATCTGTAGGGGATAGTTTATGGGCTAAATCAAGGTGGTCAAATGTATCTGTTCACTTTTTGTACGTCTGTCGGTATAATTTTTGGTGTTGGGCCTTTAGTTTAATCAGTTCCCCTCTGAGCATGCATTTGTGTGCCTCCCAGATTACGTATTTGTTGGTTGTCGAGTGTGCGTGTAGGTGAAAATATTCCTTAATACTGGCGCTAAATTTTGTGACTGTATCTGGGTCATTGAGCAAAGTGTTATATAATTTCCATATGTAAGGTGTTAATAGTGTATTAAGCCAGGATATTTTGAGTTTTACTGCTGAATGGTCCGACCACAATGTGGGTGAAATATCTAATCTATTCACTAGGGCCAAAGCTGCTTGGTTGGAAAAGATGTAGTCTAGATGACTATGCATTTTATTGGGGTAAAAAAGAAAGTATAATCTTGGGTGTCAGGATGGATGAAATGTCAAGTGTTGTGTAAATTGAGGTTCCTTAATCCTGTCCACAGTGCACTTGTGACTTTTTTGGAAATTGTTATGGTGAGATTGGAGCTGTCTTTGGCTTGTTGTAGGGGAACATTAAAGTCTCCATTGACAAAGTTGAGTCCTTTCACAATATCTACTATTCTATTGAACATATATTTAAAGAAAGGGGTGTTCAGGGTGTATATATTTATCAGTGTGATAGGTCTGCCATAAAGCAGGCCTACCAATCCTAAAAATCTTCCATCTGAATCCTTTACTGTTTGGATGTGTGTGAGGGGGAGTTACTTGTGTAGGAGGATGCTAACCCCACCTCTCTTGGAGGTGCTGGAGCTATGGTAGTGGGGGGTAAATGCTTAACCAAAATACTTGGGTTCCCTGTTTCATCTGAAATGTGTATCTTGTAAGAACAAGATATCAACCTGTCTTTTTGAAAGGTCTAGGGCTTTGGATCGTTTGTGGGGCGAGTTCAGCCCTTTGGCGTTTTGTTTAAGAAGGGTTAGCATCCGTGTCCCTTCAGCTGTAGTTTTGGACATCATGGTTTAATTGCATGTGGTGCTCTATCTAAGTGTGTCAGTGTGATAGCAATGAGCCTATTGTAGAGTTGTGATGTTAGCATAAGTGGGTAAGTCTCTGCAGGAAAAAAGCACTTATATAACAGGTAACATAGCAAACGGTGAGTCATGGTAAACATTGTAACATTGTTGACAACATGAAAAAGTAACAAAAAAACAAAATTAAAAAGTCTCTCTTCCTATTATAGGGTATAAATGAAAGTGGCTTGGGGGTATTACCACAATTCACCCTATTGATTCTATTTTTTAAAAAAAAAAAAAAAAATAGTTGGGTATCCTGGCCAAATCTAGTGAGAGGAGAACGAAAGAATGGGAAAAGAGGGAAAGGAGGGAGGATGGTGGGCAGAGGGAAATGGAAAGAGAGGGGGAACGGGTGGAGAGGAAGAACAAATGTGGTGGCAAGAGTGCGCAAATCTCCTTTCCTACGGATGACATAAGTCTGTGATATACAAGGAGACATGACCTATGCTGTGTTTACTTGCCTGTCTTGGGGAGGAGATATCATCCAAAGATCAGGAGAGTTTGCAATATCTCTGGAAAGTAAAGGTTAAAGAGTTTTTTAGGATGACTTATTATAAGAGGCGGGGCTGGAGGTAATATGCCTTCTAATGGAGGTGTCCATCGGTTTGTTTTTTTAAGAGTGGCATTATGCCAAGACTCAGCTGGGTTGCTCAGTCTCTTGGGAGTTTGGGAATTTGTTTGTCCAGAAGGGGGTGTATCCGAAGGGGGATCAAGTCCAAGTGTTGAGCAGAAGGTCTGGATGTTGTCTGGGGTCCTGCAGACTATGCTGGTGTTATTGCTGATAGTCTAGAGGTTGGTTGGGAAGCCCCATCTATAAGGTATCCTTTTGTTCCTTAACAAAGTAGTGAGGGGTGAGAATTCCTTCCTCCGTTGTAAAGTTCAAGTTGACAGGTCCTGAAAAAACTGCAGGACATTGCTCCTGAATCTTACTGGTTGATTTTTGCGGGATTGGTTTAAAAGCATCTCTTTCTCCTGAAAGTTCTTAAAACGTATCACAATATCCCTTTGCGGGCAGAGTCCGGTGGTTTTGGTCTTAGAGTTCTATGTGCCCTGACCCATGGGAAATCATCAGGATAGGAGGGGTCTTTTAGGTGTCGAAACTGTTCCTGAAGGTAAAAAGGAAAGTCTCTGGGCAGTACCAATTCAGGTACCCCTTTAATGTGCATATTTTTACACCTGCTTCGATTCTCTAAATCATCTAGTTTATCCTGAAGGGAGAAGATCATCTTCTGCTGGGAAGTTAGTTGTTCTGTCAATTGTTGGACGTCTTCTTTAATGATGTCCTGATTGCTTTCTAAGGTTTCAACCTGAAAGCCTAGCATGTGAATGTCCTGTTTCAGCTTCGTCAGATCCTCTCTGATGCAGGAACGGACTATGTCAGCTATATCTTGTTTTGAAGGTAAGCTTTGCAGAAAAGTAGGAGATAGTTGGCAATCTTCAGATAAGGTTCTGCTAGGTTGTGGCTCTTGTGGTGGAACCAAAGAAGATTTTTCTCTAGATTTATGGTTAGTAGGAGAGGTATTAGCTGAGTCTGAGTATTACAAAAATGAGGGCATGGTAATGGATTTCCCCTGTTGCAGGCTTCGTCAATCTATCCTGCTTGGTGCTGCATTTGGATGCCATGCTAGGTAGTATCTGCACTAGGTGGAGTATCAGGGGTGCTGTAGTGAGGTTTCCCAAAGCTGTTTGGTAGCTTTATGCTGTGCTAAGTGGGCAGGTAAAAAGCCTGAGCTGTTGGAGGGTTGAGTCAGTATCTACCAATTTGTGGGTAACGTGATCCTGAGGTTTGCAGAAATAAGTAAATCTTTATTTTACTTGAGGAGTTGAGATGAGGGAGGGGTCTGAGCTACTGTGCAATATATTTAGACTCTGTAGTGCTGGGGCCTAGTGGTTTGTCTAGTGAGGAGGCTGTATGGGTTACTTTGAAACAGCCAGACCTATGTTGTTTTACATTTGCAGGTGAGGTATGGGTAAAGGCTGCTTGTGGGAGTGGTGTTGGAGTTTCAGATTCCAGTGTGGTGTGCAGGAGTTATGAGAAGGTTGGGGCACTTACTAGTTGCAGGGCCGGGTTCCATGGTAGGCCCAACCCCGGGCTAAATTTCCAGCTGTGATCCGGTCTGTGTTGTGAGGCCCGTATGAGGAGAAGCTGCTTGAGGGAGCAGGTGAGTTCAGTAAGGAGACCTGTCTTCAGAGGGGTAAGCAGGGATTACTGAATGGTTAAGGCGCTTACCAGCTGCGTGATGAGTTTCCATAGTAGGCCCAATCCCTAGGCAAACGTTTGGTTGCGATCCGGTCCGTGATGCAGAGCCTATTTTCTGCTCAACTTTCCCACTACGCTGCTCCAAGGTCAGGCGCAGTCTCCACTCTGTCAGATAGTTTGGGGAGGTACGATTATGACACATAATGTGTCATATTAAGAAACATTATGACGTGGTGCACACCAGCGGCCAAGCAAACCTGTTTTTTTTTATAGGCTGATGATCCTCTGTGACTATGCCTATCTGGAGGCTGAATTGTGGTCGATGGAGCTCAATAAGAGGTCAACGCAGAGCCCGGTGTTTGGTGCGGCCTGTTATGGCTGTTTATGCAATGGATGCTGGGCTGCTGGAAACTCAGCAATTTCTCCTCTGAGCTGTTGGTATAGGATATAGGAGTGTTTATGTGTGCCTTAGAGGGTGATCTGAGGTAGGATGGCCAGGATATCCAAGGGTTTGAAGGGTTTTTATGGTGGAGCTCCAGAGTTATGCTGCTCTCATGTCAGCTGCCGGTTCTGCCCCCAAATATAAAAAGTATTTTAAGGTAAAATTTTTTTTTTTTTTAATATATATGTTAATTCATAAATACTGATTAAAGGACCCTTTTTGCTGATCTAAGAATAGAAAATATTAAATAAATAAAACTATAATAGAAAATATAAACAAATATATGCTATCTAACATTGAGAAACCTCAAATTATTCAGATTATTCATATTATTTTATTTTGTTATTATTATTATTGTTTTTGTTATATACTTGATATGTTTAATGTTTATTATGGTAAGGGACTATATATTCTATATAGAAGTGATCTAGAGGTCACTTAGTGTGTTCAGGTGAAACTACAAAAAGGGTTCTAGATCTATACCTTTATTAAGACAATAGTGTTCTCTTGTTTTAAGCAAGTGAATCCAATATGTTTCCCTTTAACGCAGTTCCAATAGTCTATTTCTTTCTGTATGTATTCTATTGCCTTAACTGAAAATTCCTTGGCATTTTTCAAAGTGTTCCAATACTCCATATTCTGTACCTTTCCCTTCAATATTTCTGATATGTTCTAGCACTCTAGATTTTAAGTTTCATTTTGTAGGCCCAATGTAATATTTATTACAACTGCTTTAAAATAGATATACAAAATGGTTTGACTTATAATTCATGAATGAATTGATTGGAATTTTTTGTCTCTATTCTTAACAAATATAAATGTATTGTTCTCTGTTATTTTATCCGTATGATCGCAACACATACAATTTTTCCTATTGCATTTGAAGAACCAATTTGGCAAATTGTATTTAATATTTCTTTGTCTGGTTTGACCTAATATAGGTAAATGGAATAGTTTAAATTTTACTCCAATTATTGATAAAATAAGAGAGGACCTTAAAAAAATGGACACATTTCAGAATCTCGAGTGAATTTTGGTAAAAATTATCATTTTATAAAAATATTATACCTTATGCAAAATATAACAGCTTTATTAAAAAAGAGTGATATTAAAACCTTAAAATATGCAGTAGAATGGTTATCAAATAAGTCATACTGTACAATTTTAGAAGCAGAAAAAGAAATAGTATCCCCATATTCCATAAACAATATTCTGCATATACCCTGGAATAGACAGCTGAAATAAAAAATTTATAGACAATACTCTATCAAATTAGAGCTTTCGTGGATTGAAAATTAAATTTGGATTATCCATGAAGACTCGACAGAAACACAGGCCGTCAAGCTTCTTTCGGAACTTGATAGATAGGCCCCATTATGCATATGAACTCATCAAAGAAAATGGTTATATGGTGGGAGCAGTACCAGAGATTATAAGAAAATTTATTAAAAGTTGGAGAAAACTACTCTCTCTGAAACATGAAGGAAAACACATTTAAAACTCATTTATAGAACATATTATACCCCCAAAAAGGGGGCTGCGTGGGGTAATGTACAATTTGATAAATGTCAGAAATGCAGTCAATACGCAGTAAACCTAATCCTTTTAATATGGAAATGTCCTCTAATTAAACAGTTCTGGGTCAAATTGGAATATTGGTTAAGTAAAAACCTGGCAGAGTCAGTCCATATTGGATTGGAACAAATAGTATTCTTATATGACAAAAAAGAAGCAGGTCGGGAATTGAAAATTATAAATATGGCTATATTATCAGCCAGAAATATCATTTTTGGAAATGGAAAAGTAAACAGAAACCAAACTTGGGAGAATAGAAAGATTTTATTAAAAAGAAATTGGTTAAAGAACAATATGACACTCCTTTACATGATGAGCAGCAAATACATATATTTTTTGAAAAATGGTTAATATTTATTAAAACATTGCCTGAATCATCTCAAAACCAATTAATATATCCATTCAGAAATGAAGATATTTTCCTAAGTTTATAAATAATGCAGTATGTAAGGAGAAAGAGATTCCTCGTCCCTTTTTTTCTCCTTTTATATAGTTTTTTTGTTGTTTTGTTTTGTTTATTAAAAAGAAAATAAAGTGCTAAGGTTGAATCTACTGTTAATTGGATATCTAAATGAAATATAAAATTGAGGAACTTAATATTTTCTTTGCATCACAGCTAAAAAATGTAATGTTTTTATTTATATTCTGTTTCTAGGTCAAAATTTATGAATTATGAATTATATTCCTCAAAAAATGTAATGCTAAGTAAAATATGCTTTGAAATAAAAAAATAAATAATTCTATATCAACACAGTCTTAACTGTGACTACAATATGTTCACAGCATGCCTGTTCTAAGCATGTGTTTAAGATGGACTTTCATGCAGTACTATCCCAAGCAGGTTATGTTCAGGTCTTACCTTACATTGGTATTAATCACAATAATTTAGAAACACTTGTCTATTTTTTTTTCCTACAGAAAACCACTATTAAAGTCTATGGGGGGTTTTATAGATATACCACTTATTACGTTCTTCTATAAGGTTGTGATTCACCCCAAAGTTTTTAGTGACTGCTCCCAGGTATGTCCAGTTTTCATGGGCCTTTTTTATAAGTGTCATTCACTTCTGTCTATGCTCCATGTTCATCCCTTTTTGGGATTGCTTGGTCCACTGAAATCTTATTATGTCATCCTCCAACAAACTGCTCTGTGGGCTGCATGTACTGCACTATCTGCATGAGCAAATTTCTAGGTAACCTAATGCACCTGACCCCTTCTCACTGTATACTATGCACTACTGACCATTTTAAGACTTATGGAATAAAAGTTATGTTTTAGCTATAAAGCGCTCCTCAATATTTTTATTTGATCCTCTCATCTACAAGCACATTCTTTACCACTGCATGTCTAGCTGATTTGCTTTTGAAATGTTATGCTTTTAAAGTTGTCTTAAATAGCCATAATAGTCCAAAAATGACATACTCATCAGCGCTAGTCACACAACTATTATGAATTTTTCAAACAATAATACAAATGGTCTGTAGTGTTAACTAAACCATAATATATAGAAAGCGTAAAGTGGATACTAAATGAATTATAGTAGAAATCATATTACAAATTGTCTTGTTTGCTCTAAATTGAGAATTTGCATTGGGTGCCTCCATATTAAACCATACTCTATATTACATCATATTATATCATGCATTGCTTTCTATAGATCTGTGTTGCTAAATGTGGGAAGCAAGTTGAAGAATGAATGATTTAGCCAAATTTCATACACCATTATTAGTGATTAGCTCTGTCAGCTTTGACAGCTGGAAACCACAACATAAAGAGGCAGAATCCATCTGCTTTCATATTTTAAGGGAGCACTTATTGTGCCTCATTACCATATGAAAGCAAAGTTGATACAGACAGTGTCAGACTGTATTAAACATTGCCATGGCAAACAGGAGAAGGGATAGGGTAAGTCTGTAAACTAGAGAAAATAAACATTGTGCCCTTAGATTACAGCAAAAACTTGGAGTGGGGAAGGGAGTCTCTACACTACAGAAAAAAGTTGATCACTTGTAGGGGGAGATATGAAGGGTAATGATGGATCCCTACACTACAGAATAGGAAAACATAAATAAAAAAAACTGGCCTAAACTACATATTGGCAGACTGGCTGATGTTACTAAAGATAGTGTTGACCAGTGGGAGTGGGAGGGAAAACAGCTGTTTGAGAGGAATCATGGAAGTGGGAGGGTAACCCCTATTCTACAGCAATTATATATATATATATATATATATATATATATATATATATATATATATATATATATATATATATATATATATATATATATGTATATAAGCTTTTATTAAATATAATTTTAAAAGCCTAGCAATGCAAAGAACCAATAATAGTGGTTCCATACATGTGGTCACTGTAATATCTGAAAGCCAATTGGTGGCATAAAATATAACAAAATGGACCTATCTTGCATTGTCTACTTCAAAAATATATATATAGTTTTGGGGGTCAATTTTTAGAATCCATGCAATTACGCCATACCAAATGGGCACTCGGACCATCATCATAACGTGTCTAAAAATATTATTTCAGAAATGTGGTGCAAAGCTGCAAATAGTGACTTCTAATTATCAAAGACATAGGCAAAGCCATGCATGTCTGTATTTCTGAACAAAGGAGATTCTAGAGAAGTGTTTACAACCATTTGTCTTATAACTGCACAAGTGGTGTGTGTAATAAAAATTTGTGAGAAATCCAATGTTTCTAAAAAAGTTAACAATTTTGTTTTATATGATCACAATTTTCATACATCTGATGGCCAAATGGAGGCATGAAATATACCAAAATGGGCCTAGAAAAATACCTTTTGTTGTCTTCTTTAAAAATTATATAGTTTTAAAGGATTTCGACAGTTTTGCCAAACCCAAATGAAAGTTATCCCATTGTGGGCTAGATTATGAGTGGCGTAATGACTGTTGCGTTTGAGCAAAAGGTGTTTATTGTGGCTCTTTGCATGCACTGGAAGTAGCGTGTGTATTACAGGTTAAAATAAACATGTGTGCTTTAGCGCAATTGAATTTAAAGTGTGTTGGATAGCATGACTTCAGAGCTCTGGTTAACTTATGCTCATATACAAAAAACAAAGCTCGCCATCAAGTCGTCCGTAAAACATATCTTTTTTTTTTTTTTGAATCAATAATTTTTATTGGGTTTCAGATCGCATATAATTACAACATATTATTCTACATCTGTACAGAATTATTAACAGAATAACAGCGTCTTGGTAGTAGAATATATCAGATAATCCCAAGTTTTAATAATAAACTGATAACTTGCTCCCTTAATTATCGTCTAGTAGTTCTGTTGTGAGCGGTATACAGAAAGAAAAGGAGAGATAAATAGTAAAGAGGAGGGAAAAGAAGGGGGAGGGAATAGGGAGGAATATGTGAGATGAATTGCTAGATCCCAGCTTAATACTTAGATCAACCTAGTCTATTTGAGTTAGACCTTGTTCCCAAATAAAGAGAATGTCTGTAATAAACTCATGTTTACCCATGTAGTGATAGTGTTGCCTTTCGAGTGTTAAAATATGGTGCACTTCAGCTATCCATTGTGAGTGCGTGGGGGTCTTTTGTGTTTTCCACTGCCTTGGTATCAATCTTTTTGCACTTGTAAGCATCAACTGGAGTAGTTTTTTACGGTAGGCACAATAGATTGGCGGAAAAATATTAATCAAAATAACCCTAGGGCCTAGAGCTACTCTCAAGCCTATAATCTTGTGAATGCTATGTTCTACCTGTGTCCAAAAGGTCGCTAATAGGGGACAATCCCACCATATATGTGAAATAGTACCCGTCCCACCACATCGTCTCCAGCAAGTAGAAGAAGCAGAGGGGTATATGCTCTTAAGACGCTGGGGAGTTAAGTACCACCGGGCAAGAATTTTATAGTTTAATTCGGAGAAGACCAGAGAGGAAGAAGCGGAGTGCGTCATCTTGAAGCTGAGCTTCCATTCATCGTTGTTAGTCATCTCTGGTATCTCCGAACTCCACTTCTCTACGAAAGTCGGTCGTTGGTCTGGGAGGGAGCCCCTGATTAATTTGTAGGATAGGGAGAGATGCGCTTTTTTAACCTCTGGAGTCACACACAGACGCTCAAAGGCCGTTAGTGGTCTAGAGATACTGCTTCTGAACATACTGTTGTCAAGCGCGTGCCTTATCTGAAGGTATGCGTACCATCTATGAAAGGGGGGTCCTAACTCCTCATTTAGCACTATTCTGTCCTTGATCTTACCTGACTCCAATAGTATATAAATGGGCAGGTTGCTTAACTGTTCTTTGTCAGTGATGTAGTCAAAAGTTAAATTTTGGAAAAAAATCTGATTACCCAATAAAGGGGTCAGGGGCGAGACCGGGGTGGAAATTCCTGCGAAATGTGTGATCACGTGATCCCATACATCCAACGTGGCCTTAATATAACTATTTTGGTATGCCAGAGGCGGTCTATGGTTTTTGGGTAACCATGCAATATCTCTCATACACTTAAGTTTTAAAAGCAAACTTTCAATTTGTATCCATAGAGCTGGCTGAGACGCATGGGACCAGGAGATCACTCTAGCCATATGTACAGCTCTGTAATAATTCATAAGATTTGGAACATTTAGACCCCCATCTTCCCTATGTAAGTAAAGGGTGTGCTGAGACACTCTAGGCCTCCTATAAGACCATATGAATGAGTTAATCATCTTTTGTTGGGCTCTTAGATAGGTATTTGGTACCGCCAATGGCAGCGTCTGAAAAAGGAACAGATATTTTGGCACTAGCATCATCTTTACCGTGTTTATCCTTCCCCTCCAGGACAAATGACCCTGTCTATGCCAGCGCTCCAGGAGGGTTTTTGCTGAGCTCTGGAGACTGATGTAGTTAGCTTGGAATAGTTTCGTGTAATTACAAGGGATCGTCAGTCCCAAATACTTAAGTTTATCCGTGATTCGAAACACTGTGTGTGATTTAAGAAAGTCAATATCCTGTTGAGGTGTGTTTATCAGTAAAAGTCCCGATTTCTCCATGTTGATGGACAAGTCAGATATTAGTCCGTAAGCGTCTAATGTCTGTATTAATGCAGGGATAGAAGAGGAGGGTGATTGCAGCATGAAAATTATATTGTCCGCAAATAGCAAACACTTTTGGGTGATATGGTCGTATTGTATACCTAATATGTCCATGTTATCCCTAATTTTTATGGCAAGAATCTCAATAGTGATAGCAAACAAAAGTGGTGATAACGGGCAGCCCTGGCGGGTTCCATTGGTAATGGAAAATGGATGTGATATGGTCCCATTAACCCGAACTCTGGCCTGCGGGCCCGAGTACAATGCCTGTATTCTAGATATAAATGCAGCAGGAAGACCAAATTTCGACAGGGCCCCCCACATGAAATGCCAGTTGACCCTGTCAAAAGCCTTCTCGGCATCAGTTGATAAGAGCGTTAAAGGCGTCTTGCTGTCATGGGCTACATGCAGGGAATGTAGGACTCTGATCGTGTTGTCCTTTGCTTCTCTACCCTTAAGAAACCCTACTTGATCTGGGTGTATGATCTTAGGTAGGAGGGTATTTAAACGGTTTGATAGTATTTTAGCATATATTTTCATATCAATGTTTAGCAGTGATATAGGTCTATAGCTACCCGCCAGAGTGCCTGGTTTATCAGCTTTTGGTATTACTGTGATAGTGGCCTCTAATAGAGAACTGGAGAATCCCCCCCCCTTCATCAATTGAGGTGAATAATGTATGTAGTGGTGTACTCAGTTGAGATTGAAGTAACTGATAGAATTTGGCCGTTAGTCCATCCGGTCCAGGGGATTTACCATTAGGAAGTTCCTTAATGGTATTTAGAATTTCTTGCAGAGTGATTGGGGAGTCTAATGTGTGTCTATCTTCCTCTAAAATCCTCGGGGTTGCTACCGTGTCGAGATATTGCGAGATATTAGTGAGTTTCTCCTGAGATACGTTAGGGTTGAGATTGTAAAGCTTAGAGTAGTAGGACACAAAGGTATCTGCAATGTCTTCATGTTTACTGACTAACCTACCAGATGGGTGCATAATGGATTTGATAAAGGAAGTGTATTTTTGTTTTTTAAGCATTCTAGCTAAGAGCTTCCCTGCTTTGTTACTCTCCGCAAAAAATTTGGCCTTGGTAGTTAAGGCTCTCAAATGTGCTTTCTGAGTCAGGTAATTATTAAGTCGTTCCCTTGCTAAAGTAAGGTCCGCAAGCGCATGTTCAGAGGTCGGGTCCGCCTTGTGTCTCCTATCTGCAATATTTAGACTCTCAGTTAGCGATAGAAATTCGGCCGTTCCCAACTTTCGGAGTGTAGCTGTATGTTTTATTAAGTGACCCCTGATAAAGCACTTATATGCCTCCCAATTGTTTGCCGCTGATGTATCTTCTGGTTTATTAACTGAAAAAAACTCATTAGATGCTTTGGTAAGCTCTTCTAATATTGCCTGGTTTGTCAAAATGGACTCATCTAGTCTCCAATTCAACGTATTTTTGGGTCTAGTGGGCCAGTTGAAAACTGATAGTACCATGCTGTGATCTGACCATGAAGTATGTGTTATTTTGGACTGTTTCAGTTGGGTCAAGAGCCCCTGGCTGCACATAATATAGTCCAGCCGGGAATACGAATGTTGGGGGTGTGAGAAAAAGGTAAAATCTTTCTGTGTGGGGTGTACTATTCTCCAAGTATCAAATAATGATAGAGAGGAGAAAGCTGCACCATTAGCTTTTAATGTTTTATTGCTAATGTATGATTTCCCGGTGGAATTATCCAGCACGGGATACATAGTAAAATTAAAATCCCCCCCCATAATAACAGGACCCTTAGAAATATCCAAGACTGCATTTATAGCTGATTTGAAAAAAAGGTGTGTCGGTCTGTTTGGTGCGTAGATATTGGCCAGGGTGACCGGTGAGCCATAGTATAACCCAACTAAGATCAAAATTCTGCCCTCCTTGTCTGTGTGTTTCTGAAGGAGCTCAAAAGGGACATTTCGTCTAATTGAGATACAAACGCCATTTTTCCTATTTGGGCCTGAACTATAGAAATGTTTATCAAAGTATCGTGTGGCTATTTGAGGTTCGTGTTGTTTCTTAAAATGGGTTTCTTGTATCATAACTATATCTATTTTCTTTTTAAAGAAGTCACAGTACGCAATTGAGCGCTTTTCAGCTGACAAGAACCCTTTCACATTCTGAGAGCGTGTATATCTCTGTAAGGGTATTCAGGTGTTATTGAATATGGGACTGTCACCAGGAAACTGTAGTATTAAAAGAGGAGGGGGGAGGAAAGAGAAAGAATAAAAGGCGAGAATAGAGAATGTACCACTAGACAATTTATACTGTTTCTTAAAGATCTTATCTACCAAACCTAGTATAAGGGAACAGTACAATAATGCAAATATAATCAAAACAGAAAATTCACAACAAGTGAGGCAGGTCAACAGACCGGGTATTAACTCTACATCACATATGTATCATTCAACCAGATCACAAAAAATAAACTCTATTATTTTAGGCTTAGTTGAAATTTAACATCTCGTATAGTACGTGGTTAATTTGTGATTGGGGGCTACAGACCCAAGCCATGCAAACGTCTTTTGATGAAAAGTTAACAGGGTCTAGACAGTATCAGTACTCTCTAACATCAGCAGTGCTATCTATTGGTAACTAACATTTTGGGTATTGAACTAGTATGGTCATACAATTTCATCACACTATATTCAAACCTCGTGACTCACTGAGTTAATATGGCAATTACATTAAGTAAGGTTGGACTGTACTATACAGAGGTATCAAAAGATACGAAATTGATGGCCTGGACATATAAATGTTCCTTGTCTTGGCAACATCTGTGAGCTGATACTAAACCTAATTATTTAGAGAACTTATGTAGATTATATAAAACAGATATAAGGTTTTAAAATTGCCTTAACCTAAGGGGGACTCTGAACTCTGTGTCCCCCCACACCCACCGCCCAGCGCCAGTACGCAGCAAAAGGAGCCTGCAGTCCAGGGCTAGAAAGTGGAGGGCTGTGTGTTCCGGGGACCCAGACATTCAGATTAGCCAACATCAACTAAAGGAGTACATTTCAATCATGAATAAAAGAGTGCCCTAGTATAACAATATAACTGACTATGAGTGATTCACATATGATATGTATGGAGACAGCATATAATAGTTAAACATAAACCTAACTGTGTTCCATCCTTAATTAAATGTAAAACAAAATGTTGTAGTGTTTTAGGCGTGGTATATTGAAACAGTCAAGAAAACCTGAATGATAAAGAATAAAACACAAAAATAAATGTTTATGAGCAAATTTAGGCTATACAAATACCATCATATATAAGGAAAACATAGCAGCAAGCGGTTTTCAGAAGTAAATCTTAAAAATTATGTTGTGTGATTTCAGATTTGGTTAGAGACTCAGTAACTCAACAACATTATATATACTTGCCGCGTGTCCTTTTAATTCTTGTGGTAAACTGGTAAACTGTAATGCAGTAACACTCTGTCCAATTCTTTTCAGAAACCTTCTGACAGAGTTACTCTTAAAGATACAATGCCTGTTTGAAAGAAAAAGGAAGAGTAAAGAAGTAACAGAGCAGATAATCAACCTGGCTGCGATAGTCCAGAGTCTTGTGGACCAGATTGCTTCCGTTTGAGCTGGTTGGTCGACTTTTCCGGCCCAGATGTCTTCTGTGATTTTGCAGCTACCCTACCTTTAGGAGGATTTTGTGGAAGTTGTGTGGGGTCTTTACTTGGCATAGAGATTCCCATTAGATTGCAGAATTTTTCAATATTATTTAGAGATTTACATTCACATCTGTTTCCATTCTTAGTAGCTATAACTGATGTAGGAAATCCCCATCTATAGGGAATCTTCAACTGGCGCAAGTGAAGGGTTAAGACCAAAAAGTCTCTCCTTTTTTGCAGAGTTCTTGTAGACAGATCTTGAAATATTTGAATTCGGCTGCCTTGATAGATCACATTTTGCTGCTTCCTGGCCAGGTTGTATATATCCTCCCTATGCTGATAGCTTTGAAATCGGACTATAATATCCCTGGGAGGCGAGTCTGCGTCCGGCCTTGGGCGCAAAGCTCTATGAGCTCTATCTAGTATAATGGTGGCTAGTTCCATTTCTCCTGCACCAGCCATCTCAGAAAACAGTCCTTGTAGATATTCTTGTATCTCATTGTTCTGTACCATCTCGGGTATGCCTCGAAATCGCAAGTTATTGCGTCTGGTACGATTTTCGAGATCATCAAGTTTGTCCTCGAGATCAGTAAAGTGTTGTTGCTGATGAGATACTTTAGAGGACAAGTCTGCCATTTTTTGGGAGAAGACAAATTCATGCTCTTCCAAAGAGTCGACTCTGCGGCTCAAATCTGTAATATCCTTCTTTAAGTCCGCACATTCTTCCTTTATGCATGTCTTAACCTGGTTGATTAAAGCTTCCATGGCTCTATAGGTTATTGGAGGTTCTTCTTCTATGTTAGTCACCTCAGGAGATGTACTCCTAGAATTGTCAGAGCTGTCATTCTTGTCTGCAGTAGCGTTAGATTGCACAAGTGTCGAATTCAGCTTTTGTTTGTCCTTCCCCGCCTGTTTAAAAAAGGCGTTGACCACTTCTTGGGATTTTTGTGGTGTGTTTTGTGCCTTATCAGGCTTTACTACTCTCCTCTGCGACATCTTGCGTTTGTCAAATTGCTGGATGTATTCACAGACTGGCCTGGCAAACCCCACTCCCCGGGGACTGTACCCTCACAGGGTAATCACGGAGAAGGGGAAGTGGGTATGACCCACTGTCACCAAGTACAGTGGGAAAAGGGGGGGGGAGCAGGGCAAGATATGGCGCTGTAGCACGTTCTATGTGTCCTGTAGATGTATCTTTGTAATCAGGTTTCAGGAGTTTCACTTCCCTTGCAGTAGGGATGCTAAATATTTTAGTCAGGCGTCTTTTCTGATGTAAGAATTGCAGATCAACAAAAACACTTGCAAAGCATTAAAATTGGTAATCAGATACTTCACAGAGCTGTCACATTAGAGACACAGTAAACTTAGAGTAGCCTTAAAGTGAGTGTGATATAATGTAGGTCACCACAGACCCATTGATAACATCTGGGGTGCATTTCAGTCCATTTTACACTTTAGGTTCTTTGTCCAGAGAAGTTATTTAAAGCATCACAGAAATAGGCTGCATTTGTTAATTTCAAGCACAGTAAAAAAGGCTGTAGAGTGCTCTCAGCACCTGATGTTCTTCTCCAGTTATAAAGCTCATGGAGGAGCTGGAGTTATATACTGCGTCACAATTCTCCACAGTGCAGGCCTTATCAGTTTAAACATGTGGGATGGGAGTTAATTGTAAGAGGAGACACGTAGTTTGTCAGAAAGCTATGGTTATTTATCATAAAATGCATTTATGTCCAGGATCTTCCCATACTGTCTGATAAAATTGTCATTAGCCAACCTGTGGGATTATTCCCCTCTAGCTCCTATCGCTCAAGATTGGGGATAAAAGTTAGTCACATCCAGTGCCTAGCTACTGTTATGGGGTATAGTATGTCACCAACGTGCCCTTTAGTGTATAAATAGCCCGGTGATGCTAGTGCTCCCGGCAATAACATAGGGCTTACCGGATCTGCAGGGTCACAGCGTCTCAGCGTGTCACAGCTTGTCACAGAAACCTCGGAGCGGAGCTCCGGCCCTCCGAGGTATTGTCAGATCAGCCAGTCTGTGCGGGGAGTATTTGCAAGTGCCGGTACACTTCAACATCTAAACCGGTCACCAGCAGGTCCAAGCTTCTCTGCGAATGTTAGCCCCGGTTAGGTATGTAGATGGCCTGATAGCTGCTGGCATCCTTCCACTGCACCGCCGTCAACTAGGCCTCTAAGGCGCCACCAGAAAGCGGTCCCAGATATCACAGGATGCAGGTATCTAGCATTGGTATTGATCTCTCCGAGCACCGGCAGTTACCCGCCGGCCTGTGGGTAGCAATTCAGTTAGATGAAGCTGGAAATAAGCTTAAAACACCCGGTCTGTGCAAGAGCCTCAGAATGCTGCGGCCATCTTAGTTGACCGCTCGCTCCGCCTCCCCGTAAAACATATCTTTTATTCACAACGTTTATAAAAAAGTGTACATCCGGAGTAACTCACATAGTGCCGGTGCAACGTAAGGAACGGCTTTAAAGTTTCGGCTACAGAGCCGTAATCAAAGGCAACTTTGTGAATAAAAGTTATGTTTTATTGACGACTTGATGGAGAACTTTGTTTTTTTGTATATGAGATTTATCAGTCAGTCTAAGTTCGCCAGTGCTGCATTTTTCACAAACCGAGATCCAGTCAACTCCCATTGCTGATTCCTCATATCTGACAGTTTGGCGAGACGGAGTTGGGGATGGCGCAGAAAAGTCTCCTTGCTTACCATGGGTAAGAGGTTGAAAACTTTTCTCCTTGGGTAGAAAATTGTGGAGTGCCCCAAGTGATTTTCCTAACCTCGCAAGTATGAAACTCACCAGAGCTATATAAAAGTTTTTTACAGTTGGATGTCAGGCAACGGGTGAATGTTTGCTTTTTATGGACTTCTTCTTTATTTGTATGTATTAATGAGATTGGATATACATTTGTGAGTTTGATATTAAATTTGATATGTACATTAACACTTTTCTGTATTTAGTAACTGTTATGCTAGACTAAAAAGTTGCACAAAACACATAAGAAATACATTTAAAAGTACAGTTAGACTCATAATAACACTGTCTAATAAAAACTGTTAAAAAATGCATATAAATCTTATAAGGGCTCAAAGATATCAGGTCTCATGTGTTAAAGGCCTGCAAAAGGCTTTAACATAGAGATATATACAAATACATGTCTAAATATGTATATTATAGTAAAGTTAACATGCGAGTGGAAGTGCAAACTACCGTTCCACTCGTAATCTAGCCCTTTATCCTTTTAGAGCATGATAAACATAGCTGCAGATAAAGAACTTAAAATGATAAAAAAAGAATACAAAAAATATACATGTTTGGTGTTAGTTAAATCGGAGGAAGTGCTAATTAACCTCTCAATGCACAGGACGTGAACACCGTCATGCGCATCTCTACCTACGTATAGGTGCATGATGAGCCTCTCTCTTCATGCAGGGAGATTACCAATCACCTATCCCCCTCACTACTCACTACAGGCTGGGGATTCTTAGTGGCCTAGTGGGTGGCACTTCAAGGCTTAATAGGAATGCCGGTGATGTCACCACATATGCACGTGGAGAGGTCAAAAAGGGGGTTGAACAAGGATACATACCGGTAGCTGTAAGGGAACTGGATGGAAGGAAGGATTTTCAAACCCCTCAATTTCAGTTCCCTTTAGTAACTACAAACCTCCAATACCTCTCATTTGAAACAGAAATGGTGATTTGCTTGGGGTATTACAAATTATGCACAATAAAAAAAATGTCTAAAGGCCCCTTATACATTTTATTTTATATAAGAAAAGTCAGTCTATTAAAAAAAAATATATGAATTTTGTCTGTATAGACAGGTGATCACTGTAGTAAGAAATGTCTTGTCATCATTTATTAACAGATGTTTATTGAACAACAAGATGTAAATATTTCTTTAGAATCTAATATTAAGAGTTTTTTTTTTTACTAAAATGAAAAAAATATAGTTTGAATATTGTTATTGTACAAATTCTTTAAAGTACCATAATATTATTGGAAGAGAAACTGCTTGGCATTGGCAATAGGATCTGATTTTTTTATGGGAGGAGTATGGGCATTATAGATGTAAGTATATATATATATACACAGTGGGGTAAAAAAAGTATTTAGTCAGCCATCAATTGTGCAAGTTCTCCCACTTGAGAAGATGAGAGAGGCCTGTAATTTTCATCATAGGTATACCTCAACTATGAGAGACAAAATGTGGAAACAAATCCAGACAATCACAGTGTCTGATTTGGAAATAATTTATTTGCAAATTATGGTGGAAAATAAGTATTTGGTCAATATCAAAAGTTCATCTCAATACTTTGTTATATATCCTTTGTTGGCAATGACAAAGGTCAAAAGTTTTCTGTAAGTCTTCACAAGGTTGTCACACACTGTTGCTGGTATGTTGGCTCATTCCTACATGCAGATCTCCTCTAGAGCAGTGATGTTTTGGGGCTGTCGCTGGGCAACACAGACTTTCAACTCCCGCCAAAGGTTTTCTATGGGGTTGAGATCTGGAGACTGGCTAGGCCACTCCAGGACTTTGAAATGCTTCTTACGAAGCCACTCCTTCATTGCCCGGGCGGTGTGTTTGGGATCATTGTCATGCTGAAAGACCCAGCCACGTTTCATCTTCAATGCCCTTGCTGATGGAAGGAGGTTTGCACTCAAAATATCACAATACATGGATTAGTCGTCCTGTTCCCTTTGCAGAGAAATAGCCCCAAAGCATGATGTTGCCACCCCCATGCTTCACAGTAGGTATGGTGTTCTTTGGTTGCAACTCAGCATTCTCTCTCCTCCAAACACGACGAGTTGTTTTTCTACCAAACAGTTCTACTTTGGTTTCATCTGACCATATGACATTCTCCCAATCCGCTTCTGGATCATCCAAATGCTCTCTAGCATACTTCGGGCCCGGACATGTACTGACATGTACTGGCTTAAGCGGGGGGACACGCCAGTCTCTGGCGGCGTAGTGTGTTACTGATGGTAGCCTTTGTTAAGTTGGTCCCAGCAGGTCATTCACTAGGTCTCCCCGTGTGGTTCTGGGATGTTTGCTCACTGTTCTTGTGATCATTTTGACCCCACGGAGTGAGATCTTGCGTGGAGCCCCAGATCAAGGGAGATTATAAGTGGTCTTGTATGTCTTCCATTTTCTAATTATTGCTCCCACATTTGATTTCTTGACACCAAGCTGCTTGCCTATTGCAGATTCAGTCTTCCCAGCCTGGTGCAGGTCTACAATTTTGTTTCTGGTGTCCTTTGACAGTTCTTTGGTCTTCACCATAGTGGAGTTTGGAGTGTGACTGTTTGAGGTTGTGGACAGGTGTCTTGAAAGCAAGTTCAAACAGGTGCCATTAATACAGGTAATGAGTGGAGGACAGAGGAACCTCTTAAAGCAGAAGATACAGGTCTGTGAGAGCCAGAAATCTTGCTTGTTTGTAGGTGACCAAATACTTATTTTCCAACATAATATGCAAATAAATTATTTCCAAATCAGACAATGTGATTGTCTGGATTTGTTTCCACATTTTATCTCTCATATTTGAGGTATACCTATGATGAAAATTACAGGCCTCTCTCATCTTCTTAAGTGGGAGAACTTGCACAATTGGTGGCTGACTAAATACTTTTTTGCCCCACTGTATTTTTTTTTTGCACTCCTGTTAAAAATATTATTAATCAGGTGTGTTGTAATTTTTTGTTCAAAATAAATATTTTTGTGGATTATTGTATACATATTAAGTATATATTGAATATATATGTTGATAGGTGGTCAGAAAAGAAAACAGATTATAGATATTATTATGCTGTCGGTAGTAGATCTGTGTTTAATTTGAGGGATTTAAAAGAGGTATATTTTTTAAAAAAGTATCTACTTTTATATAAAATGGGCTCCATTTATCAAAGGCCTGGTGGACGAGGCAAGCGGGCAGCAGTATGCTGCCTGTAGTTAACATTCCGCTGATTATGTAATTCCATCCCCGCTTGCTTGCCTGTGTCCAATTGTGCCCAAGAGGGGTCTGTCAATAATCTAAATTGAATCAAGAAAATTGCAATCCGCCAACTTAAGTGTTGCAGAAAGGTTAAGTAGCAGTGGTCTTATGACTACATTTATATATAATTAGCTATTTACTTATTTGTGCCAGTGATGACTATAAAAACTTTTAAATATAAAACAACATTCTAAGATTTTTAAATATTAAAAATAAACTGTCTCTACTTAAAATAGATTTAAATCACATATAATTTGCTGATGTTTTTATTCTCCACAGATCCTATCATGATGGGAATGTCCACCCTCTTTAATATTGTAAATCACCCACCTAATGGTCTTCCCTTAGCATTCTTATCCAAACTAAGAGTGTACTTCATGGGAGTATTTTCTGAACTCATAGAGGTTAGCAATATTTTTTCAATAATCAAGAACATATTTATAGTATTATCTTTAATTCTTTGCTTATTTAGTACAATTTTTGACATAGGTTGGATTTCACACTGATGGACTACAAGAACTATTAATGAACAGACATATATTCTCTACAGAAAGTAAGCATGGAAATCTGAAAAATATTATGGATATGTTGAAAAAGGTAAGATTGTTTCTCAAATTTTTAAATGTGCACCATTGCTACCAGCATTTTGTTATTAGAGCAATTTTTTTACACCCATAAATTAATTCATTTCTCTCCTATAATTTGAATATTCACTATGAAGGAAGATTAAATGTTTGGCAAAGATTTGGCAAATATGAACAAAAATATACCTGTATATATACAAATAATAAACTTATGTCAAATGTATGGCTTAAAATCATCAAATATTTGAGATCATCTGGGTTTGTATATTTTGAAGAATAATAAATAACATGTTTAATTAATTATTTAGCAAAACATTCATAGAAATCACTTAAAATTTGAGGTGATTTTTAAGTAGCAACTTAGTTCATACTGAACAGATTTACTTTAAAAATGTACTGATCTTGCTGGTTTTACTACATTTGTTAGTCTAAAGATTAGCGAAAGTTATCAATAAATCAAGTGAAAATGTTGAGATTATTTAATATTTAAGTTTTCAGTCTGTAAAAAGAAATATGGAGCTAGCCCTTTTATGTTTATTGATATAAGATATTTGAGAGGTTTGGTAAGATAATTTATTATTTGATGTCCTCTCATTGTTTCCAGGAGAATTTGTGTTAGTTTGTGTGTGTTTATGTTTGGAAAGCTATAATTATTTTTTTCCCAAAAATGATAAAAAAAAAAGATTGAAAATGTAACCCTGTTTTTTGAAAGCTATAATATATGTTTAAAAAGTAATAGTTTTTTTTTTTTTGTTCTCTCCTTATTGGCATTTTTTTCTAACAAAATGTTATAGCTATCAAAATGGAGACCAGTGCCTACTGATGAACCACTTGCTGCAGCTTACATCAAATTTTTTGGTCAAGAAATTCTTTTTCATCAACTTGATAAACATGATCTGCAAAACATAGTGCAGGTAATTTAGTCTCCAGTTTACATGTATATATGTGAAACATAAAACAAAATATTCTGGTCACACATAAATTATCTTTTTATTTTTCCTTACAAAAATAGAAAACAGAGATGTTGCCCATAATTCATTACATTGTAGTTCTTTTTTATATAGCTGTGTATATAGATAGATAGACATACACATATATGTGTGCATACATATTTATATACATTGTGTATATATATATATATATATATATATATATACATACAGGTATATACACATATAAATATATACACACACAAACACACACATATATACATATATACATATATACATATATATATATATATATATATATATATATATATATATACATAAATCAGTACAATTGTTATATAGTTGTATAACAGACATAATTATATATATATACATACATACATTTTTAACAATGTGTACCTTTTACCAGAAACAAACTTTTATTTTTAATGTATTAATTATTTGGTTCAATTAGTAACCCAAATTAATTTTGACATTTTTTTTCTCCTTGCCAATTTAACACTGGAGTAGTAAGACTTGTATCAATTAGTTATGTGATTAAATTACTTTCTTTAATTAAATTGCAGGTGTTAATTGCAATAAAAAACAAAACAACACAACTATGTCAACAGATTAACTATTTACCTCCTAATATAAATAATACATACAAATGAGAAATAAATAGATAGCTAGACTCTTTTCTTTTCAAGCTTGATTAATTAAGTCATCTTAAAATGAAAAATAAGCATTATTATTATCATCATCATCATTCGTATTATTCACATTCCTAATATTAATAATATTTATAATAAATGCTAATAATCAGTTAAATACAGCACATTTTAGTCTTTCTTGTAATGAGAATCCCTACATAAATACTAGACATGTGCACTGGGGGCGAAAAGCTTGTTTAGTCCAAAAGATTTGTTTCAGGTTTTTTAAAAAGTTTGGTTTGGCCGAATTTTGGCCATGCAGGCATTTGGTTTGGATGAATATTGAATTTGGTTTCAATACCCTTATTTCCATATCGAACAGCTAATATACACCTAGATTACGAGTTTTGAGCACTATAGGGAAAGTAAAGAATGCAACAAAAGTGGCGTTATTTAACCCCCTATAGCGCTGCCATTTCAAGTTTTTGAAAAACACTGCTTGCGCGTGTGATATGGAGATTTTAAGCTCCATACCACACACAAAACAAGCAGTGTTTTGACGTGCTCGTGCACACTTTACCCATAGACATCAATGGGGAGATATGGCTAAAAATAAGTCTAACACCTGCGATCGCGGAAACAAAAGTGCCGTAACGCAGCCCCATTGATGTCTATGGGTAAAAAGAAAAGACAGTTTCAACCTAACACCCTAGCATAAACCCCGAGTCTAAACACCCCTAATCTGCTGCCCCCAATATTGCTGACGCCTGCCTACAGTTATTAACCACTAATCTGCTGCTCCTGATGTCGCCGCCACCTAAATAAAATTATTGACCCCTAATCAGCCGCTCCCGATATCGCCGCCACTATACTAAAGTTATTAACCCCATATCCGCTGCACCCCAACATCGCCGCAACTATAGTAAGGTTATTAACCCCCTATTCCTCCACTCCCAATATGGCTGCCACCTAAATAAAGCTATTAACCCTTAAACCTCTAGCCTCCCACATCATTACCACTAAATAAACCTACTAACCCCTAAACCGCCAACCCCCCACATTGCAACAACCTAAATTAAACTATTAACCCCTCACCCTAACATAACCCTAACCCTGACACCCCCCAACTTTAACATAATTAAAATAGATCTAAATAAAACTATTAACCCCAAAACTGCAAGCCCCCCACATCGCAACAACCTAAATTAAACTATATTAACCCCTAAACCTAACCCTAACTTTAACGTAACCCTAACCCAACACCCAACGTTAACATAATAAAATTAGATCTAAATTACTATTATTAACAAAATAATACCAATTTAAAACTAAATACTTACCTGTGAAAAAGAACCTAAGGTAGCTACAATATAACTAATAGTTACATTGTAGCTAGCTTAGGTTTTATTTTTATTTCACAGGTAATTTTGTATTTATTTTAACTAGGTCAACTAGTTAGTAAATAGTTATTAACTATTTACTAACTACCTAGTTAAAATAAATGCAAACTTACCTGTGAAATTAAACCAAAGCTACCTTACACTAAAACCTACCCCATTACAAAAATTAAAAAAAACACTAAAATCACAAAAAATAAAAAAAACTACCATTACAAAAAACAACAACAAAATTATCAAAAAAAATAAAGATTATTCCTATTCTAATTCCCTTTTTTTTTAAGCAAAAAACACCCGAAAATAAAAAAGCCTAATCTAGAATAAACTACCAAGGGCCCTTAAAATGACCTTTTTTTGGGGGGGGGGCCTTAAAAGGGTCTCTTGTAGGCATTGCCCTGAGTTAAACAGCTTTTTTGCTAAAAAAAACCCCACCCATAATAAAAACCCACCCAAAATGAAAAACCTAATCTAGAATAAACTACAATGGCCCTTAAAATGGTCTTTTGTAGGGCATTGCCTAACCCCCCAAACCCATAAAATAAAAAACTATCTAAAAAACCTAAGCTACCCATTGCCCTGAAAAGGGTATTTGTATGAGCATTGCCCTTAAAAGGGCATTTAGTTATTTTACTGCCCAGACCCTAAACAAACAAAAAAAAAAAAACACCCAAAAAACCTTTAAAAAAAGCCTAACACTAACCACAAGACGATCCACTTACAGTTTTTGAAGTCCCGCTTGAACGATCTTCATCCCGGAGTTGAAGTTGATCCAGGCAGCGAGAAGTCTTCATCCAGACGGCCTCTTCAATCTTCATCCCAGCGGTGAAGTCCTGGTTGATCGTATTGGCTGATTTGAACAGCCAATAGGATTTTAGCAGCTCTAATTACTATTGGCTGATTCAAAATTTTCAGCCAATAGGAATGCAAGGGACGTCATCTCGGATCGCGTTCCTTGCATTGAAGATTCAGTGTAAGGCGGCGACCATATGAAGAGGATGCTCCATGCCAGATGTCTTCAGGATGGACCCACTCCGCGCCTCCAGGATCAAGATAGAAGATGCCGCCTGGATGAAGATTGAAGAGGCCGTCTGGATGAAGACTTCTTGCCACTTGGATCAGTACTTCACCGCCGGGATGAAGATTGAAGAGGCTGCCTCGATGAAGACTTCTCGCTGCCTGGATTAGGACTTCAACTCCGGGATGAAGATCGTTCAAGCGGGACTCAAAAACTGTAAGTGGATCGTCTTGGGGTTAGTGTTAGGCTTTTTAAGTGTTTTTTGGGTGGGGTTTTTTTTAGTTTAGGGTCTGGGCAGTTAAAGAGCTAAATGCCCTTTTCAGGGCAATGCCCATACAAATGCCCTTTTCAGGGTAATGGGTAGCTTACTTTTTTTTAGAATTAGGTTTTTTATTTTGGGTGGTTGGTTAAGTGGTGGGTTTTACTGTTGGGGGTCTTTTTTTTTTTTACAGGTAAAAGAGCTGATATCTTTGGAGCAATGCCCCACAAAAGGCCCTTTTAAGGGCCATTTATAGTTTATTGTAGGCTTATTGTAGGCTAGCTTTTTTATTTATTTTTTTATTTTGGCTGGGCTTTTTTATTTTGATAGGGCTATTAGATTAGGTGTAATTATTTTTTTATTTTGGATCATTTCGTTTGTTATTTTCCGTAATTTAGTGTTTGTTATTATTTGTAAATTAGTTTTTTTTTTTTATTTTGTATTTGGATCTTTGTAATTTTAAAAGTAGTGTTAAGATTTTTTTAATGTGAAGTTTAGTTTAATTTAATTGGTAGTTAGTTTAATTTTAGTTTAATAAGTTAGTTTAAACTTATTTTTTTTAATTTGACACGTAAGTTTTAGTTTAATTTAAGATAGGTAAATTGTAATTTTAATATGAAGTTAGGGGGTTGTTAGGTTTAGTGGTAAAAACTTAAATTTAGTTTATTTAGATGTGGGGGGCTTTCAGTTTAGGGGTTAATAGTTTAGTTTAGTATATTTCGTTGTGGGGAGCTTGCGGTTTAGGGGTTAATAAGTTTAGTATAGTGGCGGCGGTGTAGGGGTTAATAATATTTAAATAGTGATTGCGATACGGGAGGGTGGTAGTTTAGGGGTTAATAAGTTTATTATAGGGTTGAGGATGTCAGGGAGTGGCGGACTAGGAGTTAATATTTTTGTTAAGTGGCGGCAATATCGGGAGTGGCAGATTAGGGGTTAAAAAATGTATTATAGTGTTTCCGATGTGGGAGGGCTTCGGTTTAGGGGTTAATAGGTAGTTTATGGGTGTTAGTGTACCTTTTTTAACACATTAGTTATGAGATTTATGTTACAGATTTGTTGCGTATAACTCATAACTACTGACTTTAGATGGCGTTACAGATCTTGTCATTTTAGGCTGTAACGCTCACTTTTTAGCCTCACCGCTAAACTCGTAATACCGGCGCTATGGGAATCCCATGAAAAACGTCATTTTTACGAGTGCGGTACTGACGTTGCGTTACAGGCTAAAAGACTTGCGGTATAGCTATACCAACAAGACTCGTAATGGCTGCATTAGGGAAAATGATGCGTTATGGGCCACAACGCTGCTATTTGACTCATAATGCAAAACTCATAATCTAGGTGATAGGCAATTAATATAACAAAAAAATGTTACTTTATAGGATTTGAACAATTAAAAGAACCAATGTTTCAATGTAAAAGAACATACAACTCCTGTATTACTAAAATCCAGCAATTGGTGCCTAAAAGGCTGTCCCTAACATCAGTCATTAGTAATACTATAGCAGAATTGTACAGGGGATTATGGACAAATGAATGGTAAGACACCCTGTACATCATTACAAACAAAATATTATTATTAACCAAATTATATAACTCCTTTACCCATTCCTGCACCTTTTTTTTTTGGCACAAGACGGAATCAATGAATGAATGAATCAACTTCATCAAGCAATCATTTTATTTTTTCATCAATTTCAGCCAATAATGTATTTGGCTGTTCTTATATCAAACAACTAGACGAATCAGCAAAATTTGGATGAATTTGCATTCATCAGAGTCCCGAATAAACATCTCTAATAAATACTTTAATTAACATGATATATTTTTCCAAGAATTTTTAATCAAAATGAAATAAATTCTACTATCTGGTTTTAACATTTATGTAAATAGATAGTGATATATACTAGAAGCATAATTTTAAGATGGCTGTGCTATTACATTTTACACACATTTTTGGACACATTAAAATGGATATAACATATTAGAGTTTCTTTAAGAATCAATATTATTTAAAAATTGTAGTGCCACAATTTAATATAATAATAATAATAATAATAATAATAATAATAATAATAATAATAATAATAATAATAATAATATCTAGGAGAATATAATAATAATACCAATCAAGGGGTGCATTCAAATCTATTAGAAGAGACATTTTTTTTGTCAAATTGAGGCCATTGTAATTACATTTTTGTTTCACTACACACAATGGGCAAGATTGCAAGTGGCGTAAGACTTCAGATACCACAATTGTGCTAACTTTACCTCTCCATAGACTTTCTAGCAGTTATCACTTGCACGCTAACCCAACACCACGTTAGACCAACTGTACTAAACCTGAAGTGAGTTTACTTCACATTCTTATGTTCTTCACATAGAGGAAAATGTTATATATATATATATATATATATATATAGTAACAAGAACTTTTGGCAACCACTGTCTTCTAGGGTTTAAATGCAATAGAGGACAATCCAGTTAAAGTTTTGAAAACTTTATTTTCTTCCAAAATAGTAAGGTGACTTTAACAGCAGCATACAGTTTGTTCACAGGTAAGGCAAAAGGAACACATTCAGTCTTTGCACAAGCTTCCAAAACAGCAAATCTCTGTCTGTATTGTCTGCATCAATACAAATGTCCCTTACAGTATGTAACAGCAAACAGAAATCCAGCAAAACGTTTAGTACATCATATTTTTCACAACACATCATATCAGGCCTCCTGCCTGGCTGTAATCTACTTAGCTAGAGAAATTCTTGCCTTTAAACCCTAGGAGCAGTAATCATGAGCCACACCTGAGTTTAATTGTCTTTAACAGCTGTAAGGTATTCACAACTAAAAAACACTAATCACTTCCCTGGGGTTTCTTAGCAAAATGATAAAGTGAAATGTATTAAACTTCGTCTAATATATACTCCCTCTATCACCAAACCAGACTTTCTGTCACACTTCCTCCCCCCCCAGCTCACACTTGGTAGAGTGAGCGACCATAGACATTAAAAAGTGTACCCTTGAAAGACCATCAGAATTGCCCTGCAAAAGACCTGCTCTGTGCTCAACAAAGAAATGAAAAGGCTGCAGACTAAGAAACCATCTAGTCACTCTTGCATTCCTATCTTTATTCTGACTCATCCATTTGAGAGGAGCATGATCTGTAATCAACCTGAATTTCCTCCCCAACAAATAGTACCAAAGAGACTCCAAAGCCCACTTAATAGCTAAACATTCTTTTTCAACAATAGAGTAATTTTTCTCTTGTTGGTTTAATATTCAACTAAGAAATAATACAGGATGCTCCTCCCCTTGGTACACTTGGGAAAGAACAGCCCCCACACCAACATCAGAAGCATCAGTTTGCACTATAAAATCTTTACAAAAATCTGGAGTTACCAAAACTGGATAGGCACACAGGGCATCTTTCAAATGCTTAAAAGCCTTGTCTGCTTCTGTAGACCATTTAACCATCATTGGTGATTTTGCCTTTGTAAGATCAGTTAAAGGAGCACCTATTGTAGTAAAATCTGGAATAAACCTTCTTTAATATCCAGTCAAACCCAAAAAAGCTCTAACTTGCTTTTTAGTTAGGGGCAGGGGCCAGTTTTGTATGGGTTCTATTTTAGTTGTCTGTTGCTTAACTAATCATCTCCCAATTGTATATCCCAAGTACTTTGCTTCCTCTAAACTTATGGTACATTTTGAAGGATTCACAGTTAAGCCAGCAGAGAAAATGGAGTCAACTGCCTGAACTTTTGGGAGATGTGATTCCCAATCTGTACTATAAATGATTACATCATCAAGATACGCTGCAGCATAACGAACATGGGGCTTTAGAATTCTATCCATCATTCTCTGAAATGTTGCAGGAGCACCATGTAACCCAAATGGCAAAACTGTATACTGAAACAACCCATCTGGAGTTGAAAAAGCAGTTTTCTCCTTTGCCTGATCAGTGAGGGGTACCTGCCAATAGCCTTTTGTTAAATCAATTGTTGTTAAATAACATGCTTTTCCTAGTTTTTCTATTAACTCATCAACCCTAGACATTGGGTAGATATCACAAAATATTAAACAGATTGCTGTGCTTCCCTGTAAAGATATATAAACTATAATATATACTGAAAATGGGAGATGAGAATACAGTATTACACTATTACCAAATAATATAATAAAAGAAACAGAGTGGATAATGGGTGGATAAGATCAATGCTCCACCAGTAAATGCTACAGTCAATGTGTACCAGACTTTTAAGCCAAATCTCCACAAAGTTGTATACAAGTGGGGCAATACAATCACACCTGTAAATAAGGGATTCCTTTGTAAGGTCAAAAGTCCCAGGATCCAAAACATAATCTATATAGATGGAAAGATTATTAGTAATTAGTAAAAAGGGTCTCTTACTAATAATCTTTCCATCTATATAGATTATCTTTTACAACCACTTGTTAAAAAACTAACTCTTTCCTTTTAGATACCACCCAAACTATTATAACTTTTGAAGGAATGAAGTGGGAGAATGATTTCCTATGGATCACGTGCAACGTCACGGCGCTCTATACGTGTATCCCTCATAATCTAGGGATTAAGGCTATGGAAGAAAGCATGTTATCAAGCCAACTTCCACACACACAAATCAAATTTATTTTGACATGTATATATATATATATATATATATATATATATGTATATGAGTTTATACTCCAACATAATTATTTTCAGTTTGAATCCTAATTTTTCCTGCAGATACAAGGCACGGTGATGGGGGACCACATTTTCCCCATCGTATGCCAATCTTTACATGGATTGCTTTGAAAAAAAAAGTGCATTTGGCACAACAATCCGTATAGAGATCATCTAGTATCTTACTACAGATACATAGATGATATTATTATAGTGTGGAAAGGTGGCAAAGATGAAGTCAAGGGTTTTCTAGACTTCCTTAACAGCAACTCAATGAATCTCAAATGTACCAACAATATCAGGAAGAGTGAGATCGAATTTTTAGAGCTTGCTCTTTTTGTTGATCAGGACCATCGAGTTGCTGTGAGAAACTATAGAAAGCCAACAGATAAGAACGGCATTTTAAATGCCAAGAGTGGACATCTCCCTAGATGGAAAAATAACATCCCACTAGGTCAATACCAGAGAATTTGTAGAAATTGTACTCATACATCAGACTACACTAAAGAATCCTGTATTCTAGATAGGAGATTCAAAGAAAAAGGGTACAACGATACCCTAATACAAGATGTAAAAGAAAAAGTCTCTAAAATGAAGAGAGAGGATATGCTCAATCCAGTTTGTAGAAATAGCACTGAAACTAGAAATAAGGTTGAAAGTCAGATTTATAACCACATTCAGAAAGGGAAGTCAATATATTGACAGGATACTGAGAAAGCGCTGGAACTTTTTAACAAGTGATCCTATTCTAGGTAAAATTCTCCCAGAAAAAACTCTCATTACATATAGGAAGAATAAAGACTTTATAAACATACTTGCACCATCGAAACTGAAACCCATCACTGAATCCAGGTCCAAAGAACACGCCCACTGGCTCAGTTGAGCCAATGGGACATGGCCCTGTGGACACAATATCTGTAGTTCAATTTTAAAAGGGGATACCTTTCAAAATATAAATGGTGCTAAGGATTACAAAATTAAACATAAATACTCATGTAAATTTACCTTTGTAGTCTATCTTTTGATCTGTCCATGTAATTGTTTCTACATTGGGAGAACCAAAAGAATGATGAAAGTCAGATTCAGTGAACATTGCAATAACATCAAAAATAAAATTGAAACACATAGTATACCTGATCATTTCAATATGTTTCACAATTCCAGTCCTAATGGTTTAAAAATCATAATTATAGATTGGATCCCCCCAAATAGTTCAAACAATAGACTAAGAACCTTACGCCAATGCAAAACTTATTGGATACATGAATTGAACACTCCTAATCTGTCTCATCTGAAAGGACTGAATATAGATCTTGATTTACAAGCATTTATGTAATAATCTATTATCTCATAGTCGGACACCAAGATACAACTTTACTATAACATCTATACATTTATTAAATAAGATAGTACTCAGGAAATTTATTAGAAACATAGGTATACGCCTTAGTTTTTAAATTCATATTTTAAATTCCTATTCAAACATACAAATTACTTATACAAAATTCAGGAGCAGCAATGATATGATCCTGTAGACTAAATTATTTATTTGAATTTTCCATTCGGTAGATGTCCACCGTAATAATTGGACATATACATGCATATTCTTTACAGACACTCATGTACTGTTTATGGTTTTAGTCTGTAGTAATGCCCTAGCTATTTCATTATATAGTAGGCTAGTCTATTTAGTTCAGCCCACATATACATTTATTATTATATATTTACATTCACCTAGTATCCCCCTTGATAAGTTATGTAGCTTTTGGATTGTGCTAGTTCTGATAGCTAGTTACATACATATTTGTCTATCTTTAATGATAGGGATGTTACATATTTTTTGAGCACTTTACAAACCTTTTTTCACATTATTACTACACATGATTACTCACATCCCTTCCATTTTAGCTTGTCCCCTGCTATCCACTCGGTAGTTCTGGCAAGAATGTATCTATTTCATCTGTAATTGGTCACTGTGCGCTTGTTTAGCGTATAGCGATAGACATGATTTTATAATGTTTAATTCCATGAGTATAAATGAGTAAAATAGCCTTCTACTGTAATGTATACTTTTAATGTATTGTTATCCATATATTTCAATTTAGGTCTTTTATCCAGTGTAGGATCGTGACTATTTTGCAGCATGGCACGCAACTTTTTGTAAATATATTTTGTATTTTTATTTTACACATACCATATTTCTTGCATTGACTCTTTCCCACAGATGGACATGATTTAGCTATTATGTTTACTTTGTTGGAACTTTTATATCGGAGTTTCTTTCACTCACCAGCCAATCCGGATCAGTTTTACGTCCAGCCAATGAGATGCGGTCTCGCATCAGGTAATTTCAATGATCAGATCAGTAAGCCTCTTGAAAAAGTCTGTTCGTAAACAGATGAAACGCGTTGAGGAAAATAGACCCCCCAGGACCTCCTCTGGTAATTTTGTTACCAATCGACCCCAGCTATGTGCACAAATCTTGGTTATTTGCTTTCTCTGAGATCAGCTCGACGTTCACACTAATGACCAGCACAGAAACAGACCAACATTCTATTTGATTCATGGGATGTTGAGGACTCTGTGGTGATATTACTTCAGTGACTGTTTGTTTTTAACATTTTGTAAGTTTTTTATTTTTATTGCGCACATTTGGCTCTTAATTAAATACTTAGAGTGGCTTTTGCGCTGTTTCTTCTTCCCTCATTGGGTAGGTATCAAATTTTGAAATACAATTTAATTTACGATAATCGTTACAAAATCGTAAAGTACCATCCGGTTTAGAAACTAACACAATTGGACTGCTCCAATCACTGTATGATTCTTCAATCACCCTAAGTTTTAACATTTTTTCCACCTCCAATTTATTAGCCCCCTATGGGCTTCAGGAACTCTATAGGGTTTAAGGGAAACTTTTTTCCCTGGTTCTGTAACTATGTCATGTTTAATTACGTTAGTTCTCCCTGGCATCATGGAAAAAAAACTCTCTGTTCCTTCCAATAAAGTCATTGACCTCTTGCTTTTGATGCACAGATAAGGTTTCAGAAACATTTAACTCTGGCTCAGTAACAGGTATCTCTGTGGTATTTACCACACACAAAACCTCCCTATCCTTCCAGGGCTTCAGTAAATTAATGTGATATATCTGCTCAGGTTTTCTTTTCCCTGGCTGACTAACCTTATAGTTTACATCACCCACCTTTTCAATCACCTCATATGGGCCATGCCAAGTAGCAAAAAATGTATTTTCTACTGTAGGGACTAAAACTAGTACCCTGTCACCAGGCTGAAACACTCTAACCCTAGAATTATGATTATAACTGTGTTTTTGTGCTTCTTGGGCTTTTCCCATATGTTCCATAACCAGTCGATCCTGCATTTAAAATATATGCTCAATAACACTTCTATAGGGTGTAGTTTCCTGTTCCCATGTCTCTTTAACAATATCAAGTAACTCACGTGGATGTCGACCATACAAAAGTTCAAAAGGTGAAAACCCTGTTGAGGCCTGAGGAACTTTCCTGATAGAAAACATTAAATAAGGCAATAAAAGGTCCCATTTTTTTCCATCCACATCAATTGCCTTCCGTAACATACTCTTTAGGGTCTTATTGAACCTCTCTACCAGCCCATCAGTTTGAGGGTGATATACTGAAGTTTTCAGATGCTTAATATGGAGCAGTTTACACAATTCTTTTGTAACCTTAGACATAAAAGGAGTCCCTTGATCTGTCAACATTTCCTTGGGTATACCCACTCTACTAAACATAAGCATAAGTTCCTTTGCTATACATTTTGCAGAACTATTACGTAGGGGTACTGTCTCAGGATTGCGGGTTGCATAATCCAGGACAACCAGTATATACTGGTGTCCTCTGGCTGACTTCACCAGTGGACCTATCAAGTCCATGGCAATTCTTTTGAATGGCACATCAATGATTGGTAAAGGCACTAATGGACTGTGAAAATCCTTAGTGGGAGCAGTTAGCTGGCACTTGGGACATAAAGAGCAATAATTGTTAACGGCCTTAAACACACCTGGCCAGTAAAACCTTCTAAGGACCCTTTCTTTAGTCTTATCCATTCCCAGGTGCCCCCTAGTATGTGACTATGTGCAAGATTTAACACTGGGCACTTTTAAAATTACCACAATTAACCTCCAAATCTAATAAATCATCATTGCTTTCTGTACTAACACCTGGCTCATTATTCTGGAGAGGATGGTCTCTTATCAATACAGGCAAAGGACAATAAGTTTTACCTTTACTGTTTTCGTCCAAATCAATTTCAGAAAAAGCAAACACAAAATCCTTAATTGTTTCATTCCCTTTGGACTCCTTAGCTGAATTTACTATTAAAGCCCATAATTAAAAAAAAAAATAGGAAAATCCCATCCTATCACCACCTCATGAGCTAATTTGGGTACTACACCTACCCAATGTTTTAAAGAACCACATTGTGTTTCGAAATTTACATCAGCTGTAGCATATTCACGTTTATCACCATGAACACAAAGAATACCCATTTTATGCATATGATCAATATTCACATCAGGTAATATAACTTTTGCCACTAATGTAACCATACTACCTGAATCAAGTAATGCTTTACACATTCTATCATTTACAGTCACCAAACACATGTGAGAGACATCGCTATTATCATGATGAATACAGTTATACAAAAATGAGTGTGGCCCTGTATTATCACTTGTACTATAGTCCATCAGTTCATCTTTAAGGGCACAGTCTCTGGCAACATGACCAACCTCATTACACTTAAAACATTTAATACTATAATTAGATTTCATTCCAGGTTGGTTATATTTAAATGTTCTTCTATTTCCCAGAGGAGTGTCCCTTGTATCTTGTAAATATAACTGCTGGTCTCTCACCCCCCTTCCCCCTTGAACAGTCTTACCAGTTCTTGTAGAGTTCTGGCAAATAGGAGAGGATAAATCTGCTGGAGGTAGATGCAAAACTTCTTCTGCCACAATATACCTTTCCACTAGAGCAATCAGTTGGTCTGCACTTTGAGGGTCACCCTGACTGACCCATTGACGCAGGGAAGCAGGTAATCCTCATTGAAAGCTATCCATCACCAATAACTCCATAATCTTATTAGTGGAGTTAATCTCTGGTTGCAGCCATTTCCTGGCAAGGTGAATGAAGTCAAACATCTGTGATCTTGCAGCTGTAGCAGATACATATCTCCAAGAGTAGAATCTTTCAGCATGTACTGCAGAAGTTACTCCTAGGCATGCCAGGATCTCAGACTTCAGCTTGTCATAGTCACTGGCTTGCTCCGGCTCTAGGTAAAGTAGGCCTTTTGAGGTTCTCCACTCAAAAAAGGTGCAAGCATGCTCGCCCACTCATCTGCTTGCCATCCTTCTCTTTCCGCTGTTCTCTCAAAGGCAAGAAGGTACGCCTCAAAATCATCCGCTGCAGACATCTTTTGAATATAGTGACTAGCTCGTAAAACTTTAGAGCCTTGACAACCACAAGCAGGATCAGAGCTCAGTCTCTCATATATAGCTTGAATCTCTTTCCGCAACGTGCATGTGGCGTTCTGCTGTTCCTCACAAACCTTCCTGAATGTTTCTGCTTGAAATGTGACCATCTGTTGCACCAGCACTTCAGTACTCTCTTTCTGTGTTTTTGCCATAATCATAGCGTTCTCCGTCTGTGCCAACACAAACAGCTGCAGAGCTACACTGTTTTCAGCAGCTTTTCTATTGGCCTCCTGTTGACTGACTGAATCAGTGCTTTAATAACTTCCTCCATGTTGTTTGCAAATTATAAAACCCACAGACATAAAATGTGGTGGCCCGCCTTGTCCACCATATGTAACAAGAACCTTTTGCAACCACTGTCTTCTAGGGTTTAAATGCAATAGAGGACAATCCAGTTAAAGTTTTCAAAACTTTATTTTCTTCCAAAATAGTAAGGTGACTTTAACAGCAGCATACAGTTTGTTCACAGGTAAGGCAAAAGGAACACATTCAGTCTTTGCACAAGCTTCCAAAACAGCAAATCTCTGTCTACATTGTCTGTAGCAATACAGGTGTCCTTTACAGAATGTAACAGCAAACATAGATCCAGCAAAACGTTTAGTACATCATAATTTTCACAACACATCATATCAGGCCTCCTGCCTTGCTGTAATCTACTTAGCTAGAGAAATGCTTCCCTTTTAAACCCTAGGAGCAGTAATCATGAGCCACACCTGATTTTAATTGTCTTTAATAGCTGTAAGCTATTCACAACTAAAAAAACACTAATCATTTCCCTTGGGTTTCTTAGCAAAATGGTAAAGTAAAATGTATTAAAGTGAAGGTCAATTTTCATCAATTAGTGCCCGGTTTTTAAAAATATTTTTAAAAACAGGGGCACTTTCATTGATGAAAATTTACATTGCACTGGATTTGAAGAAATACTTACCTTTTACTTCTGCAAAACCGGATCACCGATCTCAGCCTCAGTTCCTCTGTACTGACATCAGAAATGACAAAACTGGCTTCCTCCAATCATGGCTTGCACCCCAGAGCGTCCAGCTCGTGATGCCCGGCTGTGATTGGAGGAAGCCAGTTTCGTCATTGCTGTGGTCTACAGCAGGAAGAAGAAGGAGGGAGATCGTTGATCCGGCTTTGCAGGATTAAAAGGTAAGTACAGGGAGTGCAGAATTATTAGGCAAGTTGTATTTTTGAGGATTAATTTTATTATTGAACAGCAAACATGTTCTCAATGAACCCCAAAAACTCATTAATATCAAAGCTGAATAGTTTTGGAAGTAGTTTTTAGTTTGTTTTTAGTTATAGCTATTTTAGGGGGATATCTGTGTGTGCAGGTGACTATTACTGTGCATAATTATTAGGCAACTTAACAAAAAACAAATATATACCCATTTCAATTTATTTTTTTTTACCAATGAAACCAATATAACATCTCAACATTCACAAATATACATTTTTGACATTCAAAAACAAAACAAAAACAAATCAGTGACCAATATAGCCAACTTTCTTTGCAAGGACACTCAAAAGCCTGCCATCCATGGATTCTGTCAGTGTTTTGATCTGTTCACCATCAACATTGCGTGCAGCAGCAACCACAGCCTCCCAGACACTGTTCAGAGAGGTGTACTGTTTTCCCTCCTTGTAAATCTCACATTTGATGATGGACCACAGGTTCTCAATGGGGTTCAGATCAGGTGAACAAGGAGGCCATGTCATTAGATTTTCTTCTTTTATACCCTTTCTTGCCAGCCACGCTGTGGAGTACTTGGATGCGTGTGATGGAGCATTGTCCTGCATGAAAATCATGTTTTTCTTGAAGGATGCAGACTTCTTCCTGTACCACTGCTTGAAGAAGGTGTCTTCCAGAAACTGGCAGTAGGACTGGGAGTTGAGCTTGACTCCATCCTCAACCCGAAAAGGCCCCACAAGCTCATCTTTGATGATACCAGCCCAAACCAGTACTCCACCTCCACCTTGCTGGCGTCTGAGTCGGACTGGAGCTCTCTGCCCTTTACCAATCCAGCCACGGGCCCATCCATCTGGCCCATCAAGACTCACTCTCATTTCATCAGTCCATAAAACCTTAGAAAAATCAGTTTTGAGATATTTCTTGGCCCAGTCTTGACGTTTCAGCTTGTGTGTCTTGTTCAGTGGTGGTCGTCTTTCAGCCTTTCTTACCTTGGCCATGTCTCTGAGTATTGCACACCTTGTGCTTTTGGGCACTCCAGTGATGTTGCAGCTCTGAAATATGGCCAAACTGGTGGCAAGTGGCATCTTGGCAGCTGCACGCTTGATTTTTCTCAGTTCATGGGCAGTTATTTTGCACCTTGGTTTTTCCACACGCTTCTTGCGACCCTGTTGACTATTTTGAATGAAACGCTTGATTGTTCGATGATCACGCTTCAGAAGCTTTGCAATTTTAAGAGTGCTGCATCCCTCTGCAAGATATCTCACTATTTTTGACTTTTCTGAGCCTGTCAAGTCCTTCTTTTGACCCATTTTGCCAAAGGAAAGGAAGTTGCCTAATAATTATGCACACCTGATATAGGGTGTTGATGTCATTAGACCACACCCCTTCTCATTACAGAGATGCACATCACCTAATATGCTTAATTGGTAGTAGGCTTTCGAGCCTATACAGCTTGGAGTAAGACAACATGCATAAAGAGGATGATGTGGTCAAAATACTCATTTGCCTAATAATTCTGCACTCCCTGTATTTCTTCAAATCCAGTGCAATGTAAATTTTCATCAATGAAAGTGCCCCTGTTTTTAAAAGTATTTGATGAAAATTGACCTTCACTTTAAACTTGGTCTAATATATACTCCCTCTATCACCAAACCAGACTTTCTGTCACAATATATATATATATATATATATATATATATATATATATATATATATATATATATATATATATATACCTATATATATCTATATATGTTTGTGTTACTACATGTTAACCCTTTTAAAATAATATTAATAATAATAATATAATATATTTATCAAAAGTGTATATATGTGTACAATAATTTATTTGAATGTATTTTTTATATGTGTTTTGTGCAACTGTTTTTTTAACCCTTACATTTTACTTCAGGCCTGAAGTAGGGATTAATAGTCTATCACAGTTTCGGCTCTCGCTCGTGCCCAAACTATAACTTTGAACTTGTAATACCAGCACTATTCAGCATGCTCATGATATCCTTTGAAAGAATAGGTTGCACTTGAGCAAAATCATCCGTACTAACCCCTCTATGGTTAAAACACACTGTACCATGAACTTTTAATTTCAAAATCACTCGCTAATGATAACGCGGTAAGCAATATTGTTTATCGCACCCATGCTATCATTAGCGCTTCACTTGTAATCTAACCTAGTATAAACTCCATTTATATTTTACATCCAAAACAATGGAAAACACTAGTGTTCCAATCAATTAGAAAACAATTTCACAGAATATTTCTCCTTTTGTATTATTCATTTACTAGTCTATAGAAACCTCATTTCCCTTTTTCAAACATTATATCTTACTTATTTGCAAAGTTTTTTCATTGGTTTTGCTATTTCACATACATCTTTTACATTTTAATGAACCCAAAACATTTCCTAGTTTAAAAATAAAATGAAAATAAAACTGAATTTAAAGGGACAGGAAAACCAACATTTTCCTCTTGTAATTTAAGCAGAGCTTTCAATATTAAACAACTGTCTAATTTACTTCTAGTATCGAATTTGCTTTGTTCTGTTGGTATCCTTTGTTGAAAATAATACCTATATACTGGGTGCAAGATGCTTGTTGGTGGTTGAACTTACATGGCTCTTGCCATTGGCTCACCTTATGTGCTCAGCTAGCTCCCAGTAGTGCATTGTTGTTCCTTCAACAAAAGATACAAAGATGAGTAATCAAATTTAAATAAAATAGAAAATTGTTTGTAATTGTATGCTCAATTGCATTTTTTGGGGGGTTGCATGTCCCTTTAAGTTTCTAAGCTCTGAAGCTCACAGCTAAAATAACATTATCTGAATGAAACTAGGGAATCTGTTTGCCCCTGTTCCCAGTGAGTGGGCATCAGTTCACCCGTGGTTTCTTAACTTGCAAGGGATCCAAAGCAGATTCCACTATTTAATAAATGGAGTTCGATATATCTGATTAAAAGATATATATAAAGATATATATATTAGGAAGTAATTTTCAATATTTTTTCAAATAGCTACCATGTATTTAACTTTATTTTTGATTGACTAACTCCTTCATAGAGGCGCATAATTAAGGGACAAAACTGAAGAAAGAAAATAAAGATAAATAATGAATGTATTATTCATGATGACTGCCCAATATGTTTGAAGGCACTCAAAGTAATATTCATTTATGATACCTGCACAATTTATAATTGTATATCTTTTCGATTAATTTTATAACTAATATGTTTAACGCTAAAAACTCTTTTATCAACCATTTATCAACCTGTGGGCAGACAGGGTTCAAAGTAGGGATGGGCGAATGTGCTGAAAGTGTAATTCGTATGGTAGAAAGAATAGTCCTATGGACATGACAGCTCAGATATCATCATAAGCCCTAACAATTCTCTAGACTATTAAAAATGAAGGGTCCCATCTGCCTCCTTCTCCTCATGTTTCGCCAGTTCTCCTGCTTTTTTTTCGAAGGGCTTATGATGATATCTGAGCTGTCATGTTACTGAATTCTCAGATCAGTTAGGTTATCTATTTGGGATATGACCCCACATTGGTATGTATCAATCATATTTGTATATTGGTTTGGACCGCTACACCCATATCCCTGTTGCGAGTATAACTGTTGATTCTCACCCACTTCAGAGAACTTGACAATAATGACTTTTAAGGGTAATTTTTTGTGTGGCTGGCACACATGTGATTGCTGAACATTATTATAAGTGGACATCTAAATACAGCAATCACAATTAAATGGCACTCATAAGTATTGCATTGTAAAAGCTATCAAAATTCCCACACAGTATACGTAGGCGACTGCGTACCAATAACTGATTTAAGTGTGTGTGTTTTTTCAAGCAACTTTTTATTTTTAAGGCATCACTGTAATCTACCCAATATAGGGAGATACCCACGCTGTTGATTGCATTTTTTGTTATAACTTAATCTACGACAGCTTGCTTGATATATCTTTGTAGGCAGGACTACCCAAACCGCACTTAAGATTGACAGCAATAAGCCTGGCACACTATAAACACAAGCTGATATACTAGAAGTACTAATATGTAGCACCAATGCACTCCTATGATTTCTAAAAGTAGCCACCTGAACAATAATATTTACCTTTCTGTCTCCTACTGCCGACATGAAACATATCCCTTTAGGGGCTGCCCTTTGCACTACTGTGATAGGCCAGTGGTAATATTCAGATACACGTAGCAGGTGGGACTTTACAGAAGTAAATATGCAGACATCTCATAATGATACTGAATCTATACGAATTGCGATAATTACCACTTAGACTACAGGTTAGTTTTACTGTAGCGACATATGCTTAGTAACCATACTAATTGCTATTTCACTTTTGTATCAAACTTTACTGCAACAATAATGGTCCTATTAACACGGTGACTGGTTGCCCAGGGCAATAGACCGAGAGCCTAACTATAGGTAGATTCAGATGCTGCAAACTGAATGTCATTTCAAGCTTAGAATATAAAGCATTTATAGAATTCACAGTTTACATCAAGCATCTTTTCAGAATTTTGGTTCTCACACATATACAGTCGATACCTCCACTCTAATGTGGGTTGACTTATATTTGGTCCAATAAGTGTTTACCTCACATTACACATAATCTACATATCAAACTTAATTTATCTCTTGGTGTGAAAGGATCCAGGAGACTATTTGACTACTTAGCCCTACCATGTCTTGTTGGTTTAAATTAAACTACCCATGTTTTAACTATATCTAATAAAGTATTAACTTGTAAATAATTTTTTTGTCGACGTAACCCCTATCCACAATTATCTATGGAGGAGGTGAGTGCTTGAAGTGTATTCTTACAGCTGTTCTTTTGCTGTTTTTGTATATTTGTGGAACATTAGCATTAATTTTCGTGAAACTAATGCAAATGATCCACTACTACAGATGAAAAAGTTCACCTGTAGCTACTAAAATGCTCACCCACTCCTCTTCTTCACAGTGTGGACCCTGAAAGACACCACACTAAGCCTCCCGTTAGCACGGCTGGGCTTTTGTGAAGAAGAAGAGTAGGTTAGTGCGGCTCTCAAGCACACTTACGTAAATATGTGTAAAGGGACACTAAACCCAATTTTTTTCTTTAATGCTTCAAATAGAGAATGCCATTTTAAGCAACTTCTAATTTACTCCTATAATCAATTTTTCTTTGTTCTCTTGCTATCTTTATTTAAAAAGCAGGAATGTAAAGCTTAACAGCCCGCCCATTTTCAGTTCAGGACTTGGGTTATGCTTGCTTATTGGTTTGCTAAATGTAGCCACCAATAAGCAAGTGCTCTCCATGGTTCTGAACCTAAAATGGACTGGCTCCTAAACTTTAAATTCCTGATTTTTAAATAAAGATAGCAAGAGAATGAAGAAAAATTGATAGTAGGAGTAAATTAGAAAGTTGCTTTAAATCACACACTCTATCTGAATCATTAAAGAAATAATCCCTTTAACTTTAATAAAGGCATTATTGCTTTGTTTTCTTTAAATGTTGTGCTGCATTCTTTTGGGTATTGATCTCATTAAAATGAGATGAATAGCAGTGTTTCATTAACAAATGTGCAAATGCAAATGTCTACTGACAATGTAGCCCTTAATTTACAAAGGTTGAATATTATTGCTACAGAAATATATTCTAAAATGTAACTTCTGACTATACAAGTGACTCATATGAAAGAACATACTGAGAAGTTAATAGATGTAAAAGTACTAGGAATAGACTATTTTGTATTTTATTGCTCCAAGGAATCTGCTTGTTAGAGGAATGAGGAGATACCATTTAATTTTCATTCTGTACTTTATGTGCCACTGGCTTTTGGAGCTCTCGGCATTAATATAACTGGCTTAAAGTACCAAAAGCCAATAAGGTCTTAGCTTTAATTCAAATCCATGTCTTTTCTTTGCTATACGCTCTGCAGATCTGAAAAAAAAAATATATTACCTGTTCCTTCTTCATATTATAGAAATAAAAGGCACGTTCCAAAGTGTACATACCTGTCTAAAAGCTTCTGGGGAGCGATCCAATATACGGCATAGTTTTCGGCGCAAGCGAAGGAACCCGCCCGTAATTTCACCTTGCACATCGGGGTATTACATATACTGCGCCGTTAGATGCTAAACTGGCGTAAGTAGGACAAACAGGCGATCTTCCGAAAAGTGCGCAAATACACATTTTAGTCGTCGCAAGTGACTTACGCCTGTATTTTGTCCACGTAAAGTCTCAATAAAGAGTAGTTTTATGCAAATTAGGCTAACACTCGTAAAAATCAACCGCCATTTCCTTCAGTGTGTTTGGATGGTTCGTTGAGCTACAGCACACTACAGTGGAGTGGAGGATTAGTCAGAGTAGAGAGAGAGGCGCAAACAGAGGAGTTAGGTCGCATTGTTGGTTGGTTAAGCTTGTACACTTACACATATTTTTACATATTGCACACATATTGCATACATACATATACAAAATACACAACACTTTTTATTTTAATTTTACAGTGTGATAGGCTGAGTGTTTGGTTGTGATTGTGTGTGATTTAACTGGGAGTGAGTGTGTGTAGTGTGAGGATGGCAGGGAGAGGTAGGGCGGAGGGGAGGAGGGGAGAGGAGTGGCAGGGAGAGGAGTATTGTAGAGGACAGGAGGAGCAGTGGGGTCCCCATCAGGGATTAAGTGGAATGGGGAGAGGGAGAGCTAGAAGGGATGATGGGAGGGAAGATGCCCGAGAGCCCCAGAGACCAGGCACATCCAGAAGAGGGACAGAGGGTGCACATGGGGACAGAAGGGGGAGGAGGGAGAGGATAGGGAGGAACCCACACAAGGGACATCGCAGGGAGCAAGCCAGGTGTCCACAGAGGATGAGAGGATGAGATGTCCAAACTTATCATTCGATGAGAATGTTGCCCTAGTCCAGGCCATCATGGACAATCACAGTGCCCTCTTTGGCCAGGAGAAGGGCAAAGGCTTTGCCAAAAGGCGTAAAATGGCATGGTTAGCGGTAGAGGATGCTGTCAACAGTGTGGCCCCGCAGAGGAGGACTGTTGAGGGCCTTAAAAAAGGTGGAATGACTGTAAGAGGTGGGTGAAAGAAAAGATGGTGCAGGAAGCCATGCACCAGAGGGGAACAGGCGGTGGTCCACCCCTGGACACAGAATACAACACCTGGCAGGAGATGATACACAGGTCCCTGAGTATCACAGCAGTCCATGGACTTCCAGGGGCTCGTGACTCAGGGGCTGCAACCACAGCACATCATGCTGGTGAGTAACATCCCACACACCAGTATTATTTATAGTATGTATTTGAGATGTAACATCCTTTAATGTCACACATTCATGTACACAATGAGGAGCATGGTATTTGGCCTACTAACAAAAACATCTACAATTATATTTGACATTAATGCTACTTAACACAATGCAATACATGATATGAGGTGGAATAGTGCAATACTAACATGTTTCAGAGTAACACAGGCCACAAGCCACATGTAGAGTTTTCAGTAAATAGACACTATAGCCATCACAATACTTTTAGCTCAAGAAAGCAGGTTCAGTGCCTGTTGTGTGACCATAGTGTCACTTAAAGAACATATTTTCTCCATCATTGACATGTACACATAACTATTGTATGAAACATATACTGCACATATTAAAATCCCTCATATCACAAATCACAATGTGCACATGCATGTTATAGAGTGTGACATGAGAATCAGTATAGGCCCGAGCATGTATCAATGTACATTGTATGCCCACATGAACATATATATGACTGTACTAATCCCTCTCATCATTTGACTCCTCCACAGAACCTCCTGTCACGAGGATGCAAACAGGCATGCCGCCACCTCCACCACCACCACCACCAGTCACAGGCATGCCGCCACCTCCACCACCACCAGTCACAGGCATGCAGCCACCACCACCAGTCTTCAGGCAACCACATGAACATTATGCTCCCAGGCATGAGTAGGGTTGGATGGCTTCAGTTGAGGACCCGAAAGTGATGCCACCACCATTGACATATGACCCCTGGCAAGATTCCTGGCCAGAGGAATATTCTTCTTTTGGATTTGAGGGGGAGCCAAGACAGCCACAAAGGGTCCATTTATTTACCCCCCCCCCAACACAATCTCAGGGCAGTCATGGCTTTTACACACAGGTTATGTCACAAAAAGTGCCAACTGGACAGGCTGAGTGTTCACACACTGGTCATCAGTGGGACTATCAATACACCCTGAGAGCTCCACCATACACTTCACTTGGGAGAGCACCACCATCCTCTTCACTTGGAATAGCACCACCATCTTCTTCTCTTGGAAGAGCTCCACCATCTGCAGAAGAACATATAGCTGAAAGTACTCAAGCAGCAGCAGATGCAGCTGAACCTGCACCTCAAGCACCACCAGATATAGCTGAACCTGCACCTCAAGCAGCAGCAGATGTAGCTGAACCTGCACCTCAAGCACCACCAGATGTAGCTGAACCTGCACCTCAAGTAGCAGCAAATGCAGCTGAACCTGCACCTCAAGCACCTAGAAGCCCTGCTGCTCAAGAGCCTGTGGATGCATTGTATTCACCCCTGGGTGAGGAATACATTGCACTCCAGAGGAGGCTCATAACAAGCATGGAGAATATACAAAGAGGCCAAGAGAGGTTCTTCAGGAGCCAACAGAGGAGACAACAACCTAGCATAGAGCTACAGAGGGACATAGCAGCATCATTAAGTGCAAGTGTTCATAATCAATCCCAGATGATGCGAATTCTGTCTGATATGCAGATGCAAATGGACAATAGATGGAGAGAACAAAATCAACTCTTGGGTGTGTTGGTTGAGCACTTTACACACCAGCAGAACACTGCCTCCAGCCTATCATCTGTGGCCAGCACACCAGCAGAAACAGAAGAATCTTCTCAAACCAGGAGAACAAGGCAATCCACTACAGCCACCTCAGCTCCCTCATACAAGAAGCCAAAAAAGAAATAAATATTCTTATAGTTCACCATAAATCTTGTCCTCTGTTATCTACCAGATAATTGTCATCCACATTCATGTGAGGTGTGTTTTAGTACACTAATATTGTTAAAACATATAATAAGGCCTGTGTGGAAATGGTCCAAAAAAGGTAATATTATCCTGTTTATGACATATTCTTTTACTATAACTCACATCCACAATAGTTGTTTCTGAAGGGTACATATAGTAATATTCACTTCTAAGATGTAAATCAATTTATCTCACATCCAATATAAATTGACACATTGGTATATATAGTAGTGATGTTACTGATAGGGAGGGCATTATCAGGTGTTTTAAGTTTGCAGGTGAGAGTTTGTGGTGTCTGTGATTGGTTTGACACAATTGCAAAGAGGCAGCCTTCAAGAAGGTCTTAGAAATGATCATATGAGCCATCCTAGGTTTTGCTTTCAACTAAGAATACCAAGAGAACAAAGCAAGTGTTATAATTAAATCTGAAAGTAGTTTGAAAAAACATGCCCTATTTAAAAGAAGAAGGTTTTCTTTGGACTTGACTGTCCTTTTATATATTTTGGCATCAGTGCCAAGCTGTGTTAGCATTAGAATAGTGTTAGCATTAGAATAAATTACACTCCAGTGGGTTCTAAAGAGATGAAGGTAATACAATTGAAAGTAAATAAGCAAGTATATGTCCACAATGTGATAAAGTACCTACAAGCAATCCATTTGATTATGTTGTGGCTTCAAACTATTTCAAATACACAAATAAACCTTAAAAAAAACAATATCATAGTATACTGTCCCGTTAACCTTGAGATGCTGCTTAAATGTATGTGTTTGTTAAGGCTTCCAGGGAGTTACGTTGTTTTTTTAGTCAGTGCAAGGGTTCCTGCGCCTGCAATTTGTGGCGAGACGAGAATGGAGTAGATTTTCTGAAATCTGCGTGCGTAAGTCCTTACGCTGTATATTGGATACCAAATTGTGTGTAGTACTATGTTAGTCTATGGGCAAAAAAAATATGGCCGAAGGGTGAAATATACGCGTGTAACTTGTATGCTACGCCGTATATGTGATACCAAAATCGTGCAAAATCTGGCATCGCCGGCTTTTGCAGGCGACGCTGCATATCAGATCGGGCCCCTGGCATTTTTGAATAACATACATTTATATCTAGGGAAAAACAACAGTATTTTATTTTTTGTGCATTATTTTTTTGAAACTCAATGTCTTCTTGTAAATAAAGTTATTGATATTTGTATTTATCAGTTTATTATAATGACACCGAAGGAATTGATTTTTTAAATGCATCACTTTCACTTCAACTGTTAATAAACATCTTACTAACACTTCTATACTATAATTGCGTTTGTAATGTCCGTCGCCGTCGGAAGTTGTACATGCATCCTCAATGGAATGTTGGCAGCGTGAGACGAAAAGAATTCACCTGGATGGATTCCGAAAATGGCAGAGCGAAGGTGGATTCTTTCACCACCCTGCCATTTTCAGAATCCACCGGGATGCAGCGAAGGCAAACGGAACATTACAAAAGCAAAAACTAACCGCCCGCATCAAGTATTAAAAAAAACAAAAAACGCCTGCATAAAGTATTAAAAAAAAAAAAATAACTACCCGCAAGAAGTATTAAAAAAAAAATAACCGCCCGCATCAATAGGATTTCACTTGCTCTCAGTCCTATTGGCAGTTCACCAGCCAATAAGATTTCACTTGCTCTCATCCTATTGGCTGGTCTACAGCCAATAGGATGAGAGGAAGTGAAATCCTATTGGCTGTTCACCAACCAATAAGATTTCACTTGCTCTCATCCTATTGGCTGATGTGAAAATTTCAGCCAATAGGAATGCAAGGTACCTCTATAAATATGAGGTACCTGGGATTTAATCTTCAGTGTGCGACAGACGATCGCATGAAGAGGAACCTCCATGTCGCCCAAGAGCACCACCGCCAAGGACTATCGCTGCCAATGACCAACGCCGCCTCAGAGGATCACCCCATCTGGAAACACCGCTCCGCATCTCCACTCTGCGCTGCCTTCGCTGTGGATGAAGATGATGGACCCATCTGGAAGAAGATCTTCTCCGCCAGACTTCAGGACCTGTGAGTATTTATTTGGGGCTTTAGTGTTAGATTCTTTTAAAATTTGTATGTTTTCTTTATTTTTTAACTTAGGTTTTTTTGGGCACTTTGCAAAAGAGCTAAATGTCCTTTTAAGGGCAATGCCCATCCAAATGCCCTTTTCAGGGCAATGGGTAGTTTAGTTTTTTTTAGTGTTAAGTTTTTTTTATTTTGGGGGGTTTGGTGGGTGGGGGGGGTTTACTGTTAGGGGGGACTTGGTGTATTTTGAATGTAAAAGAGCTATTTATCTTGGGGCAATGCCCTGCAAAAAGCCTTTTTTAGGGCTACTGGTAGTTTATTCTTAGATTAGGGGTGTTTTTATTTTGGTAGGCTTTTTATTTTCATAGGGATTAGGCTTGATTTTTTCAACTTTGGTAATTTGATTTTTTTATTTTCTGTAATGTTAGCATTTTTTATTTTTGCAATCGTAGCTTTTTATTTTTTGTAACTTTAGTATGTTTTAGTTTAGGTAATTTGTGTTAATTTAGGGGGTATTAGGTTAGGGGGCTTAGTAATTTACAGTAGTTATTTGCATTGTGGGTTTTGGCGGTTTAAGGGGTTAATAGGTTAATTAGGTTTACTGCGTTCTGGGTGAGGGTTGGTGGCTTATAGGTTAATTGTTTAAATTACAAATTTGTGTTATGGGTTACTTGCGGTTTAAAATTTAATAATTACATTTGTTTATATTTATTTAAAAATGAACTACTTATCACCTTTAAAATTATAGATTGCGATCTGTGTATTTGGCGTTTCAGTGGTCAATGCGTGTAGTAGGTAAATTGTGATGAGGGGGTTCTCGGATTAGGGGTTATTAATTTTAATTTTAATTGTGATATTTTTGGGATGGCGGACATAGTGGTAAAGAAGTTTTAGGTTTATTATTGGGGAGCGGTTCAAACGACACATTATTTATACAGTTACAATGCATAGTGACTGTATAAATAATGTAGACACTGACACTAAAATAATAAGCATTTGTAATCTATATATAATGTACATACTGAAGTGTATGTATAAGTGTCAGTTTGTACATGATTGATATAAATGCTTATTTTGTCAGTTATAAATTATGTGTGTGCAGAGTTACGGAAATTGCCGATCGCTACTTCCGAAAATATTTAATGAGTATAGGAATTAACATATAGGTCAGTGTAAATCATGCCTGTAGCTTTGTTATAAATAACACATTTTCAATATATTTAGGACAGCAGACCATTCAAATAAGGGAGTTGTTACACCTGAAGGTTATATATATATATATATATATATATAAATATATATATATATCTATATATAATACACCTGTAGATTAATTTATATATATAGATAAAAGCTGCATTGCTAAATAAAGTGTTGCTATATCTGTAACATTATAACATAAATAGTGTTGCTACATCTATAGCCTTATTAAAAATAATATATGTTGCATATATTTAGGACAATAGTCCATCCAGATAAGGTTGTCACTATACCTGTTGGTTATATAAATATACATTTTCAATAAATTTGGCAAATAGGGTTTGGCTAAACTGGTATATTTATTATATATTTAGGACAGTTGAATATAAAAAAGGCTGTCACTACACCTGTAAAAATATTTATATATACTGTAGATTAAAAGAGTTTTCACAATACATTTTTGCTACTTTGTTAGCTTAATTATATATCCTGTAGCTTTATTAGAAATGACATATTTTCAATATATATTTAGGACAGCAGTCCATTCAAATAAAGATGTTGTTACACCTGTAGGTTATAACACACCTGTATATTAATTTATATATATATATATAGATAAAAGCAGCGTTGCTAAATAAAGTGTTGCTATATCTGTAACATTATAACAAAAATAAATATTATTACTACATCTGTAGCCTTATTATCTATAATATATTTGGCATATATTTAGGACAAAGATCCATCCAGATAAGGTTGTCAGTATACCCTGAAAACCTGCCCCCAAAAAGAAAGTTATCTTTAGAAGAAAAATCTGATGCAAAAAAAGAGACGAAATGAGAGAAATAGAATAAATAAAAATAAAAATGATGAAGAAAGGGCCCATTTAAGGGAAGCAAAAGCAGTTCAGAAAAGAAATGAGAGATCAAATATGACAGAAAATCAGAAACATAAAGAACAACAAAAAAATGCTTATGCTCATAGAAAAGCACGTTCAGTAAATAAACAATCAGAAACACATCAGCTTAGTATAAGCAATACACAAAGGGTTATGTTCAATGCCATCGTGCAAATTTGGCAAAACGTACTCAACACATTGCAGCACTTGCGAGATATGATGATTCATTAGATCATTATAACTGTCGAGAGCTAAATGTTATATGCACCAACTGTGATGCTGTACATTTTGCAACCATCAGACAAATTATTTAGTCAATGCTGCAGCAAAGGAAAAGTAAATATTGAAGCAATTAAAGTTGCTCCTTTAATAGAAAGTTTAATGACAAGAAGTCATAAACATTCAAAAAAAATTTATAAAAATATTATATCTTTTAATAATTCATTAGAATTTGCTTCACTGAGGGCGAATATTGTTCCTCCTCCCGGTTATGGCCCTTGCTGTTTTAGAATTAATGGACAAATATATCACAGAACTGGATCACTTCATCCTTCCAATGAGGATAATAGAAAGTTTGCACAACTGTATATTCCTGATCCAGATGAGGCTGCACAACAGCACCTTATGATTGATGAAAATACAAATTGCAACCCTGAATTAATGACTGAATTGCGTTCTTTAAACAATCCTTTTGCTGAAGCATGTAAAATGTTGTATGAAGTAGAACAGGAATGTTTAGAAGATGCATCTCAAAATTGTGCTACACCTGCAACTGTGACCATGGCAACAGTACAGAATCGCAAAAACGATAAACGTAGATATAATGCTCCTCGGGGTAATAAGGTAGCTATTATGCAGATGCAGATGGTGAACCTCCTCTTGAGCGAGATCTTATTATTCATTGTCGAAGTACTAACAATGAAAAAAAAAACAGAAAGGATAAGTATTTTAGATCCAAATTTGGAGCCAATGTTGTATCCACTTCTTTTCCCTTTTGGGGATCAAAGTTGGTCACCTAAAATTAAACTTAAGTACAACCCTACTATTGTTAGAAATATATGAACTCAATCCTTAACAAAGCCAAGAGAAAGGGTCACACAAATGCAATTTTATGGGTATATACTTTCCATCCATCATGAGTTTAACCCATTTCTGAGTGCTGGCAAATTGACTCAGCAGTACTTTGTAGATGCATATGTTAAAACAGAAGGTAAACGTTTAAACTATGTAAGACAAAATCAGTTAACATTAAGAGTTGAAAAGTATACAGGTCTCATGGACCATCTTCAAAATGCAGCTTCAAAGCAGTGCTTACTTCCAGGCAAAGCAGTTATACTTCCATCTACATTCCAAGGTAGTCCCAGAAGCATGGTATAGAATTACCAAGATGCCATGGCTATTGTAAGAAAGTATGGGAAGCCTGATTATTTTATAACTATGACATGTAACCAAAATGGTCTGAAATTGTTTTAAATCTGAAAGAAGGTCAAGCAGTTGAATTTCGACCTGATTTAGTGGCAATAGTTTTTCATGTAAATTGTCAAGAACTTCTTGATGATATCCCAAATAAACATGTTTTGGGTAAACCAGCTGTCAAAGTTCATGTAATTGAATTTAAAAAAAGTGGATTACCTCATGCACATATTTTGCTTATATTATGTGCACAAGATAAACCTAAAAATACACAAGTAATTGACAGCTTTATTTGTGCTGAAATACCTGACATTGAAGTCAATCCACGGTTATATGCAATTGTTACCAAACACATGATACATGGGCCATTTGAGGAGCATAATCTAAGATCTCCATGTATGGTTGATGGGGTTTGCTCTAAGCAATTTCCAAAATCTTTCCAAGAAGATACTTTAATCAATGTAGATGGTTATCCACGTTACAAGAGAAGTAAAAAAGTATTTCAATTGAAATAAATGGTAAAAAAATTGATAACTCTTGAGTTGTACCATACAACCCATACTTGACATTAAAATACAACTGCCATAATAATATTGAAAGCTGTGCTTCTATAAAAAGTGTAAAGTGCATATTTAAATATATTTATAAAGGGCATGACTGTGCAAATATTGCAATTAAAGAACATGAAACACTTCTTCATGATGATAAAACTTCATTTGTGGATTCTAGATATGTTAGTGCTCCAGAAGCAGCATGGCGACTTTTTGGCTTTCATATGCACCATCAATTGCATACGATTGTGAGATTACAAGTTCCCCTTCCTGGAGATCAGTCAGTATATTTTACTGAAGACAATATTAAAACTGCCTTAGAAAGAATACATTATAGAGACACAACTTTGACTGTTTTGTTTAAATTAAACAAAGAAGTTTTGTCAAGTCATGCATATCATAAATTAAACAAAGAAGTTTTGTCAGGTCATGCATATCTTTACACTGATATTCCTCAGCATTTTGTTTTTCATCAAAAGACAACAACATGGAAAAAAGAGTACTCAGTAAGTTTAATTTCAGATGTTGATAGATTTTGTTTACGCTTGTTTTTACGTTATGTTAAAGGAGCAGCTTCTTTTGAAGATATTCGAAGAGTTGATGGTGTTCAATTTCACGCAATTAAAGAAGCAGCTCAAAAACGTATTTTTGAAGATGATCAATCTTGGGATTTAACTCTTCATGAAGCTGCAAGTGAAATGATGTCTCGACTGCTTAGAGAGATTTTTGCTCATATTTGTTCTTTAGCATCTCCACCAAATTCTAAAGAGCTTTTTGAAAAGTACATAGGAAAAAATGTTGAAGACTTTTCAAGACATCCAGGTCACACACCAGAGTATCAAAATTGTTTAAGTTATGCACTTAGAGATATTCACAATGTTTTAATTGTTCATGGAAAAAATTGTCAAAATTTTGGTTTACCAAATCCTCCAAACAATTTACCTGAAAATCCCAGAAGATATCTTTTAATGACCTTCAAAGAGAAAGTTTTGAAGAAATCATTGCTGCATCGGAAAATGACAGTTTTCTACAAAGGTATTATTTCATTGATGGTCCTGGTGGTAGTGGTAAAACCTACCTATACAAGACTCTGCTGAAAACATTTAGAGGAAATTGTGAGGTAGCATTACCAGTTGCTTCAACATGTGTTGTGGCAAATTTGCTGGAAGGTGGACAAACATACCACTCACAGTTTAAGTTGTCAGTTCCTTTGTTGGATACTTCAACCTCTTCCATGAGGTAAAACTCTAATGATGCGCAGATGATCTGTAGTGCAAAGATTATTATTTGGGATGAATCGACCATGTCTTCCAGTGATGCACTCAGATGTGTCGACAAACTCCTTTAAGAGTTGATGAATTACAACAAACCTTTTTGAAGCAAATCTATTCTGCTCAGAGATGATTTCAGACAAACTCTTCCTGTTGTTGCACACGGAAGTAGATCTGCTATAGTTGAACAAAGCATCAAAATTTAATCCACTCTGGCATAAGTTTGAACTTTTGAAGCTGACTAATAATGTAAGATCTGTTGATCCAGAGTTTAGTTCTTGGCTTTTAAAGCTTGGAGATTGACCACTGACAAATGAGCATGGTTTTCATGAAGACATCTTTGAAATTCCATCCCAAATGATCTGCAAAGACTCCATTGTAAAGGAGATTTTTGGTGAAGAGTTAAAATATTCTGATAAAAAAGGAAGATATTTTACCTCACAATCTCCTCAGCTCAGCAGAGTAAGTTCTGTGTGAAAAGTTATACTTCACCTGCTCCCAGCTGCAGGTAAAAAAAAAAAAAAATGAAGAAATGAACAGCAGCCAATCAGCATCAGCAGTGCTGAGGTCATGAACTCTTACTGTGATCTCATGAGATTTGACTTAACTCTCATGAGATTTCATAGTAAGCTCCCTTTACCTGATTGATGAAATAATATGAGAGTTCACAAGGCTCATTCTTTCAGCTGTCCCAGGACAGACACACTAAAATGCTGCTTAGAAATCCTTTACAATGGGAGGTGGCTACTGAGGAACTTTTGAGGTAAAATATCTTTCTTTTTTACTAGTCAGCTTTTTACAGCTATGCTGCATCACTCTCAAGTGTTTAAACATTTGGGTATTATGGCCCTTTAAGTACAGATTCCATTGATGATGAATCACAGGAAGATAGGGATAATTATCCAGTTGAGTTTTTTAAATGAATTGGATCCTTCTGGAATGCCAGTTTTTAAACTCAATCTTAAAATGGGTAGTATTATTATGTTTTTGCGTAATCTTAACACCAAAAGAGGTCTTTGTAAAGGCACCAGATTAGTTGTGAAAGCATTGCGTTAAAATGTAATTATTGCACAAGTATTAACAGGTACAGCTGAAGGGCAACATTTTTTCATTCCCTGAATAGACTTAGCCCCAAATAATACAGAACTTCCTTTTGTATTACGAAGAAGACAATTCACAGTTAAATTAGCATTCACTATGACCATTAACAAAGCTCAGGGACAAACTTTAGAACGAGTTGGCATCTATTTGCCAGAGCCAGTTTTTAGCCATGGACAGTTATATGTAGCTTTTTCACAGGTAAAAAGCTCTGCAGATGTAAAACTTAAGGTCATAGACAGACAAGAACAAGGGAAATTATTAACTGGAAGTGATGCCTGTTTTACTAAAAATGTTGTGTATAAAGAAATATACTTAAAGGAGACATAATTTAAAGAGATTTTTTTTTTGTATTTATTTAGGACAGTAGTTTGTGCAAATAGGGTGTGGCTATATCTGTAGTTTATTATATAAAAATAGTTTTGATATATTTAAGGCAGTAGTTCATTAAAATTATAGTATTGCCACACCTGTAGCTTAAATATTTAGATAAAAGGAGAGTTACAAAATAGGTTGTTTCTACATATGTAGCTTAAAAATAATTAGACTGCCCTCTGGGCAGACTTATTGACTAATATTTAATAATGCTAATTAATGACAATGCCAATTTTACCCTTTCTTCTCAGGTGTGTCTGCCCCAATGCATTTTTTGTTGTTGATTAAATTGTTAAAGGCCAATAGAATATATATGAGGTTGTATTAAGTTAGAGGGAACCATGTATTTTTTTTTTTTTACAAGTGCTCCTTTGTCTTTGTGTTGCCCTAATGTGGACAGGGTCCTTCACTTTTCCTTTGTTCTTAAAGGGACATAATACTTATAGGCTAAATCACTTGAAACTGATGCAGTATAACTGTAAAAAGCTGACAGAAACATATCACCTGAGCATCTCTATGTAAAAAAGGAAGATATTTTACCTCACAATTTCCTCAGCTCAGCAGAGTAAGTTCTGTGTAAAAAGGTTATACTCAGCTGCAGGTAAAAAAAAATAATAATGAAGAAATGAACAGCAGCCAATAAGCATCAGCAGTGCTGAGGTCATGAACTCTTACTGTGATCTCATGAGATTTCAATTAACTCTCATGAGATTTCATTGAAAACTTCCTTACACTCAATAGGGAAATAAGATGAGTGTACACGTAAGCTCGCTCCTTCCGCTGTCCCGGGACAGACATACTGATTTGTTGCCTAGAAGTCCTTTACTATGGGATGTGGCTACTGAGAAACTTTTGAGGTAAAATATCTTTCTTTTTTACATAGAGATGTTCAGGTGATATTTTCTAGTCAGCTTTTTACAGCTATACTGCATCACTTTCAAGTCTTTAAACATTTGGGTATTATGGCCCTTTAAATCGCCACATTACCCTTATCACATTACCCTTATACTAAATCGGTTGAAAGCATTGCAGCATATCTGTATGAAGCTGACTAGAAAATATCACATAAACATTTCTATTTAAATAATGAAGATATTTAAAAAAAAAAAAAAAAAAATAGCCAATCAGTGCAACCAGTGCACAATTTGCTTTACTGTGATTTCTTGTGATTTCACCATACACATAGTAAACTTCTTTAAACTGAGAAGGTAAATAAAGTGTGAATACAAATCTGTCTGTCTATATCTATCTATCTATCTATCTATCTATATCTATATCTATATCTATATATCTATCTTCTATCTGTCTATCTATCTATCTATCTATCTATCTATATCTATACTATATATCTATCTTCTATCTGTCTATCTATCTATCTATCTATCTATCTATCTATATATAATCTATCTATTTTCTATCTATCTAGGTGGGGAGTTCCACTTTGCCCAGATACAAAGAGCATTTAGATACTTTAGCAGTAGATGATGGAATTTGATTTCAATAAGTTCCATTTGAACTCATGCCCAATTCTGCCTTAAACCCTGTACTAATAGTGACAATCACAACAGTGTGAGTGTGACATAGAAACACACTTTAAAATAAAGATTTCTTCACAACATTTCTAGTTGTCAAGGTCCTGATCTCACTTTTCCTGCAGATCCCATTAGTTGGAAAGGATATGACATACTCAATACAGTTATATATGTAAATGATACTATACATATGTAAAGTGTGTCTTGGTTACTGCAGACAGAGTATACAATAGAAATGAATAGAAGTATAATAAATTGATACCACGTACGCTAATACAGCTCTAAATGTCTCTCGTGGCCCTTTCAGATTGTCTTGCACATGCGCAATATAATAGAATGATGGCAAATAGTCTTAGAATATTTGCAAATATGCCCAAAATGCTATTTTGGGTCTTTATCAAGTGCCTCGAGGTGTTAAAATTTGAAAAGGCAAAATTGGTTTCAAAAAGGTGTTGGAAAGTTTCTTAAAATGGATTGTGATTACAGAGAATGTTAAAAAATGACTTTTCTCTGTAAGCCAAAAAGACACCATCATAGGTGAGATAAACAGACAAGGGCATGCTACTGTGATTGCGTTGAAACAAAAAAGTGTCCTTTTCGGCCAGACAAAAATAGCTGTAAAGGCTTCATCTGATAAATTATGAATGACCGATCCCTTAATTAGCAAATTCCAGCATCATGAACAACAGGTAGAAAATACTTATGTTATTTATACCAAATATCTTCATATAGATTATATAAATAATTATATTTATATACTTACTAAAGTGCAGGCAATTATAGTTGCTGTGACACATTTTCTACTTTAATTTTGTAGTTTATAAAAAAAAATACTATATCACAATATGTTTCTATAGCTGTTTTACAGACCAAAAGAAAAGTTCTCTGCTTTAGAAACAATTATAAGCAAACTGCAGAGTGGTGTTGATATAAAGTGGTCTAAACCCTTATTGTCCAGTGAAGCTCGTCAGATTGTGCCGACCTGTGTGGGATTGCCATTAGAAACAAGCCTTTATTATTCGTCTGTCACAAGAGCTGAAATCCATGGTAAGAAGAAAGGATTTGGACAGCTATTATTGTTGTTAGTAACAGTGTTATATGATACAAATAATTTTTTTGTGCTTTACAGCTCAAGCTCAAATCAAATCTCTTTCAACGCAAGTACTTAACATACCCCAGCTACTTGAATCCAACATCAATCTAAACTCCAAGATATCTATAAGGTAAATATGCTAGAGAATTTGTCAAAAATGTTTGATAGATACAATAGATGTGTGTGAATCTTTACCTGAATCTTCATATCTTTTTATTGCATAGTTTATTTTTAAATACATGGTATAAACAAACATATTTTTATATTCATATTTAAAGAGATTTTTAAGAATACTCTGTTGTAACCCTTTAAAGGGACTGTCTACTATGCATTTTTATTGTTTAAATAGATAGATAATCCATTTATTACCCATTCCGCAGTATGCATAACCAACACAGTTATATTAATATACTTTTTACCTCTGTAATTACCTTGTATCTAATCTAAGCCTTCGCAGACTGCCCCTTATTTCAGTTCTTTTGACAGATTTGCCTTTTAGCCAATCAGTGCTGACTCCTAGGTAACTCCACGGGCGTGAGCACAATTTTTTTATAGCGCATACATGAACCAAAGCCCCCTAGCTTTGAAAAACTGTCAAATGCAATCAGAAAAGAGGCAACCTTCAAGGGCTTAGAAATTAGCATATGAGTCTACCTAGGTTTAGCTTTCAACTAAAAAGCAAATTTGATAATAAAAGTAAATTGGAAAGTTGTTTAAAATTGAATGTTCTATCTGAATCATGAAAATTTAATTTTGACTAGATGGTCACTTTAATTGCAGACTCCTTTTTCACATTCCACCCCTAAATTTGTAGGATATCTTATTACACTTATATAAACAACCTGCAGCTAATTCTAAAAGCAAAGAGATACTCCTCAGCTACCTCTTTTCACAATTATACAACAAGAAAGAACATAGAAAGCGCTGGTCGTTAATACATATGCTAATAATATGTTGGGTACTATAAAAAGCAGAACATTAGCCTTAAAATAACCTCTTGGTAAGACTAAAACTAAAATAAGGCAAAATCTATCTACTCAATATACATATATGTGGTTTTCCCAGGATATATATTCTTATATGTTAAAAGATCCTCTTCATTAATCCCCTTTTGGGGGTCCACTTACTTTATATTACCTCAATCGATATGAGGCAAGTTTTAGACCTATCGTGCTTATCCGCCTTACACTGGCTCTTGACAAGGACTCGTTAGGTAGTGATGCCTCTTGTCTCCCAAACTCTCAGCTGTAGAAACTTTCAATCTTTTAACCTTTTGGGCTGGTCACTGTGTGATTCCGCCATGCTCTTTTTTTTAGTTCTTCTTGCTCCGGTGACTGCCAGCTCTTTCTTCCTGAATAGCCGTTGCTATCTCTGGGTTGTCTTCCCCATTGTACCAGACTAAGAACTCTTCTCCTAGCTCAATTGGCAAACAGGAAGAGACTTTAACTCTTTAGAACTGAGTAATCATCGGTTAGATAGATTGCCGAATCAGAGGGAGGAACAAGGTAACTGGGTTCATAGCTGGCAGTCACCGGAGCAAGAAGAACTAAAAAAAAGAGCATGGCGGAATCACAAAGTGACCAGCCCAAAAGGTTAAAATATTGAATGTTTCTACAGCTGAGAGTTTGGGAGACAAGAGGCATCACTACCTAACGAGTCCTTGTCAAGAGTCAGTGTAAGGCGGATAAACATGATAGGTCTAAAACTTGCCTCATATCGATTGAGGTAATATAAAGTAAGTGGACCCCCAAAAGGGGATTAATGAAGAGGATCTTCTAACATATAAGAATATATATCCTGGGAAAACCTCATATATATATTTTGAGCGGAGAGACTTTGCTTTATTTTAGTTTTAGTCTTACCAAGAGGTTATTTTAAGGCTAATGTTCTGCTTTTTATAGTACCCAACATAGTATTAGCATATGTATTAACGACCAGCGCTTTTTATGTTCTTTCTTGTTCGAGGAAGGGGAGCGTGTCCCCAAAACGTCACACTTGTTTCTAAATAAAAGTACACTTAAAAAAGACCAGTGAGTGTCGTCCTCTATCTGCTATATTCAACTGTTGGCACCCTGGCAGCTGTTTTTGAGGTTAGAGTGTTCTTTCTCTGAACTGAGCCCTTTGCAGTTAAGTAGATACTAACATGTAAAAGCATATTAATGCAATATCCATATTTAATAAAGAACTTAACTGTGTATTCACTGTAAATATTTCACATTCCAATGTTCTGCAAATATGTTCAAAGTATTTCTAAATAGATATTTATAAATATATTCAGACCTGAGGAAGAGAGGAAAACTCTCGAAAGCTTGTCTTTGAAATATTATGTTAGTCCAATAAAAAGGTATCACTGCATACTGCAATACTTTGTTTTTTGAGAATCTTATCTACTTGACTAACACGGCTACTCCAATCTTCACTATATATATAAAAGACCAACAGAAGAGGGAAGGGTGCACAAACACAAGGATCCTGGTGCAGTATGTTATGATTCCACATGGTTAAAACATGAACATTAGCCAAATGAGTACTCACTTGTACAAACCGCAGCACATGAGGTATGATGATAGCAAAGAGGGCTTTTCACAGCCTGTTTGATCCTCCTGGTTGTGCTGCTGCAGCTGGCTAGTCCACTTATTGGAGTCCTTAATATAGGAGTGGTAGAAAGCAGCACTATGCACTAAGAGGTTAAAACCCTGAACCACTTGATATTTGTGAAATATATATATCCTTTATTCCAGGGTGTTAAGGGATTCAAATGTTTAAATAAAATAGAAGTAAAAACTGCATGCAAGCAGTTACCAATTGGAAATATAAAATAATGTTAAAACCTGTGCTTATACACTTACACACCAAATAGCGTGTGTGCTCCGTGTTATAGCACTGTAAATCAGTGAAAGACACTGAATGTAAGTTGGGGGCGTGGCCTGACGTGGTTCACGATGCTATTGGTCGCTTCTTCAGAGGTAGGTGATGCCCCCCTACTACTCTTAATTTAAGCATCTTGGCTCACAATCCTAGCGCTCCCTTTCTCCATCTTGTTTAATGGCATATTCGCATCTAAAACAATGTCCCTTATGTTATTCTGGAGTCGTTTTAAGGGCAAAACCTAGAAATAGATGCAGTTATAGCTTTTTATTAAAACAGTCTGAGTTTATAAAAACTAATCATATCATAAGGGGAGATTATATTAAACCTATATGTCCTAAAATAAAATGAGTAAAATGTAGTTTGTATATTATATAAACTGATTGTTGTTCACCGCATGAGTGCTGTACCAAAGCACACCATCTTCTAACATATCAAATGTTGTAATTGTAATTAAGTCTGTTTTCAGCCTTACATCTATATACTTATATATTTATTTATTTAATCATTCATTCATTCCCACAGGCTTGCTAATTAGAATGTTCTATATATGTGCATCTACATAGTTCATCATAGCTGTAGCATCAATCTAGTTTGAATTGGATACTGTATGCTAGAAAGTTCCTTATTACAAATCGGTTGAAATATCATAACTTTATATGTACTCCTAGATGTGAATCGCAAACGGGAATACTTAGTTATAGTGTGTTTCAACATGTAATTGGAACTATGAATAGATCCTATGAATTACCCTACTTTATCTATGTGTTTATATACTTGATATTCATTATTTATAAAAAGGCTGCAAGATCAATGTCCCTATTTAGGCCAGATGGTTCCAAACTTGATAAAGTGTGGATCCAAAAGGTCTCCCTTTTTCTAAGCTCTAACAGGCGGCTGCCACCTCTAGCTCCCACTTGTACTTGTTCAATGGCCTTAATGTAAAATTGTGTAGGGTCACTATTGTGTACATCCTTGAAGTGTTTCACAAGTGTATTTTTAAGGGTACCCGCCTCAATGTTCTTGATATGTTCAAGACACCTTGTTTTTAACAAACGTTTCTTTCTCCCAATGTATTTTAGGGGGGTCACACATTTGCATTCCAGCATATAAACCACAAAATCTGATTTGCAGTTTAATCTCCCTTTAATATTAAGCTCTCTTCCTTTCATGTCCCTACCAATAGTTTTATTATAATTCTTAGAATTGTGTGTGTGTTCACAACACACAACTTTTCCTATAACATTTAAAAAATCCGGTAAGGGTTGTAGAGTTTATAAGACCCATATTCTTCTCTTTCTTGTCCTGTCTAACTATACTTGGTGCTACCACATTCTTTAGATTTCTATTTCTTCTAAAAATTATTTCTGGTCTATTCCCAATGTTATCTTTAAATAGGGGATCCTTCATTAGAATCCCCCAATGTTTATTCATAATCCTTTTTATGTTTGAGTGTCCACTATTAAATGTGGTTACAAAACGTATACCTTTCTCATTTTTACTCTGTTTATATTTTACCGTTTGTTGATGGTTTTTGTATTGTTTTCTGTTCTTATTTTATTGCTAAATTTCTATCTAAATTCTTTGCTCTGTTATAGGCTTTCTCCACTACTCTATCTGAGAAGTGTTTGGCTTTAAAACGATCCTTTAGACTCTTTGATTCTTCCTCGAAATCTTGTGTAAGGGTGCAATTTTTCCTTATCCACTGAAACTGATCGAATGGAACGTTTTCAGTCCATCTTGGGTGATGACCACTCCTAGCATCCAAATATCCATTCGTGTCAGTTTATTTCTGGATTTCTGGAATTTCTAGTGTATATATCCCCATTCATATGAAATAAAATTTCATCTAAAAACTCTCTTTCTGATCCACATTCTCAGTGAATCTTAAATTCAGAGAGTTAGAGTTCAAGTCACCTGTGAATTCTGACCAACTGGGATCGTCTCCATCCCAGATAACCAGAATATCGTCTATGTACCTTCGCCAAATGATGAGGTGTTTGTTTTTATATCCACTCTCATCATATATCATAAAATCTTCAAAGTAGCCCATATACTACTTTAGCAATAAAATAAGAACAGAAAACAATACAAACAACCATCAACAAACGGTAAAATATAAACAGAGTAAAAACAAGAAAGGTATAAGTTTTGTAACCACATTTAATAGTGGACACTCAAACATAAAAAGGATTATGAATAAACATTGGGGGATTCTAATGAAGGATCCCCTATTGAAAGATAACATTGGGAATAGACCAGAAATAATTTTTAGAAGAAATAGAAATCTAAAGAATGTGGTAGCACCAAGTATAGTTAGACAGGACAAGAAAGAGAAGAATATGGGTCTTATAAACTCTGCAACCCTTACCGGATTTTTTAAATGTTATAGGAAAAGTTGTGTGTTGTGAACACACACACAATTCTAAGAATTATAATAAAACTATTGGTAGGGACATGAAAGGAAGAGAGCTTAATATTAAAGGGAGATTAAACTGCAAATCAGATTTTGTGGTTTATATGCTGGAATGCAAATGTGTGACCCCCTAAAATACATTGGGCGAACAAAACGTTTGTTAAAAACAAGGTGTCTTGAACATATCAAGAACATTGAGGTGGGTACCCTTAAAAATCCACTTGTGAAACACTTCAAGGATGTACACAATAGTGACCCAACACAATTTTACATTAAGGTCATTGAACAACTACAAGTGGGAGCTAGAGGTGGCAGCCACCTGTTAGAGCTTAGAAAAAGGGAGACCTTTTTGGATCCACACTTTATCAAGTTTGGAACCATCTGGCCTAAATAGGGACATTTATCTTGCAGCCTTTTAATAAATAATTAATGTCAAGTATATAAACACATAGATAAAGTAGGGTGATTCATAGGATCTATTCATAGTTCCAATTACATGATGAAACACACTATAACTAAGTATTCATGTTCGAAAGCTTGTCTTTGAAATATTATGTTAGTCCAATAAAAAGGTATCACTGCATACTGCAATACTTTGTTTTTTTAGCATTATATATATATATATATATATATATATATATATATATAAAAATACAAAAACAAAAGAATGGTCAGCGCTTGAAGTTGATGTTTAAACTGCTATTCACAATAAATATATATTCTCATCCACTAGTAAGAATAAATATATTTATATATAGATGTATATCTATGTGTACAACAATTTATAGTTAGTGCAAATGGCAGTCTTATTCAGATGGAAAGTCTGTGGATGTATAATATTCCATATAGTCCACAAAGCTAGTTCCCGTGTGCTATAGGTGTGGGCAGCCCGTCTGGTCTAAAGATGATCCCCCGCAAGGTGAGGTTCCTCTCGAATTGTCTGGAATTGTCTGGAATTGTCTGGAAATAAGGTAATAGGTTGCTGGGCCATGAAATCAGCCTGATAAGCTCCGATTTATACCTTTGGTGCTCCATATTTGTATATCTTGGATATTGTCAACTTTTAACGTTTGTGGAGCAATTTAGTGCATGCACTTGGAAACAGACCTTTTGTACAAGGATCTAGCTACCTGTCAGCACTACGGCTCACTACCATTGTGTATATACATGTTTGTCTAATTTTATAACTGTATACTTGTATTTTAACAAGACAAGGGTGTCTGTTTTATACTATTTTATACTATTTAAAATAAATCTATGGTTTTATAATCTCTGTTATATTATAATGTATTGTGTGGTCAATTGTGATATATAGACTATACACACACCTCTATACATATAATATCCCCGTACTCCCTATACCACCGACAACGGATAACGGTGATCCACTGAAGATACACCCAACATTGGAGGATCGTGGATAAACAAGAAGGGAGCAAAGGAACAGAGTATAACCATAGAAGTACACTTCTAGTACCTCACTACTTGAGGGTACACCAGGTGAGCGCGGATAATTCCCCCACTGTTTGTTATTTATGTAACTTCTGTGAACGTATTACACGAAGTGTGCCCCTGTGCGCCTGTCTCCTTCTATACTTTTCTATATATATATATATATATATATATATATATATATATATAAAAAGAAAAACAAATGCAGACGGCTTCTCCAATTTCCAAAACTTGATTTATTTGCTTTAAAAATCCATGTTATACACGATCACGTGAAGTTCACAATGCATACTTGAAAAACGGCTGCTGCTATATATATATATATATATATATATATATATATATATACACACACAGAGAAAAATGCACTCACAGGAACGAACAACCAGCTCAATACCATTGTTAGCCTGTTCTGTGGCGATTTACCACCTGGGTGCAACTTCTTTTAGCCCAGCAATGCTTTTCACAGAGTAGAACTTTCCTGTAGTATATCAGTCTGATCCCGCCTATTACGGTCAGTCCAGCACTGAAATACCAGGCAATTCATCTCTGAACAAGGAACAAAGCAAACCCAGACGATCGTTTCGGCCTTCATTGGGCCTCGTCAGTGAGGTGTAGCAGTATTCCTCTAAGCACACTGAGCAAGGAGTCCACGTCTGGTTTCCCCTTTTTCCCATAGGGAGACTAAATACACACAGAGAGATATGCACTCACAGGAACGAACTACCAGCTCAATACCATTGTTAGCCTGTTCTATGGCGATTTACCACCTGGGTGCAACTTCTTTTAGCCCAGCAATGCTTTTCACAGAGTAGAACTTTCCTGTAGTATATCAGTTTGATCCCGCCTATTACGGTCAGTCCAGCACCGAAATACCAGGCAATTCCCCTCTGAACAAAGAACAAAGCAACCCCAGACGATCGTTTCGGCCTTCATTGGGCCTCGTCAGTGAGGTGTAGCAGTATTCCTCTAAGCACACTGAGCAAGGAGTCCACGCCTGGTTTCCCCTTTTTCCCATAGGGAGACTAAATACACACAGAGAGAAATGCACTCACAGGAACGAACCACCAGCTCAATACCATTGTTAGCCTGTTCTATGGCGATTTACCACCTGGGTGCAACTTCTTTTAGCCCAGCAATGCTTTTCACAGAGTAGAACTTTCCTGTAGTATATCAGTCTGATCCCGCCTATTACGGTCAGTCCAGCACCGAAATACCAGGCAATTCCCCTCTGAACAAAGAACAAAGCAACCCCAGACGATCGTTTTGGCCTTCATTGGGCCTCGTCAGTGAGGTGTAGCAGTATTCCTCTAAGCACACTGAGCAAGGAGTCCACGTCTGGTTTCCCCTTTTTCCCATAGGGAGACTAAATACACACAGAGAGAAATGCACTCACAGGAACGAACAACCAGCTCAATACCATTGTTAGCCTGTTCTATGGCGATTTACCACCTGGGTGCAACTTCTTTTAGCCCAACAATGCTTTTCACAGAGTAGAACTTTCCTGTAGTATATCAGTCTGATCCCGTAATAGGCGGGATCAGACTGATATACTACAGGAAAGTTCTACTCTGTGAAAAGCATTGCTGGGCTAAAAGAAGTTGCACCCAGGTGGTAAATCGCCATAGAACAGGCTAACTATGGTATTGAGCTGGTTGTTTGTTCCTGTGAGTGCATTTCTCTCTGTGTATATATATATATATATATATATATATATATATATATATATATATATATATATATATATGAATGGATAAATAAATGTTCTTCCTATGGTATTTCAAAACGTTGTGAAACACACCAAAGAAAATGGTTTATACAATATATAGAGAGAGATGGATCAGATGCTAAGATCCAAAAAATACATATATATGAAAACCTTGTTAGTCAAGTCCCAGGTTAATTAAAATCCACCTTCTTCTTAAATCATAGGATTGAGGTTGCCTGCTGTAAGTAGGCATATATCTCCATTTTTTGGATAACATAAGAATAAGACTGCATATCAAGCAAATTTGGGAACTTAAAAGTGTGGGTTTTTTTTTTTTTTTTTTTTTTTATATGGATATATCATTATAATATAAAAATATAAAGGTTTTCATATATATGTATTTTTTTGGATCTTAGCATCTGATCCATCTCTCTCTATATATTGTATAAACCATTTTCTTTGTGTTTCACAACGTTTTGAAATACCTTAGGAAGAACATTTATTTATCCATTCATTTGTTTTTTATTTATTTATTTATCTATTTGGTTTCACATACTGACTTAGCCGTCTTTATAACCAATTAGTACTTATCCTCTGTCATACATATATATTTAATCACATCTGTATACGGTTATATAAACCGAGCGCCTGGATACCTATCTTTTCACCAATTTTTCAAACAAGCTAGGAATAAGACAGTTCAAGGTGGGGACCTTTTATCAGTCATTATTCCAGGTATTAGGTATCAGGTTTATTCTCTAAAACTAGAGCCGTGGGCCAAGGGTGGTACACTTAGCGCTGATTCAATTGTTCTCTTTTAAGCCATATATATATATTTCAAAAATAAATCAGACATATTTAAAAATATTTATTTATGAATAAATATAAAAGGTTCTTGTATGTGAAGAACATTGGAATGTGAAATATTTATATTTGTTGGGTTAGCACACATGAGAATATGCAATCGTGTTTGCACAAGAGTGGTGTTTTAGGTTTTTTACACTTTTTTTTCTTCATTGACTTCTATGGGGGAATACGTGAACGTGCACACAATATTTTATCTTTCTGCTCTTGTCGGGTTAGTGCGAGAGTTAAAACAGTTTATTTTAATCTTGTAATATGAGGGCAACCCGACAAGTGCAAAAAGCTTACTTCTAGCACAATTAACATTTGAGCTGAAGTGTTAATTTGTGCCTTACTCATAATCTGGCCCAGTGTATATAATGCAGGTGATTATTAAAAGTGATTTTAGGGCTAAACTTGTTGATTGGAGGGGAAAAAACCCAAGATAGTATACAATCTTTTCTGTTTAGAAATTCAACAATTTTGGAATTAGGACCATTAACTGTAATCCAAACCCTAATCCAAACAAATAATTACTTTTTCACAGAATTATTTTTTCTTATAATATGCTTGGATGACATTTTCCAAAGAAATATTTAAATACCAACATTTGTTGCTCAGAGCAGTTCAAATTAACTACGGTCTACAAATATTTTGATTGAGGAGATTGCTAATTAGAATATCACACCCAAAATGTATGTATGCCTGCCTGCCTGTCTGTTTGTCCGTCCGTCCGTCTATCTATCTATCTATCTTTGCCACATATTACCAATGCTTTACATACATTCTTTTTTTATTACAGCATGGATAAAGATATTACATTTTTCATGGGTATAAACACACACCTCATACAAGCCGGAATGGAGGTTAAGGCCAAAATTCACATTTTACTTCCTGTTAATATTGCAACAACAATTGACGTTAATCAAAAACATTTCAAGCTGGATGCTATACCTAATAACCAGGAAACTGAAGTTTTTTCTCTAAGGTATGATTCATTTTAAAGATCAATTATCAATTATTATAATAAGTGCTTTACTCATTTAGCTTAATCTCTCACATGAGATGATTTTAAAAATATAAATAGTACCTAGATTAGAAAATGGACATAAATACAAGGCATAAAAAAAATTAAAACATTGCAAAAATTATGACAATTAAAGTATTTTTCTTTACAGTCATAGCGCTAATATTATTTTCAGGTACTAGTGGAATTTTTACAGTGTTGTATAGCTCCCAAAATTTGGTAGATCCTTTCCAGATAGTCAAGCAGGACACCAAGGGGTTGTGGGAGGAAAAGGGGTCATACTAGCCAAACCTTGCAAATCGTGGATTAAAGTAGAATTACAGCACATGAATTGTGTTTTCAAAAAAATGCACGCAAAGATATCCAGAACCTTGAGAAAGTGCGCAAAGACAGTGGTCTACAGTGTGAGAGCTGTTAAAATCCAGTTTAGAAGATGAGATGAGTTGTGGCCACTTCCTTATAATAAAAACGCATATCCATCTTGTTGATTTCAGATGTATATATCGCCAAACTGGAAAATGGGTGCTTTTTTTAAAAAAAATATATATATATATATATATATATATAAACATTGATCAAACATGCCCATTGTGCCGATATATAAATGCCCTACATATCTTTTTTAGCAAATCTCACACATGTAACTGATGATTTTCCTTTTACACTAACATTCACACAACATTGCATTAAGGCAATGTACTTATTACTTATAAATATGATGTTACACTAAAACAAAATTTACAGAATATACCTGTAACCAGTGTTCCTTCTAAAACCAGATTTAATGAGCAGACCAGCAGTGAAACGGTTAATTAATGACCCACACCCTGCAGTTAGCATCAACCACACAATGCAGACAGAAAGGTATAGTTACATTATTAACTGTTTTACTGCTGGGCCACTCACAAAATCTGGCCTTAGAGGTAACACTGCATTGTAACATTTCAATTCCAGTTATTTTAACTGAAAAACTCAACATTGGTTTTTAATATAAAAAAAATCGACAACAAAATAATTGAGTGAAGTTTATCTCGCTAACCTAGAAAAATGTTGCAATATTATGGCAAAGGTGAAGCAAAAACAATACCATAAATATTTGATTTATTTTGACTTAAAGCAATTGAACATATTTCTTTAAGATAAGCAATGCAATGTTTTATTCAGGTCAAAGGCATACTCTGTAACAAGAAATATTGAGGATTTAGATGCTGCTAAAATGATTCCAGTTGTACCAGCTGGAACAGAACCAAATGTACTGAAGCAGACCTTCAATCCCAGAGACTTGTCAGCAGGGGAGTTTCTGAGAAACGAGGTAAAGAGAATTCACTATCAGCACAGAAATATTCTCATTCCCATTGGGATCTGTTCTGCTTCATATTAAAAAATAGCCTCTCGCTTTTTCAAACTTGTTTGCAGTTAATCATATGCATATTACTCACGAATGGATCAAGGCACCAAGTGCTATTTTTTTTTAGTTCAGATGAAAAAGCAATGTAAACATTTTACTTTGTAATTCAACAATCTTAGGTGGCTTGAAAAATTCTATGCATTCTAAATTATCTTCTATTACAGTTATTAAAGGAGAACGGTAGGCAAAATTAAATGTTACTAAAGTATAAGAGCAATTTATTTCCTATTTAAATACTTCTGTATAATTTACTGTACAGTATAATTTACTGTACAGAATAGCATGACAGATTTACATCCCCCCTTTTCTCCTGCATCAACATAATGTACATACTGTATACAGTTTCTAAGTCATCTACTTATCTGCACGTAACGGTCTGCCATGCATTAGACACAGATAATCTTTATACTTTTTACGCCACTTTATCCTCAGTTTTAAAATAGTAACTGCTCAAGTTAAGTAAATAGCGCTCATATTCTTGTGCTCATATTACAAGTTGAAAGTAGAAAGTTATCGCTCAAGCTTAAGCCAAAGGCTCGCTAACATCTGGAGGTCGACCAGTGCGGGTGCGCTATTTTCCTTTCCACCTTAAATAACATGGAGCATGCTACAAAACCCTTTTCTGTATTTCACTGATGGTGAGCTAGGCCAAGTGCTCTAAATCTGAAGGTGCATTAAGAAATACTCAAAATAACATTGTTCTCTACTTAGAAGAAAAATGTATGTTTCATTTATATAGTTTTATATCTATATGGATAGATATAGACATAGATAAGAGTATATATATATATATATATATATATATGTGTGTGTGTGTCTATATATGTGTATATATATATATATACATATACACAGTATGTATATAAAACAGTTTCTGATAAGTGAAGAACAATGCTATAGCATTTCTATTAACAAAATCCTATAATATAAAAAGCCAAGTCTGTTTGTCCAAAGCTGTCATGTGCAGTAGAGACTGCACGAGGACAAACACACCTGGTATTCAACAAACTGACCTGGGCTGGCACCTTACCCGTGAATGGAGCGGAGCAGACCGGCCATGATGGGATGGAGCCACTTCTTGAAGGGGGTGGGGCTGGGCATGAAGGGGCAGAGCCTAAGTGTGATGGGAGCAGGGCCGGGCGGGAGCTGCCATAGCTGTCTGAGTGTCTGCATGAGAGAGAGCAGCACAAGAGGGGAGATATAGAGTAAAAGAGGGGGAGAGAGAGCAAAAGAGAGGAGTGAGAGAGAATAAAAGAGAGGGGTGAGAGAGCAAAACAGAGGGACGAGAGAGCAAAAGAGAGGGATGAGAGAGAGCAAAATACAGGGGAGGGAGAGAGCAAAAGAGAGGGGGAGAGAGAGCAAAAGAGGGGGAGAGAGAGTGCAAAAGAGAGGGGGAGGCAGAGAGAGCAAAAGAGAGGGGGGACACACAGAAAGAGAGCAAGAGAGGGGAGAGAGAGCAAAAGAGAGGGGATGAAAGAGAAAGATCAAAAGAGAGGGGGAGAGATCAAAAGAGAGGGAGAGAGATCAAAAGAGAGGGGGAAGAGAGAGCAAAAGAGAGGGGGGAGAGAGAGAGAACAAGCAAAAGAGATGGTGAGAGAGAGAGCAGGCAAAAGAGAAGGTGAGAGAGCGCAAAAGAGAGGGGGAGAAAGAGCAAAAGAGAGGGGGAGAGAGAGCAAAAGAGAGGGGAAGAAAGAGCAAAAGAGAGGGGGTAGAGAGAACAAAAGAGAGGGGGAGAGAGCAAAAGAGAAGAGGAGAGAGAAAGCAAAAAAAAATGGAAGAGAGAGCAAAAGAAACGGGGGAGAGTGCAAAACAGAAGGGGGAGAGAGAGTGCAAAATAGAGGGGGAAGAGAGAAAGCAAGAGAGAGGGAGAGAGAGAGAAAAAAAGAGGGGGAGAGAGAGCAAAAGAGAGGGGGAGAGAGAGAGAGAGCAAAAGAGAGAGTGGAGAGAGAGCAAAAGAGAGGGTGGAGAGAGAGAGCAAAAGAGAGGGGGGAGAGAGAGTGCAAAAGAGAGAGGGGAGAGAGAGAACAAATGAGAGGTAAGAGAGAGAGAGCAAAAGAGAGGGGGAAGAGAGAGAACAAAATAGAGGGGGGGGAGAAAGGGGTGGGACCACTGTACTGCAAAAAATGGCCCGTGTACATGGGTTTTAGGACTAGTAAAAATATATTCACATTGTATTAAAGGGCTTTGGTATATGTGTTGACAGGAAAGGGCTCAAAGTTGCATGTATGTATATATATATATATATATATATATTATCAACCCACAGCAATGTTTCACCCTTGAAACTCCCACGGAACGCCTATATATTCGTTGTGTCTGCAATCTACTTTGTTGATAAAGACAAAAAGTATATGTATTATATAGTATAGTAGTGTTAGAATATATATGTAAACTTTTGTAGTGATTATAAAAAACTTGTATTTTGTACTTAGGTAGATTTTTTTTTTAGTATTTTGAGAACATGATTGCGCATTCGCAATATTCAAATTTCCATAATATTGAGAATGCACAGTCGCAATTGAAATATTCATATTTCATAATATTGCAATCACAATATATCTTTATCTATCTATATATAGATATACACTCACCGGACACTTTATGAGGTACACCTGTTCAATTGCTTGGTAACACAAATTGCTAATCAGCCAATCACATGACAGGCAGCAACTCAATGTATTTAGGCATCTAGACGTGGATAAGATGAATTGCAAAAGTTCTAACCAAGCATCAGAATGTGGAAGAAAGAGAATTTAAGTGACTTTGAACGTGGCATGGTTGTTGGTGCCAGACGGGCTGGTCTGAGTATTTAAAAAACTGCTGATCTACTGGGATTTTCTTGCACAACCATCACTAGGGTTTACAGAGAATGGTCCAAAAAAGAGAAAATATCCAGTAAGCAGCAGTTGTGTGGACAACAATTCCTTGTTGATGTCAGAAGTCAGAAGAGAATGGGCAGACTGGTTCAAGATGATAGAAAGGCAACAGTAACTCAAATAAACACTTGTTACAACCAAGGTATGCAGAATACTATCTCTGAACGCACAACACGTTGAACCTTGAAGCAGATGAGCTACAGCAGCAGAAGACCAGACCACACCGGGTGCCACTCCTGTCAGCTAACACTAGGAAACTTAGGTATAATTTGCACAGGCTCACCAAAATTGGACAATAGAAGATTGGGAAAACGTTACCTGGTCTGTTGAGTCTCGATTTCAGCTGCGCATTTAGATGGTAGGGGCAGAATTTGGCATAAACAACATGAAAGCATGGATCAATCCATTCTGCCTTATATCAATGGTTCAGGCTGGTGGTGGGGGTGTAATGGTGTGGGGGATATTTTCTTGGAACAGTTTAGGCCCCTTAGTACCAATTGAGCATTGTTTAAATGCCACAGCCTACCTGAGTATTGTTACTGACCATGTCCATCCTTTATGACTACAGTGTACCCATCATCTGATGGCTACTTCCAGCAGGATAATGCACCATGTCACCAAGCTCAAATAATCTAAAACTGGTTTCTTGAACATGATAATAAATTCACTGTACTCCAATGGCCTCCAAAGTCACCAGATCTCAATCCAATAGAGCACCTTTGTAATGTGGTGGAACGGGAGATTTGCATCATGGATGTGCAGCAACTGCGTGATGCTATCATGTCAATATGGACCAAAATCTCTGAGGAATGGTTCCAACACCTTGTTAAATCTATGCCATGAAGAATTAAGGTAGTTCTGACAGAAATAGGTGGTCCAACCCGGTAGTAGCAAGGTGTACCTAATAAAGTAGCCGTTGAGTGTATATTAATATTAATATAGAACATGTTTGTTACAGTGTGATCACAATATGATAAGTAAAACATGATAATATTACAATTTTATGAAATATCAATATTGAGATTGTGATTGTGTGTTCTCAATATTATGGAAATATGAATACTGCAAAAAAAAAAAAAAACACACCTAAGGAAACAATACAAGTTTTTTACAATCACGTCTAAAGTTTGCAAACCTATTTTAGCATTATACTATACAATACATATACATTAAACAATGTATATAAATCTATCATAACTAAAATTCCCCTATAGGTGTATTATTGATGTGTTTAATTCACTATTGCATAGTAAGAACAGGGGTTGAGTTTCTGTTAATACATATAAATTGTATTGCCAAACAATACTGTGTAAAGGGATAATTTACATTACACCTTCGATGTAGATTGCGATGATGCTTTGAATATATTAACAGTATCAGAGAAGCATCGCCACCCACTGAAATGTATGGTAAAATGCCTCTTGGCGATGATGCCTTTAAAATGTACTGTCAGCTCTCTTCACCGTCATTCTTCACATTGCGATGGAACCCTTTTGAATATCTTGCCACCTTGTGGCACTTTTGATCATCGAGGCCTAAATATTAGATATCGTTAAATAAACAGAGAAGATATAAGGAAATTTGTTTGTGTTGAATATGATCAAATATGAAGATCTTGTTTCCGTGCAAGTTCATCTCATTTTAATGATTTGTGGTGTAGATATTTTATATATACAAATAAACACAAACGGAACATTTTCTCACACCATTTTATACTCTGCTGCTGGTAAAAAAATGAATTGGAAACACATGGGGTGAGATTCCATATACGGCGCAGGCTTCAGCGCAAGCGGTGAAAGCCGCCCGCCCGTAATTTCACCTCGCCATCGGTGCCTAAGAAAAATAAAATATATATCAAATATTCCGTAAAAGTCTAACACGCCTCTCAAAAATAAACCCGAAACGTAAAACCCCTATATCCGCCATCAAACCCACAGCAGAAATAATAATTAAAGTATTAACCTCTATATCCGCCATCAAACCCACATTGCAACTAATAATTAAAGTACTAACCCCTAAATCCGCAAAGCCCAACATCGCAAACTACGTAATAAAACTATTACGCCATTAACCCACAAAACAAGTACCCTATTAAAGTATTAACCCCTAACCCACCAAACCCACACAACGCAATGCTAATAAATCTATTAACCCCTAAACCGTCAAAGCCCACATCGCAAATAAATAATTAAATTACTAAGCCCCCTAACCTTACACCCCCTAACCTAATACCCCCTAAATTAATCTAAATTACCTAAATTAAAAAATACTGAAGTTATTAACTATTAAAATAAAAAACTAACATTACTTTAAAAATTAAAAAAAATAAGTTTAAATTAAGCTACAATTACAGAAAATAAGAAATCTAATATTACAGAAAATAATAAACAAATTATCAAAAATAAAAAAATTAAACCTAATCCCTATGAAAATAATAAAGCCCCCAAAAATAAAAACACCCCCTAATCTAATGCTAAACTACCAATAGCCCTTAAAATGTCTTTTTGCAGGGCATTGTCCTAAATTAAACAGCTCTTTTGCAGTAACAAAAAATTCTAAGTCCCCCCTAACAGTAAGACCCACCAAACCCCCCAAAATAAATAAACCTAACACTAAAAAACCTAATCTACCCATTGCCCTGAAAAGGGCATTTGTATGGACAATGCCCTTAATAGGGCATTTAGCTCTTTTGCTGCCCTTAAAAGGGCATTTAGCTCTTTTAAGAAGTGCCCATCCCTAATCTAAATAAAACAAACCCCCCAAACATTTTAAAAAAAAACTAAGTCTAACCCCCAGGTTGGTACTCACAGTTGCTGAAGTCTGGCGGAGAAGGTCCTGTTCCAGGTGGTGAAGTCTTCTTCCAAGCGGTGACCTCTTCTTTCTTCTTCCAGGAACAAGCAGGCGCGGAGCTGAGGACGGAGCTGAAAACCGTTGTCTGCAGAGCTGAAGACCGGCAACCCTGGAACTAAAGACCTGTGACCGCAGAGCCATAGAGTATCGAGGATCCTCTACGTAGGATCTCCGCCGTGCACTGAATAGTGAATTCAAGGTGCGCAATTAAAGATGGCGTCCCTTGAATTCCTATTGGCTGATCTGATTCTTCAAATTCAAATCAGCCAATAGGATGAAAGCTACTGAAATCCTATTGGCTGATTTGATTAGTTGTAATGTGGGTTTGATGGCGGATATAGGGGTTAATACTAAATGTCTCCATTTTTGCCACGTAAGTCCTTGCGCTGAATATGTGATACCGATTTGCGACGCAGTCCCATGTTAGCTTATGGGAGAAAAAATAGCCGGCGACGGGTGAAATATACGTATATGTATATTGGATACCAAAACCACGTAAAAACCGCCGTTGCCCACAAAAGCGTGTAATGTAGCCCATTAAGATAAAACCAATTTTACAGTTCACTGTTCCTTTAATTGACAGCACCTTGCTCTACTACATCACACCAAGTCACATTACACAGCATTATCTAATCAATCTTTAGCATGACTTTTAACCACTCATCTTCCTTTGTGTTAGCCAGCACATTTCTGACTTCATTTTGCATTGCTAATCTCTGTGTTTTGCTATTCTCTGCACTGTTGCTCTCCAAAAAAAAAAAAAAGGCTGCATAATCTGCCATGCATATTTTTAGATTTAAATGTTTTAGGATTTAATTTCCTTGATATGTGTAACTATCACTTTAAAAATATATAGTTTCTTTGATATCAATTATTTACTTCTTTTTTTAACATTAGGGAAAAAACTCAGCGGAATTTCAAAAAGAGGATATATATGAAGAGCAGATAACAGCCCACTCGTCTGCATTTTCTAAATGCTTTACTGCAACTAACTTTGGATTTCAGTTTTGTTTGGAAAAGAAGTCTGACAGTGCTGCATTAGTTAGAAGCTCTCCTTTATACCATATGATTGGAAGTCATTCGGTTAAAGTGACCCTTAAGCCAGGTATTTACATTTACTGGGTAATGAAAGATATAAAATAATGTTACATTTTTACTAAAATCGACCTACAGTCCCTCAATCCTCTTTAGCTTCATCAGTTCCTAGGTGTTGTCTATAGAGCATATTTACTAAAGCTCACTTATATTTTTAAAGGGACACGAAACCCAACATTTTTCTTTCATCATGCAGATAGCGAATACAATTTTGAACGACAGAGGTTTTGGAGGTAGTTAAAGTCTTCAAGATTTCATTGAATTTTATCCACTTTTTGTTATACTTTTGTTACCATTTTAGTTTATCCACTTTTTGTGAGATTCCCTCTGCCTAAAATCACATTAAAATATTTCAAATATTTAATGATAAAATGATCCCTTCCCCATCATAAAATATATAAAAAAATTAAGTTAACTTTAAAGGGACACTGAACCCACATTTTTTCTTTCATGTTTCAGATAGAGCATGCAATTTTTTTTTTTATTTTTTTTTATTCAATATCCAACATTTTGACATGTGAAATTATTTCATTTTCATCGTCTCATTATGCCTCACTAGGTAATTTAACATAAAAAAAAAGAAAAAAGAAGCATGCAAACAAAATTCCACTTTATCTTTGGACCTTGTAGAGCATGCAATTTTAAGCAACTTTCTATTTACTCCTATTATCAATATTTCTTCGTTCTCTTGCTATCTTTATATGAAAAAAAAGGCATCTAAGCTTTTTTTCTTGGTTCAGAACGCTGGACAGCAGTTTTTGATTGGTGGATGAATTTATCCACCAATCAGCATCAAATTTTATGTTTAAAAGATATTTTATTACACTTCTATCTTTAATTTAGATAATGGAAATATGTGTACTAGACATTATCATGTCCATAGCTCGAACTTGCCTCAATACAATCCTATTAAAATGTTCGCTGGTCAATTATAACTATATCTTTAACATTTCATAATCACCACTAAAATGTGTTTACTTTGCATTAAAAATGCTACAAAGGTACAAAAATATTTACAAACTATGGACCAGATTACAAGCTGAGCACAAAATATTGCTTCCACAAAAGTGATATTTGCGCTTAACTTAGTAATACCAGCGCACGCAAATGTGAGCTGGTATTTCAAGTGAGGTGCAATGTGAATGTGAACTCACGTTCGCATTGCTAGGAAGCATTGAGCTCACAATAGCGCGCTTCCATAGGCTCCAATGGGGGCCTCGTTCTCATGCCATCAGACGCAGCATAAAAACTATCGCAGAAAAGGGGGCAAGTCGTGCAGCGATGGAAAGCAAAAATAAATATATATGTATATAATTACACATATTAGCACATAAATATAAATGTATATAATTACACATATTAGCACATAAATATAAATGTATATAATTACACATATTAGCACATAAATATATATGTATATAATTACACATATTAGCACATAAATATATATGTATATAATTACACATATTAGCACATAAATATAAATGTATATAATTACACATATTAGCACATAAATATAAATGTATATAATTACACATATTAGCACATAAATATATATGTATATAATTACACATATTAGCACATAAATATATATGTATATAATTACACATATTAGCACATAAATATATATGTATATAATTACACATATTAGCACATAAATATATATGTATATAATTACACATATTAGCACATAAATATATATGTATATAATTGCACATATTAGCACATAAATATATATGTATATAATTACACATATTAGCACATAAATATATATGTATATAATTGCACATATTAGCACATAAATATATATGTATATAAGCATATTCATAGATATTTACAGGGATAACAGAGTCCCCATAGACCGCAATGTAAAGGCACTTTTCAGTGCCGTTTTTTTTCTAAAACCCCACACCCGCCAACTTTAACCAATCAAAACTGCTTCATGCAGTTTTAATAAAAAGTAAAAAAAAAAATAATATTATTTTTTTATTGAAAATGCACTACACACTTAATTTTGGGGCCAATTGGGGGACCTTTTAATTGGCTAATTGTTTGAGTGCCACGAGCTCCAGGTAGCAATAACCAGTCACTTGTAATAGCTTGTTATTTATTGAGGGCCCGTAAACGGGTGAATTTGCTCATTTGTGGGCATGCAATAAATTAGCACTCCACTTGTAATATGGCCCTATATATATCAACAAAGAAAAATCAAATGTTTTGAGATATGCTTTATTAAAAAAATTGCTCTATCACATTGCATTCAACTTTTAAATGAAAATGTGCATTGCTTAAAGGGACAGTGAAAACTTTGAGATGGCAATATAAAATGATAAATCACATATATAAGAAAAACTTTGCAGCATACTTTCATTATTTATTTCCCCCCCCCCTTTTCCTGTAATTCCATTCTGAAATTAGTCCAGAATACAGTTATATTCCACACAGCCATTGTCTGCACACTCTAGTGACCTATTTATAACTGTCCCTAATTGGCCACAGCAGAGAAGGTAACCTAAGTTACTCCCATTGGTTTATAGACACTAAGGAGTAGAATTATTTAAGCAGTGGATGCTGCTTTCTACGCCCATTATTTCAGGCTCGCCTGAAACAAAAGTTAAAGGGACAGTTTACACCAGAATTTTTATTGTTTAAAAAGATAGATAATCCCTTTATTACCCATTCCCCAGTTTTGCACAACCAACACTGTTATATTAATATACTTTTTTACCGCTGTGATTACCTTTTACCTAAGCCTCTGCAAACTGCCCTTTTATTTCAGTTCTTTTGACAGACATCCATTTTAGCCAATCAGAGCTGGCTCACCTGAACTCCAAGTGTGCGAGCACGGTGTTATCTATATGACACACATGAACTAACACCCTCTAGTGGTGAAAAACTGTCAAAATGCCCTTAGAGAAAAGGCGGCCTTCAAGGGCTTAGAAATTAGCATATGAACCTCCTAGGTTTATCTTTCAACTAAGACTACCAAGAGAACAAAGCAAAATTGGTGATAAAAGTGAATTGGAAAATTGTTCAAAATTACATTCTCTATCTGAATCATGAAAGTTTATTTTGGACTAGACTGTCCCTTTAAGAAGCAGCGGTCGTAAGACCGCTGCTCGGACTGAAATCATCCCGATACGATTAGGACGATTGACACACCCTGCTAGTGGCCGATTGCCCACCGGTGAGCAGGGGACCGCATTGCACAAGCATTTCACTAAAAATCTGGCAAGAAAATTAGCCTTCTTTAATATTAGTGAGTTTGTAAGCAGTGAAGACGTGTACAAATGAAAGATAGATAAAGAATATTTCTATCTTTATTAAAATTGTGAACGTGATGTAAGTGAATGGAATTAAGCATTCATAGTGAACATAAAATGGCTTGTGTGTTACACAATCATTTTTATTAGGAGTTATATACATCTAGAAAATACATAAATACAACTACAGGACAGATGATAATTTGTCTAAAATATAAAAAAGAATAATATAAATCTGGTGAGAAAATTAGCCTTCTTTAATATTAGTGAATTTGTAATCAAAAGAAAGGGTGGATTGAAGCACCAAAGCTGTGTGAACTGACTTATTATATGTGTTACAAAACAGTAATGTGTATGAGTGAAGACTGAAAGTGATGATTCCACTTCTATAAAATATAATACTTGCAAAAACACAGCCAGAATGATAATAAATCCTAATGTATGAGATATCAATCTTTGTATTGTTATGATGTCATTATTTCATCTTTGATATATTTGTATCATCATTATCTGTTAAGATACTGATCTTGGTAACATGGAGAAATATCTATGGGCTGACTTTTTTTAGTTATTATAAGAAGCAATAATTATTATTTTGCTCATTTAGCCCTTTAGGATGGACCAAAAGATATATCCACTCTCACTCAGCTCTTAATAATGCCTGTTCTACATTTCCCCCCTAATACCAAGGGAATTTTTTTCATTTCCCTGACACTTAAGATCTTTAGGGTTGGATTGGTGATATACTAAAAAGTGAGATCCTACTGAAGTAAGTGTCTTTCCATTTCCTTGGTCTTTGATCACATTTTTAATGTTTCTGATGTGTTCTTGGAGTCTGGTTCTTAGCTTCCTGCTGGTCATGCCAACCTAAATTTTGGGACATTTACAAAACAATACATATATCACGCCCTCTTTTGTGCAGCTGATATAATTTTTTATTTTATGTATTTTTCCAAATGCATCTTGAATGGTATTGTTTTTCTTCATGTGATTGCAAGTTGAGCATGTACCGCAGGAAAAGGAGCAATTTGCAAATAAGGTTTTGGTGTTACCCAGGTGGAAGTGACTACTGGAAACCATGTTTTTAATGGTTCTCATCCTTCTGTAGCCTATTTGTACTCTATCAGCCACTATAGTTAGGAGATCTTGATCCATTTTAAGAATATTCCAATGTTTGTTCATTATCTTAGCTACTAGATGAACTTGTGGGTTATATGTTAATATTAGTCGGGTTTGAGTATCTCTCTTTTTAGTTTTTTTCTTTAGTAGATGCAATCTATTGGTACAGAGAGCTCTGTATTTTGCTTTTTTTATACTCCTTTTACTGTAACCCTGATCTAGTAGTCTGTTTTTCAAATCTTGACCTTGTTGATTGAAAAATTAAATATCACTGCAATTTCTGCAAAGTCTAAGGAACTAACCCACGGGTAGTGATTTCATAGTTCCTAAAGCATGTGCATTACATTTATGTAGTAGACTGTTTGTGGCAGTCTCTTTCCTATATATGTTGGTTTTGATTTTTGCATCTTGATCTTTAAATATGGAAAGGTCCAGGAAATTAATTTAAGATTGACTCATTGAGTAAGTTAACTTGATGTTAAGTGTGTTCGTATTCAACTTTTGCAGGAATACTTCAAGGTCCTCTCTGGTTCCTTCCCATAAAAATAGGATGTCATCAATATAGTGGATCCATAATGGTATTTGATCCGTATCTGAAGTGTGAACATCCGAGCATACAACTTGCCTCTCCCACCATCCTAGGAAGAGATTGGCCTAGGTGGGGGCACACACTGTGCCCATTGCAGTCCCTTGTGTTTGTAGATAAAATTGATTGGCAAATGTAAAGAAATTATAACTCAAAACAAACTTAAGCAATTGTAAAATAAAATCATCATGTGGTGGTTCCTCCTTGGATCCTTCCTTTAAGAAAAACTGGACAGCTTTGAGTCCCCTATTATGATCTTTTGAAGTATACAGGGACTCTACATCTGTTGTCACAAGCCATGTATTTTCCCTTACGGTGATATTGTCCAGTCTGTGCCTCCACAAATTCTCTTAGTCTGTGATAAACATATTTACTTGCGTGTTCTGATTGGCATTCATTTCCTGATACAATCGATCTACCAGGTAGAATATCAATATTCTTATGAATCTTGGGAATAAGATAGAATGTCGAAACTTTAGGATCCTTAACAGAGAGAAATTTTATTTTATCAGGATTTATTATTCCCTTACTCTGGGCTTCTTTAATGATCTTATTATAGATTTTTATGTATGTTTCGCTGGAATTATTGAATCATTTTGGTAACACTGCTTGTTTTTAAGTTGTTTCTCTACCTGTTTAGTGTACATGGAGATTGGCCATATCACTATGTTGCCGCCCTTATCGGCTTCTCTTATGATCATATCATCCCAGTTTTTGATCTCTTTTAAAGCTTGTTTTTCCTCAGTGGAAATATTGTGGGAGGTAGGTCCAATTTTTAATTTTGTGATTTCATGGCATACCAGTATCAGAATCTGTTTCCAGAAAAAGGAGTGGAACACAACTGCAGTATAAAAGTAAATGTATATTTGTTACACCAGACTGTCTGAATCCTCTATTGCTGGAAAAGGATTCCTTCAGTCTAGTGGTTCAACATATTTATATATCTTTAGGAATATACTCATTCAGTAGGATACTGAAGGAGAAAGACTTCCAACTGATAATATCACACTCAGATACTATCAGAAGAATGATAAGAAAGGAAAAGAATCAGGCAACAGTGCGTCTTTACTTGGAGTAGATTAAAGGTAGAAACCCAGAATAATATAACAAACTAAAGCACAGTTCAATACTTGGTAGTAAGTTCAAGCTGTATGTGTACATAGGATGATGTTAGCTGAGTAGAGTACCTTGCAAACAATTTGTAAGAGTAGGAATAGTTGCTGTGTACCTTCGTTAATGTCTCAGAGTGGTTTGGCAGAAACCGGAACAGGACCGGAAGTGATGTCACGCTGCACTCGCAACTCCGCTGCAGATTGCTGACAGGCAGTAGTTCACACAGGGGTATGAGCTGCGGCAATGGAAAAGCAGCAAAAAGTAAACATCAAATATTAAGGTACCTTACCCCACTGATGATAGAGTGACAAGTTCTAAGTAGTTCAAAGTAGCAATTTGTAAGAAGTAGAAAGGGCTCAGAAATCCTTCCTCCAGCGAAGAGAAAGGTTTTAGCAAACAGGTTGGAAATCCTCACAGGTGTAGTGACTTCAATACTGAGCAGGGAGTGAAAGGAGAGCTGCTCTCTTAAAGAAGGAAGAACGAATCAAAGAATTGTGGGTGTAACTAAGAGGAGAGAGGGTTTGTACAAGGCAGAACCTGACAGAATCCCCCCCCTAAGGACGCTGTTCCACAGCGAGAGGACGAGGCCGGTCAGGATGGCAATGATGATACAAAGAGAGAAGTCTAGGTGAGTTGAGATTGGAGAGCGGTTCCCAGGAGTCCTCATCACTGGAATAATTCTTCCACCTCACCAAATACTGAAGAACACCCCTGTAGAACCTGGAGTCCAAAATGGTGTCAACTTCGTACTCATCTGGTGCCAGAGGAAGATTCATAGGAGGTAGAAGGATCCGTCCATCCCTTGTGGGTGTATAAGGTTTCAACAGCGAAACATGAAACATAGGGTGTATCTTCAAGGAGCTGGGGAGGGTCAATCTGACAGCGTTGGCATTGACAACCTTCTGGATAGGGAACGGACCTAAGAAAAGACTGGCCATCTTTTTGGATGGTATTTGTAGTTTCAAGTTCCGAGTGGAAAGCCAGACTAAATCACCAATAGCGTAATAAGGAGGTTTACGTCTCCGAAGGTCATAGTAATGTTTCTGGGACTGCTGGGACTTGCGGATGTTCTCCTGTATGTGGTTGAAATTCTCCTGAAGTGAAAAATGGAGATCATCTATGTTAGGTGAATCTGAGGAAGGAAGAGTTGAGAAAGTCAATGTGGGGTGAAAAGCATAATTTGCAAAAAAAGGTGTCATCTTGGTAGATGAATTAGATAGATTATTGTAAGCAAATTCTGCCATAGAGAGATATGTCATCCAGTCATTCTGTTGATAGGAACAGTAACATCTCAGGAAATGTTCAAGCCATTGGTTCAACCTTTCCGATTGGCCATTCGTTTGCGGATGAAAAGCTGTGGTAAAGCGATGTTCCATTTTGGTCAATTCACATAATTTGCTCCAAAATTTTGAGGTGAATTGCGTACCCCTATCAGTTGTTAAGATGGAAGGAATCCTGTGCAATTTGATGATGTGGTCTATGAAAAGGGTAGCGGTTTCAGAGGAAGTAGGGAGTTTATGGAAAGGGATGAAATGTGCCATTTTAGTGAATAAATCAATGACAACGAGTATAGTCGTTTGTCCTTTTGATGGTGGTAAGTCTACTATGAAATCCATGGACACATGATGCCAAGGCTTGTTGGGAATTGGTAATGGTATAAGCAACCCAAAAGGTGGTTTTCTTTCGGGTTTACAGGTGATACAAGTCCTACAACTGGCAATGTATTCTGAAATGGTGGATTTCATGTGTGGCCACCAGTAAGTCCGAGAGACAAGATCAAGAGTTTGTTGGACACCTGGGTGTCCTGCTAAGGGAATGTCATGGCAGGACTGTATAACGTTTGTCCTCAAGGAAGGTGGTAATTTTTTTTTCTAACCATGGTAATAGATACCATTAGTCTTGATCAAAGTAGGTTCAGGAGGAGTTGATTGTTCATTGCAGTAATTCTGAAGATCAGTCAAAAAAGGGGTAGTGAGACCTATGAAGCAATGTGGAGAGACAATGTCCTTTCTGGCGGATAGGTTTACAGACCGTTCAGGTAAACAAGATAAAGCATCAGCTTTGATGTTCTTATTAGCTGGTCTGTAAATGATAACAAAATTGAAGCGGTCAAAGTACAGGCTACAACGAACCTGTCTAGCAGATAAAGTTTTATTAGACTGAAGATATTGAAGGTTCTTGTGATCTGTAAATATATTGATTGGTAGAGTAGTGCCTTCCAGGAGATGTCTCCAATGTTCAAGAGAGCGTCGGATGGCCAACAACTCCTTGTCGCCAATGGCATAATTCTGTTCGGCAGGTGACATAAGTTTGGAGAAGTATGAAATTGGATGGAGAGGATCAGTTTGAGATTTTTGTTGAGAGAGAACGGCTCCAATGGCAAAATCTGAAGAGTCAACTTCCAGGGTGTATTGGTAAGAAGGATTAGGAAATTGAAGAATTGGCGCAGAGGTGAATCTGGATTTTAGATAATGGAAAGCTTGTTTAGCTTTTAAACCCCATGAGAAAGATGTTGTAGACCCAGTTAAAACCATGAGAGGTTTCACTATTTTAGAAAATCCCTTAATAAATTTCCTATAATAGTTTGAAAACCCAAGGAAGCGTTGGAGGTCTTTTTTGGTCTTAGGTTCAGGCCAATCCAGAACAGCTTCAACTTTTTCTTTCTGCATTTGAATTCCAGATGGGGATATATCATATCCTAGAAAAGAAACCTGGGTTGTATGAAAATTACATTTCTCCAGTTTAGCGTAGAGTTTATGTGCTCTGAGACGTGCAAGGACATGTCTAACATGTCTCACATGATCTTCATGAGTTCTGGAATAGATGAGTATATCATCCAGATAAATAACAAGACATATATCCAGGAGATCACGGAAGACATCGTTGATGAAGAACTGAAAAGTGGCAGGGGCATTGCAAAGGCCAAACGGCATTACAAGATATTCGAATAGACCGTATCTGGTCCTAAATGCCGTTAGCCACTCGTGTCCCTCTTTGATCCTGATCAGATTATAAGCCCCTCTTAAGTCGAGCTTAGTGAAAATGGTAGCCTCTGAAAGTCTCTCGATCATCTCTGGTATGAGAGGCAGGGGGTAACGGTTTTTGATCGTGCATTTGTTCAGTTCACGATAATCAATGATAGGCCTGAGACTGGAATCTTTGTTACGAACAAAGAAGAACCCAGCGCCAGCAGGGGAGGTTGAAGGCCTAATAAAACCTTTTTTTAAGTTGTCGTCAAGATACACTTTAAGATGTTCCAGTTCAGGAGTGCTTAAGGGGTATAGGTGACCAAAGGGAATACGGGCACCTGGTTGAAGATCTATGGGGCAATCATATGCCCTATGAGGTGGCAGATTCTCTGCTTCAACCTTACTAAAAACATCCTTAAATTCAGAATACTGAGGAGGTAACCCCTCAGAATCAGTAGTCGAGTGTAACAAAAGAGGACTAGGGAAACATGTATCTCTGCAATAAGTGGAACAAAACTTTATTTGAAAAGGGTGCCAAACAATAGTGGGGTTGTGAAGTTGTAGCCACTTTAACCCTAAAACCAAACAAAAATGAGGTGAAGATAGTACATCAAAAGAAATTAACTCAAAATGTCCAGCTATATTGAGCATTACAGGTATAGTCTCATGAGTTATTGGGCCAGAACACATAAATGAACCATCTATGACTCTTATAGGTATTGGAGTGGACTTTTTAATGAGAGGAATGTTCTTCTTGAGACAGAAGTCATGGTCCATGTAGTTCCCTGAAGCGCCGGAGTCAATAATAGCATCATTGATCCTCAGAAGACTTTGTTCCAGCTGTAGGGAGACAGACAGAGTACAATAAGAAGGTTGTATCAGAGAGAGAAGGGATGTATACAAATTAGAGGACTTACATTTCTTGTTCTTCAGGAGAAGAGAACAATCCTGGACACTGTGGGTCGGATTGGCGCAGTACATACATAGATTCTTTATGCGTCTGCATTGTTTCTCTTCCTGAGAGAGGGGGCCTCTAAGAAAGCCGATCTCCATAGGTTCTACAGAGGGTTTTGTAGAAGTAACAGTGGTTGAGGCGGTGGAGCTGTAAGAGGTCTTGGGTTTTGGATCTGTGGCATACTTCTCTGCCTTCCTTTCACGTAATCGTCGGTCTATCTGAACAGCCATTTTCATGAATGCTTCAAGAGTTGTAGGTAGTTCAATTCTGGCAAATTCGTCTTTTAACAACTCTGAGAGTCCTAACCGAAATTCATTACGGAGGGCGACTGGGGTCCAGAGGGCATCCGTGGCGAACTGTTTAAAGTCCGTGATGTAGTCTTCCACGGGTCTTTTCCCCTGCTTCAGATTCCTCAGACTCATCTCAGCAGTAAGCTGAACATCTGTATCTTGAAACATTTCATCCATACTAGTAAAGAAATCCACAAGAGAAGTCAGAATGGGATCCTGATTTTCTATGAACTTATCAGCCCAGTTTCTTGGATCCCCCCTGAGAAAGGAGATTGTGGTGAGGACTTTCACTCTATCAGTGGGGTAGGTCCTAGATTTCATAGAAAATAATAGGAGACAGGCGTTTTTGAATTGCCTATATGCTTTTCTGTTTCCACAGAAGAGATCTGGAAGGGAGACTTGTGGTTCAATATAACTCTCAGTTTGGTTACCTTTAATAGCAATAGAATCTGTAATAACCTTTCTTAGGGCAGCATTTTCGATCTGTAAATCGTGGAGGCCCTGTGCAAGCTGATCAACTTTTTGAGTAAGGTTATATACTATTTGTCTTAAGTCTGCTGGTTCCATAGTTAATTTGGCTCAGTATTATATCAGAATCTGTTTCCAGAAAAAGGAGTGGAACACAACTGCAGTATAAAAGTAAATGTATATTTGTTACACCAGACTGTCTGAATCCTCTATTGCTGGAAAAGGATTCCTTCGGTCTAGTGGTTCAACATATTTATATATCTTTAGGAATATACTCATTCAGTAGGATACTGAAGGAGAAAGACTTCCAACTGATAATATCACACTCAGATACTATCAGAAGAATGATAAGAAATGAAAAGAATCAGGCAACAGTGCGTCTGTACTTGGAGTAGATTAAAGGTAGAAACCCAGAATAATATAACAAACTAAAGCACAGTTCAATACTTGGTAGTAAGTTCAAGCTGTATGTGTACATAGGATGATGTTAGCTGAGTAGAGTACCTTGCAAACAATTTGTAAGAGTAGGAATAGTTGCTGTGTACCTTCGTTAATGTCTCAGAGTGGTTTGGCAGAAACCGGAACAGGACTGGAAGTGATGTCACGCTGCACTCGCAACTCCGCTGCAGATTGCTGACAGGCAGTAGTTCACACAGGGGTATGAGCTGCGGCAATGGAAAAGCAGCAAAAAGTAAACATCAAATATTAAGGTACCTTACCCCACTGATGATAGAGTGACAAGTTCTAAGTAGTTCAAAGTAGCAATTTGTAAGAAGTAGAAAGGGCTCAGAAATCCTTCCTCCAGCGAAGAGAAAGGTTTTAGCAAGCAGGTTGGAAATCCTCACAGGTGTAGTGACTTCAATACTGAGCAGGGAGTGAAAGGAGAGCTGCTCTCTTAAAGAAGGAGGAACGAATCAGAGAATTGTGGGTGTAACTAAGAGGAGAGAGGGTTTGTACAAGGCAGAACCTGACAACCAGCTAGTTAAACACTTCCAATCGTGGTGATGTATTGTATTTAGGTACAAAAGTGGATTTGGATTTTAGATTCTTCCTCCAATTCTTTTGCTCCTGCCCTTCATTTTCATTTAAAAAACTCTCTAAATCTTGTAACGCAGATATGTCCTCTTCTGTCCAGGAGGAATTTTGTTTTTTGGCAAATAGTTTTTTGAGGCTTAACTTGCACACATATAGTTGTATATCTTTTATTGCTTCAAATGTATTAAAGTTGCCAGTAGGGCAAAATGAAAAACCTTTAGTTAGTACCGCTATAAGTGCTGGAGATAGATGGTGGGAAGACAGATTAATAATTTTTAGTGATTTATTCTAATTTGTGAGAAGGAACTTGGTGCTCTCCTCTAGGAGCATCCTCCTCTGTGAAAGGACCTGGTGTTTCTCCTTGATCTTGTTGGTCGTTTGTTGGTATTTCTTCCCTCTACTGTAGGTTCTACCTCTCCTTATGTGTCTTCTTCTAAAAAAGATTTTCTCTTATTTCTATCTGGTAAAAAAGTGGTTGTAGATGGGGTATGAGTGGTTGTATTTAGCTCAACACTATTAATATCTTCCCCATCTGTATCAGACACATCGCTTTGTACAATATTGACCTGTGAGGGTCTAGAGGGGTTATTGTAGAATTTTCTTCTTCTCCATTTATACACTTTTTTGTCCTTGAAGTCCTGAAAGTCCGTGAGTAATTTGCGCTGTTTCATGTCTCTGATTTCTTTGGTGTATTGATCTAATTCTTTTTGATAGCTTTTATAGAGGCTCTCAAAGTTAGTATGTGTTTTAAACATTTTTAATTGATCATATTGTTCCTGTATTACACTTTCTAACTTTTCATATTTGGCCTTCTCATGTTTTAATAGAATCTTCATCAATTTTACTGAACACTCTGATAGTGCAGTTTCCCACTCTTCCGTTAATGCATGATTATCAAACTCAAAGGCAGGGAACAGTTGAATTCTTAAGCTTCTAGGTATTCATTTCTGTTCTATATATCTGTCAAAAAATGTTTGATCCTACCATACTTTCTCTTGTTTGAATATATTTCTGTGTACCTCCTTGAGTATGAATTCTAATGTAGTAACAGGAGTAAAATCTTCTGCATTAGTATTCTTGAACATATCATCTAAATCAGCAGCTCTTTTAGTCTGTCTTTCTGATCGATCTTTGCCTAAGATATCAAGCCATTTTGGTATTATAGATTGTACTATATCCACCAGTCGGTCATTTGGTATGCTCAGTCGTATAAGAAACTGTTACTACAACAGCAATAAAATTGTGGTTTTGGAGAAAAAATGATGGCACTACCAGTGTTGCTTCCTTAGCTTGTGTACATTATCAAATTGTCTGTGCGATAATTAATATAATATTGCAATGGAAAAGAGGTGCTGTACACTGAGAAATGAATGAGCAGAGAGAATCAAGTGAAATGCACTTCTAAAGTGTGTACTTTGATCGCATTTACAACACTTATAGTTATAACTTTATCATCTACGTGGACAAAAATTATCAATCCCGAAAGAAAGGGGTAAAACATAACTTTTAATAACTACAGATAAAATTAAATAATTAAAAACACAAAGTGGTTATAAAGGTGCATTATTGATAAGTAAAGTAGCCGTAAATGTAATAAAGTAACCAGAGGAGTACTTAAATAGAATGGTTTGTTGATGTGGCCTCCCCAGTAAAACATATATCACAGTTGGTTTGAGATAATATGGTGTCACTTATATGTGTTGTATTCAATTGTCAGGTGGAAAAATGGGATTTTGCGGAGAGAAAAGAGAGTAAAGATTAAAACAAATCTACTCTAGTAAGTTCCAGAGATTTAGGGAAAAGAATGTAGGGAAATTATCTCCTCCCTCGTATTTAAGCTCTCAAGTACTTACAGTATATCCAATAGTTTCCAACCTGAGTGTATAGGAGGTAATAGTAACACATAGAACTGTACTATTGATATTATTATAAGTGACAGTTCAATTATGGGAATGAAATAAGCAGCGTTTTCTGGGTGTTAATGTCACCTTTTTTATAGATAGAAATCGAGTGTGATAGTATATTTGCTCTAAACATTTATATCTGGCAAAAATCAGCCTATAGAGCAATTAATCACAGTCAGTGAATAAAAGGACAGATTGAACTGTACTATTTTTGTGAGTGTGTAGCTAATCCCGTTATATAAATTGGGTAGGTGGTGTATTTTCCCAGTATTAATATCACCTGTATTTGCTTGTAAACATCAAGTATGATAGTATAGGACTACAAAGCCTGCTACTCGTAAGTATAATTTGTGATTCACAGTAATGGATGGATAGGGTTATTAATGTAATTGTGAGGTACAGATTATACAAAATACACAAAATAGTCAGTATCGGTCACGAAAATATTGTCTCATAGGGTAAGGCACACATGTAGCACTCATAGTTCAATACGTGACTCCCACTTGGTAAATCAGGATATAGTCATTAAATATATCTAAATTAAGGGTATGTAATAATAAATAAAGCCAAGTACTCAAAACGGGAACATACATATGGCATCAACAGTTCAATACAACACTCTCCATATTGATATAGTCACAGAATATTATGGCTAAACTAAGCCGAATACTCGGCACAACCAAAGCTGCAGGAGGCCACAGAACAACTACTGGTTAAGGTAAATTAATATACGGCAAAGGTAATAAGCACCAAATAACCACTATTGCTAGTTAAAAATTAGGATTCAACATCCCCACTCCCCTGACATGTTTTGCCCGTAGGCTTTATTAAAGGTGGAGCCGCTTCTTCTTTCCGGCTATTTATTGGCTAAATGTGTTATAACAGAAAGCAGCTTCTGCTTGCTGATTGGTCAAATTTAGTAGGTGTGTGTGTGATGCTCGTTTGTCAATAGAGCGAGTCAGAGTCAATGTTGCAGGGGCTGTGTGCTAGATATTAGACATCAATTATAATGATGGTACTGTGATAGAAATTGATTATCTCCTTAGGTGAGTCGGGATTCTATGTGTTATACAATAATTTTTATTAGGAGTTATATACATCTCGAAAATACATAAGTGCAACTAAAGGACAGATGATAATCTGTCTAAGATATAAGCGAATAATAAAAATCTAGCAAGAAAATTAGCCTACTTTATTATTAGTGAGTTTGTAAGCAGTGAAAATGTGTACAAAAGGAAAGATGAATAAAGAATATTTATATCTTTATTAAAATCGGGAATGTGATGTAAGTGAATGGAATTAAACATTCGAAGTGAACATAAAAGTGCTTGTGTGTTACACAATAACTTTTATTAGGAGTTATATACATCTAGAAAATACATAAGTGCAACTACAGGACAGATGATAATTTGTCTAAAATATAAAAAAGAATAATATAAATCTGGTGAGAAAATTAGCCTTCTTTAATATTAGAGAATTTGTAATCAAAAGAAAGGCTGGATTGTGTGAACTAACTTATTATATGTGTTACAAAACACATACAGTATATCAATATCAATCAATATTGATATCAATCTTTGTATTGTTATGATGTCATTATTTAATCTGTTAGGATACTGATCTTGATAACGTGGAGAAATATCTATGGGCTGGCTTTTTTTAGTTATTATAAGAAGCAATAATAATTATTTTGTTCATTTAGCCCTTTAGGATGGACTGAGTCCAAAAGATATATCCACTTGCACTCAGCTCTTAATAATGCCTGTTCTACATTGCCCCCCCTAATACCAAGGGAAGTTTTTTTTTCAATTCCCTGGCACTTTAGATCTTTAGGGTTGGATTGGTGATATACTAAAAAGTGAGATACCACTGAAGTAAGTCTTCTTGGTCTTTGGTCGAATTTTTAATGTTTCTTAGCTTCCTGCTGGTCATGCCAACCTAAATTTAGGGACATTTACAAAACAATACATATATCATGCACTCTTTTGTCAATATTTAAACAGCTAATTAAACTTTAAAAATACATCTACGTGTTATTCTCAAACTAATATTTTCTTTGAATGCATAATTTTATCTAGCATTTATTTAGTGTTTAATGTCCCTTTAAGGAAATTACAAGAAGTGTTTTGACTGTCTTGTTTGAAAAGCAACCAAACAGGTTACTATCCAGTCTACTATGTATTTCTGAATCTGAGCTAGATTATGAGTGGCATGCTAACTGTTGCGTGTCAGCGAAAAGGGGTTCATCATTGCTCTTTGAGCAAGTTGGCAGTATATTACGAGTTGAAAGTAAACGCGTTTGACTGCAATTAAATTTGCTCTGGTTAACTGTTACTGTTAACACTATCTAATAAAAAAAAATATTGCTCAAAGATATGAGGTCTCAGGTGTTAGAAAAAAAAGATTGCAAAGGGTTTTAACATAAAGAGATACATACATACACATGTCCAGATATGTATATGTTATGGGGATACAGTCTTGTCCCCATGGTTTAAGTTCAGAGCTGCTTTCCATTATACATTTGGTTTTTCAAATGCTCATATCTTTGTAGTGGAATGACATATTTTTCTGTACTTTGGTAGTTAGATCCTGGCTGGGAATCACTACAAAACTGGAAAAGTGATTAGGTTTAGTAAATTTTGAGATATTTAAGATTTAAAAACAGGGGTATGAGTTCAAAATGCCATAGACTTAACATTGGAGAATTGAGACAGTTTATCTAACAATTGGCTGCATGGATTTGTTTGAAACTTGGAATTTCAATAGATCTTGAGGTAAGTATGTACCATTATAGTGGGTGAAAAGTTATCTGATTTGTAGTGTTTGTTTTGATATTTTGAGTTATTTTTCACTCAAATCCAAGATGGTACCATAAGCATGTTTGTTTTGTGAAGAGGGAATGGTGCATTATAAATTAGATTTTTCAAATTCTCATATCTTTGGAGTGGAATGACATACCTGAATGACATTTGGCTGTTAGATCTGAACTGGAAAATTTGAAGTGATTAGGGTTAGTAGTTTTTGAGACATTTGAAACTGACTAAAAAGGGCAAAAAGTTGTAAATGCCATAGACTTCACATTGGAGATTCAGACAAGTTTTATAATTGTATAGTGTTGTATGGTAATCAATCAATGTGTGTGGCGCACAGCTTAGCGTGTCAGACTTATTGTTTAATGTTGTATAGTAATCAATAACTGTGTGTATGTGTACAGCTCAGCGTGCCAGCAGACTTATTGTTTAATGTTGTATAGTAATCAATAACTGTGTGTATGTGTACAGCTCAGCGTGCCAGACTTATTGTTTAATGTTGTATAGTAATCAATAACTGTGTGTATGTGTACAGATCAGCGTCTCAGACTTATTGTTTAATGTTGTATAGTAATCAGTTGTGTGTTTGTGTACAGCTCAACGTGTCACACTAATTGTTTAATGTTGTATAGTAATCATTTACTGTGTGTATGTGCACAGCTCAGTGTGTGAGATTTATTGTATAGTGTTGTATAGTAATCACTGTGTGCATGTGCATAGCTCAACATGTCAGACTTAGTTTATAGTGTTGTATAGTAATCATTCACTGTGTGTATGTGCAGAGCTCAGCATGTCAGACTTATTGTATAGTGTTGTATAGTAATCACTGTGTGGATGTGCACAGCTTAGCACATCAGACTTATTGTATAGTGTTTTATAGTAATCGATCACTGTTTGTATGTGCACAGTCAGTGTGTCAGACTTATTGTATAGTGTTGTATACTAATCAATCACTGAGTATATGTGCACAGCTTAGCATGTCAGACTTATTGTATAGTGTTGTATAGTAATAACTGTGTGGATGTGCACAGCTTAGCATGTCAGACTTGTTGTATAGTGTTTTATAGTAATCGATCACTGTTTGTATGTGCACAGTCAGTGTGTCAGACTTATTGTATAGTGTTGTATATTAATCAATCACTGAGTATATGTGCACAGCTTAGCATGTCAGACTTATTGTATAGTGTTTTATAGTAATCGATCACTGTTTGTATGTGCACAGTCAGTGTGTCAGACTTATTGTATAGTGTTGTATACTAATCAATCACTGTGTATATGTGCACAGCTTAGCATGTCAGATTTATTGTATAGTGTTGTATAGTAATCATTTACAGTGTGTCAGACTTGTTGCATCAGATACGATCAGGGTGATTGACACCCCCTGCAAGCGGCCTAATGGCTGTGAATGTGAAGGGAGTGGCATTGCACAAGCATTTCACAAGAAATGCTTGTGCAATGTTAAATGCCAACAGCGTATGCTGTCGGCATTTACTGATGTCGGGTGCTACATGATTCGGCCAACTAGAGTTTAAGTTCTTAATCAAACATTAAAAAGCAAGAAAATTCCCAACTTAAACTGCCCCCCCCTGAGTGCTTTGCATGACATCATCAATGAGATCACTGATTACATCACACATTACATTGTTGATGGCATCATCAATAACATCACCTATGGCATCATCAGTGTCATTGGTAGTGACACATGGCATCATCTTACAGATCAGAGAAATTATATTTGTTTTAAGGTATAGATAAATATTGTACCAAAATACCATCAGATATATGTTGAAATGTGTATTTTATGTTGGGTTAGCACACTTGAGAAAATGTGATGGGGTTTGCATATGGGTAAGGGTGTTATTTTTTTTTTTTCACTTTTCACACTCCATTGAAGCATGCAAAAAACGTTTAACTTTCAACTTGTAACACGTGCATTAAACAATGTGCGCAAAAAGTTTCCTTCTAGTGGAGATAACGTGCAAGTGAAAGCGCAAACTACCACTCCACTTTAGCCATATGTCAGCATATTGCTAGGGCCTTAGATTTGTATGTGTCTATTATACTGTTACTTTAAAATTTACTTGTACTATGAATTTTTAAGAAGCATAGTAATATAGGGCCAGATTACACTATTTAACGCTCCCTCTCAAGGGTTAACTGCATGTCGTGTTGCGCTTGTATTACAAGTTGAAAGTAAAAATTAACCTAACGCACGAAAAAAGCAGAGCTTAGAATATTGCACGCGAGATTCCCACATAAAACTCAATGAAGCAAAAAAAGTGGAAAAAAACCCCTACTTGCACGCAAACCTGATCACATATTCTCAAGTACGCTAACCTGACATGAAAATATGAATATTTCAGATTCAAATGTTCTTCACATAGACAAAATTTGTTCTATTTATTTATAAATACATATTTCTTTATATGTATATCTAATGGTATTTTGGTACAATATATCTATACACTATATACAGTGTATATATATATATATATATATATATATATATATATATATATATATATATATATATATATATATATATATATTAAAATACTTAGAGCACATTCTGCTATGTGTAGAAGATTGGAGTGTGAAATATTTCCAGCAAATACACAGTGTAACTCTTTATTAAATATGAATATTACATAAATATGTTTTTACATGTTCTCATCTACTTAACTGCATAGGGCTCAGTTGCACTTCTATATATGTTTATATATGTGTACATATGTATTTATGTGTTATTTGTATATATATATATATATATCTGTAAATACATATATACACATATAAATACATAAGAAGACATATATTTACATACATATACATCTTTAGACATGTATATGTACAGTATGTATCTCTATGTGAAAGCCCAATGCCTGACTTTTTTTCTAATACCTGAGACCTCATATCTTTGTGCCCTTATAACTTTTGAGAGTAATATTTTTTTATTAGATGGTATTATTATGAATTTAACCCCTTAACGACTGAGGACGTGCAGGGTACGTCCTCAGAAAAAAGGCAGTTAACGCCTGAGAACGTACCCTGCACGTCCTCAGTGTGGAAAGCAGCTGGAAGCGATCCTGATCACTTCCAGCTGTTTTCCGGTTATTGCAGGATGCCTCGATATTGAGGCATCCTGCAATAACATTTTTTACCCCTCCGGTGCAGAGAGAGCCACTCTGTGGCCCTCTCTGCACCAGACATCGATGGCCGCATTCGTTGGTGGGTGGGAGCTGAAGTGGGAGGTGGGTGGGCGGCCATCGATGGCTTCTTGGTAAAAGAGGGGGGCGGGATCGGGGGCGGTATCGCCGGGGGCGTGCACGGGTGCGCGCGCGTGCACGGGGGGTGGTGGGCGGGCGCGTGCACGGGGAGGGAGCGGGTGGGAACCACTTACACTACAGAAAGGGTTTTTTTTATTATGGGGAGAAAGGAGGGATAAAATCCCTGAATAAAGTAATCTAAGGGATCTGGGAGGGGGTGGGGGATTAGTCTTGGGGGGGGGGGGAAGCTACACTGCAGAAAAAACAAAAATAAAAAAAAAATAGACATTTTTACATGCAAACTGGGTACTGGCAGACAGCTGCCAGTACCCAAGATGGCCCCCAATAAGGCAGGGGGGGAGGGTTAGAGAGCTGTATTGGGGGGGATCAGGGAGGTTGGGGGCTAAGGGGGGAATCTTACACAGCAGCATATGTAAATATGCTATATATAAAAAAAGGATACCTTTTATTTTAGTACTGGCAGACTTTCTGCCAGTACTTAAGATGGCGGGGACAATTTTTGGGGTGGGGGAGGAAAGAGAGCTCTTTGGGAGGGATCAGGGGGTCTGATGTGTCAGGTGGGAAGCTGATCTCTACACTAAAGCTAAAATTAACCCTGCAAACTCCATACAAGCTACCTAATTAACCCCTTCATTGCTGGGCATAATTCACGTGTTGTGCGCAGTGGCATTTAGCGGCCTTCTAATTACCAAAAAGCAACACCAAATCCATATATGTCTGCTATTTTTGAACAAAGGAGACCCCAGAGAAGCATTTACAACCATTTGTGCCATAATTGCACAAAATGTTTGTAAATGATTTCAGTGAGAAATCTAAAATTTTGAAAAATTTAACGTTTTTCTTTATTTGATCGCATTTGGCGGTGAAATGGTGGCATGAAATATACCAAAATGGGCGTAGATCAATACTTTGGGTTGTCTACTACACTACACTAAAGCTAAAATTACCCCAAAAAGCTCCCTACATGCTCCCTTATTAACCCCTTCCCTGCTGTGCATAATACACGCATGGTGCGCAGTGGCATTTAGCGGCCTTCTAATTACCAAAAAGCAACGTCAAAGCCATATATGTCTGCTATTTCTGAACAAAGGGGATTCCAGAGAAAAATTTACAACCATTTATGCCATAATTGCACAAGCTGTTTGTAAATAATTTCAGTGAGAATCCTAAAGTTTGTGAAAAAATTTGTGAAAAAGTGAACAATTTTTTTTATTTGATCGCATTTGGTGGTGAAATGGTGGCATGAAATATACCAAAATGGGCCTAGATCAATACTTTGGGATGTCTTCTAAAAAAAAATATATACATGTCAAGGGATATTCAGGTATTCCTGACAGATATCAGGGTTCCAATGTAACTAGCGCTCATTTTGAAAAAAAGTGGTTTGGAAATAGCAAAGTGCTACTTATATTTATTGCCCTATAACTTGCAAAAAAAAGCAAAGAACATGTAAACATTGGGTATTTCTAAACTCTGGACAAAATTTAGAAATTATTTAGCATGGGTGTTTTTTGGTGGTTGTAGATGTGTAACAGATTTTGGGGGACAAAGTTAGAAAAAGTGTGTTTTTTTCCATTTTTTCCTCATATTTTATATTTTCTTTTATAGTAAATGATAAGATATGATGAAAATAATGGTATCTTTAGAAAGTCCATTTAATGGCGAGAAAAACGGTATATAATATGTGTGGGTACAGTAAAAGAGTAAGAGGAAAATTACAGCTAAACACAAACACTGCAAAAATGTAAAAATAGCCTTGGTCCCAAATGGACAGAAAATGGAAAAGTGCTGTGGTCATTAAGGGGTTAACTGTACTTTGTAATGTATTTTTGATGTTTTTTTGTGAGACATTTTTGTTTTGCAAAACAGTTAACCAGAGCTCTGAGGATACACTAACCTGACTTGCGTTAACAATTGTGCTCAATCAATCTCGTTTACTTTCAAATTGCAATAAGATTGGGAAAACCGACGCGTGCAAACACCCGTGATAAACCCCTTTTACGTAGCTCGTAATCTGGCTCATAATGAGGCTCTGCATGATATATATTAGATATATTCTAAGCCTTCTTACTTCTAAACTAATAATCTTTTGCAAAATATTGCATTCCAAAAAGTCTATTCTTTAGGCGAAAAATACAGAATATATGCAGTGGGATAAAATGACAAAATGTATAAACTGTTAAAGGGACAGTAAAGTCAAAATTAAACTTTCATGATTCAGATAGGGCATGCAATTTTAAACAACTTTCCAATTTACTTTTATCACAAAATTTTGCTTTGTTCCCTTGGTGGTATTTTTGAAAAGCTAAACCTAGCTAGGCTCAAACTGATTTCTAAACCGTTAAAAACCGCCTCTTAGCTCAGAGCATTTTGAAAGTTTTACACAGACAGTGTTAGTTCATGTGTGTCATATAGATAACATTGTCCTCACTCCTGTGACGTTATTTTGGAGTCTTCACTGATTGACTACACTGCATCTATCTTTTTAAACAACAAAAATTCTGGTGTTTACTGTCCCTTTAAGTTCTATTTTGAACATAATTTAAAGGGACATGAAACCCAATTTTTTTTCTTTCATGATTCAGATAGAACATACATTTTTAAACAACTTTCTAATTTACTTCTATTATTTTATTTGCTTCCTTCTCTTGTTGTCCTTTGCTGAAAGGTTTAGCTAGGAAAGCTCAGGAGCAGCAAAAACCTAAGTTCTAGCTGCTGATTGGTAGCTGCATATAATATACCAATTGTCAGTGGCTCACCCATGTCTTCAGTCAACATCAAGCAGTGCATTGCTGCTCATTCAACAAAGCATACCAAGAGAACGAAGAAAAAATGACAATAGGAGTAAATTAGAAAGTTGCTTAAAATAGCATGCTCTATCTGAAAGATGAAAGAAAAAAAAATGGGGTTTCATATCTCTAACAATCATAATTTGTGCAATAGACCTTATATAGTTATGGCTTAGGGTTCACTTTGGAAGTCTTTCAAGTCACGGTGGTTGAAAGCCAATACAATATACTAATCCCCATTCTGTCTAGAACTCTATGAAAAACAATTTTGTTTCTTGAAAAGTAAAAACAAAAAAAGAGTTGTGTGTGTAGTGTGTGCAAATGATACAAGGTGAATCTAACTAGGACTATCCTGAGGACCCTGTCGAGGCTTTTTAATCAGAAAAGCAGTCATGTATTGGTAATTTTTATGGAGTCTGAACAATTTAATACAAAGTAATGTGTTACAATCCAAAGTATCAGACAAAGTTTATAAAACAAAAGTCACTAAGTTGGAACTGAAACACTTAATTTACAAACGGTTTGCTTTATACCACAAAAGGCTCCTACTGAGCTAAGAATGTGTTACAAAAGCATATTGCATTTCAGGTTCCTGAATAATTAAAACAGTAAGTGCTATTCTTTTTAGTCCACATGGATGCTTCAGTTGAGAAAATACAAATAGAATTTCAAGCGGGGCCTGAGGCTTCTACAAAAATGGTGCATTCTGTTAATCTTCAGAAAGCTGGCAAAGGAGAACAGGAAAATGAAAATACTATGGACATAATGGCCCTTTCAAAGCTGAAGAAAATCCTTGGTGACAAAGACATAGCAATGTCACAGGTACATCTTTGTTTTTTTGTACACTACATTTTGAATAATATAAAATCTTACGATTGTAATGCCTTGTAAAAATCAAGAGAGTGTTTTATTTTGCAACCTCTTGGGAAAATGCTGTATTTTACTTTGTTGAATCACCTCTATTATTACTACTTTGTGCAGTCTACAACTATCTTTTGAAATATGTACAACTTCCAAACTTTAGAATAAGTTTCATGAGTTTGACAGTTCACTTCAAACTCACAAGAGATGGAAAGTTCCTAATAAACCCTCAAGCTTGTTAGTTGACTTATGATCTAAGATCAAGAGAGTATAAACTTTAAGATCTTTGAGCAAGTGTTGAAATATTAAAATTCATGTAATGATCTTTCACATGGCATAAAAATGTCCACAACATAAACGTTAAGAAAAAGACCATAAGCCTGAAACTACAAATTTGTATCTTTAAAATCTACATTAAAATAAAGAAAACATGAAAAGGAATTAAATAAATAAATTAAAATTTGTAGTATATATTAAAATATAAGCTTAAGTTAGATGCTGCTAATATTGGGCGTTTGTAAGTTTCGCCCTTTAAAATTAAAATCTTATCAAACTTTCATAGCAGTGATTACTAAACTTTTGACAATGTTCCCAAACATAAATGTATTCCTAAAGAATTGTCTGTATTTACTACAAAGTTGATGGATAGAGTGTTAATATAAAGAGATTTTGGTAAAGGTCTACCAAGCTAAACAACTCTATCTGGTTAAGTACAGCTTACACACATATTCAAATATCTTTTAACCCCTCAACTGTTTGGTTACATCATCATGGGTATGTGGTGTTCTTAGTGCTCGTTACAAATATCACTCTGTTTTAAAAATTCTGATAAAATCAATTTGGAGCAGAAAAATATCAAACAGTAGATAAGTAATTAAATCACTTGACCATCCATGCACATGCTTTTTTTAACAGCTTTATTCATTACTTACTCAAATATTCTTTTCTAGTCCTAAAGGACGTGTGCATGGACCAAAATCACCATACACTTGGATCCCCTCTCCCTCCCTCCTTCCCCTTCCCTGCTGCTCTTAACTTTTTTTTTTCTGTAGTGCAGCGGTCCAACTTGCCCCCTGCTCCAACCCCCACCCCCGCACTTGTCCCCCTTTTGACTGACCCTTCCTTATGCCCAGGTATGTTTGTCTCGCTCTGCAGTCTCTACTGCACATGACTGCATCGGACAAACATACCTGACCTTTTATAATATAGGAGAAGGAATGCAAGTTGATTGTAGTATGTGATAGAATTTTGAACGTTTGTTACAGATAAAGATAAAGAGAATACAAAGCACATGTGAATACCATTAAGATTTATAATTCTCTCTATGGACCTATTACACTAATATATTTAGGCTAATTACATGGTCATCTACCCATATTTAGAATAATGTAAACAGACAAGTATAATATAAAATATGTTAATGATGTAGTTCATGCTTATTATGCAACCCTAATAACATATGAAGTGCTTCATTTAAAATATGTATCTTCAAAGACATGACCTATTAAAAGTATGTACATTATAAAAAGTATTTATTTTAAATAAATCATGACCTGAAGTGAAATCCCTAAACTTTTTTTATGGCTTGATCTTTTTGTTCCTACAAGAAAAGAAATGCCATTATTACTATGCATTTTGCTGAATGTAAATCTCAGTGATACATTTACATCATCTATCTATATATTTTTTTATTCTAACAGGAAAACGTCCATAATAAAAAAAGTTCATCTTCTAGCTCTGAAAGCTCTAGTCAGTCTGAAATCCATTGCACAAATAAGTCCTGTTCCAGAGATGGAACAAACAAACACCAGAAACATCACCAAAAAAAGAAACAATGCCATCATAAAATGGAAGAAAAGAAAGAGCATCACTTGCATCACAGAAAAGAACGTTCTGAACATAAACATCAGGTAGCAGAATCTAGGGGTCATCATGAACGTGGTCCTCCTCATCATCATCCTCAACATCATGGTGAACGGAATAAAACTAAAACCTCTTCCACAGAAATACAAAGCAACCAGTGCAACAACAAAAAGACAAAAGAAAGCTGCAAATTTCAAAACAGCAGTAGTAGCAGCAGCAGCGATAGCAGCAGCATGAACCATAGGCGGCAAGATAATAAAAAGAGATATAGAAGGCCCAAAGAAAGCAGCAGTTCCAAATACACCAGAAACACAGAAAGCAGCAGCAGTGAAAGTAGCAGCAATGTTCAAAGCAGCAGAAATTGTGATGAAAGTTCTACTCGAAATGATAGCCCTAAAGAATGGAAAAAAATAAAGAATGCTCACCATACTCAAGAATCCCATCATGTCAGCGTGCCTAGAAACTCATTAAATAATTCGGTAAAATAGTTTAAATTTATTTATTATATTTTGCTATGATTATTTTGATAAATGCTAATTATTTTCTGAACCGTTAGCAGGAAGAATATGGCACAGAATTTCACCGGATCCATAATGTTCTGGTATGTAAAAGGCTGCATGGATAGTTTTTGGAAAAGTGTACATAAATAGATACATTATAAATAAATATAAAAAAGTATATATATATACAGTATGTATATATATATATATATATATATATATATATATATATATACTGTATATATATATACTGTATATATATATAGTAGCAAAGAGATATGAGTTAGTGCTATAATTCCCCAATACTGAAATAATGAGAGTAACTCCAAAAACAACAGAACATTGGCAGACGGAATAGCAATCCAAATCCCTGAACGCTGCTATCTATAAATTAGACTATGGGGCATATTTATCAAGCTCCGTATGAAACAGAAGTTATGAGACATTAGTCTAAAGCCTGTTGCTCCTTAACTTGTCCTGGCTGCTCGGAGGCAGCGGACAGAAATCAACCCGATCGAATACGATCGGGTTGATTGACACCCCCTGCTAGCAACCAAATAGCCATGAATCTGCAGGGGGCGGCATTGCACCAGCAGTTCACAATAACTGCTGGTGCAATGATAAATGCATACAGCGTATGCTGTCGGCATTTATCGATGTGCGGCGGACATGATACGCTACTTTGTATCATGTCTGCTTGCACATTGATAAATAGGCCCCTAAACCTTTAAGTTCACTAGGATAAAGGAAGTCTATGTAGAAAAGTCTATGTGATGTGTAGATCTTAGACAGTGCTCTCAAGTATTAGGTGTAATCGCTATTAGCCAGAGGGTTATAGACAAAAGGTAAAAACAAAAAGAAAAGAAAATATCATAGTGTAATATAAATTGTGAGACTGATTACGCTCACCTGGTATATCCTCATAAGTATAAGGTATATAATAGCATGAGGTATATAATAAGCTCTGATGGCATATATATCCCCACTGTGTTTAAGATGTATACTGTCAGTGTGTTTAAATGCAGAACCAGTCTGATAGAACACTAGGAGCGAAATTTTAAAAACCCATTTTATTGTTAAAAACGGTAATGTTCAGGAAGTATTCACCCCAGATAAAGCAAAACAAAGCAATGCAATGTGTCTTGTATTAGCCAATCAACACTTCACAAAGCTTATTAGTTCACATAAAAGTTAGTAAGTTTGAAGGTTCCAAACCAAACTCTGTTTTGAAGTATACAGATATATATATACTTCTGTGTTATATCAGTTCTGTAAAGGTCTGGTGTAGGTACACTCTCGTGGAAGGAGAGTAAGGCAATTCCGTTCAGAAAACAAAAACCGCTCCGGTATGGGTCTCTGTGCTCCTGGACCGCAAAACTGGATGTGACGTCACTATGCTGCGTAGCTCCGCCCTTACCCGTTTCCTGAAACTCTCTTCACTTTGTCACAAAACACGTAAGGGCGGAGCTACGCAGCATTGTGATGTCACATCCGGTTTTGCGGTCCAAGAGCACAGTGACCTATACCGGAGCTGTTTTTGTTTCCTGAACGGAATTGCCTTACTCTCCTTCCACGAGAGTGTACCTACACCTGACCTCACAGAACTGATAAGTATACTTTTCTGTATAGTATACTTCAAAACAGAGTTTGGTTTGGAAACTTCAAACTTACTAACTTTTATGTGGACTAATAAACTTTGTGGAGTCTTGATTGGCTAATACAAGACACATTGCCTTGCTTCGTTTTGCTTTATCTTCTCTTTTAGTTTTTAACATTTTTCTATAACCCTCTGGCTAACGGCGATTACACCTAATACTTGAGAGCACTGCCTGAAATCTACACATTGTATATATATATATATATATATATATATATATAACAAATATATATATATATAACAAATATATATATATATATATATATATATATATATATATATATATATATATACAGGTGGCCCTCGTTTTACAACAGTTCAATTTACACCGTTTCAGAATAACAACCTTTTTTTCCAGTCATGTGACTGCTATTGAAAAGCATTAAGAAGCAGTGCATTTATTAATAGCCAGTAGGGGGAGCTGTCAGCTTGTGTTGCAGCAAAATCAAGCAAACTGAAATGAATCAGTTTAACGAGACCTGAGCTATCGAGCAGATTTCAAAGGAACAAGATCTTCCTGTCTATAAATCAGTCCAGATTGGAATGCATAGAAAGAACTGTTTGCAGTAAAATGCAAGTGAAGTCTGTGTTGTGTGATTATATTATTAGGTTTAAAATGCTGTTTAGCAAATATTTTTGTTCATTTAACATAGTTTAATTATATATTCTGTGTTTTATTAGGTTTATAATGCTGTTTAGCATTTAAAGTCTTCATTTCAAAGCTTTAAAAATAATGTATTAGGTGTTACTTATGACAATTTTGAGAGGGGCCTGGAACCTATCTTCCTCACTTCCCATTGACTTACATTATTAACTGGGTTTCAATTTACAATGGTTTCAATTTACAACCATTCCTTCTGGAACCTAACCCTGGCGTAAACTGAGGGCTACCTGTATATATATATATATATATATATATATATATATATATATATATATATATATATACAGGGAGTGCAGAATTATTAGGCAAGTTGTATTTTTGAGGATTAATTTTATTATTGAACAACAACCATGTTCTCAATGAACCCAAAAAACTCATTAATATCAAAGCTGAATATTTTTGGAAGTAGTTTTTAGTTTGTTTTTAGTTTTAGCTATTTTAGGGGGATATCTGTGTGTGCAGGTGACTATTACTGTGCATAATTATTAGGCAACTTAACAAAAAACAAATATATACCCATTTCAATTATTTATTTTTACCAGTGAAACCAATATAACATCTCAACATTCACAAATATACATTTCTGACATTCAAAAACAAAACAAAAACAAATCAGTGACCAATATAGCCACCTTTCTTTGCAAGGACACTCAAAAGCCTGCCATCCATGGATTCTGTAAGTGTTTTGATCTGTTCACCATCAACATTGCGTGCAGCAGCAACCACAGCCTCCCAGACACTGTTCAGAGAGGTGTACTGTTTTCCCTCCTTGTAAATCTCACATTTGATGATGGACCACAGGTTCTCAATGTTGTTCAGATCAGGTGAACAAGGAGGCCATGTCATTAGATTTTCTTCTTTTATACCCTTTCTTGCCAGCCACACTGTGGAGTACTTGGACGCGTGTGATGGAGCATTGTCCTGCATGAAAATCATGTTTTTCTTGAAGGATGCAGACTTCTTCCTGTACCACTGCTTGAAGAAGGTATCTTCCAGAAACTGGCAGTAGGACTGGGAGTTGAGCTTGACTCCATCCTCAACCCGAAAAGGCCCCACAAGCTCATCTTTGATGATACCAGCCCAAACCAGTACTCCACCTCCACCTTGCTGGCGTCTGAGTCGGACTGGAGCTCTCTGCCCTTTACCAATCCAGCCACGGGCCCATCCATCTGGCCCATCAAGACTCACTCTCATTTCATCAGTCCATAAAACCTTAGAAAAATCAGTCTTGAGATATTTCTTGGCCCAGTCTTGACGTTTCAGCTTGTGTGTCTTGTTCAGTGGTGGTCGTCTTTCAGCCTTTCTTACCTTGGCCATGTCTCTGAGTATTGCACACCTTGTGCTTTTGGGCACTCCAGTGATGTTGCAGCTCTGAAATATGGCCAAACTGGTGGCAAGTGGCATCTTGGCAGCTGCACGCTTGACTTTTCTCAGTTCATGGGCAGTTATTTTGTGCCTTGGTTTTTCCACACGCTTCTTGCGACCCTGTTGACTATTTTGAATGAAACGCTTGATTGTTCGATGATCACGCTTCAGAAGCTTTGCAATTTTAAGAGTGCTGCATCCCTCTGCAAGATATCTCACTATTTTTGACTTTTCTGAGCCTGTCAAGTCCTTCTTTTGACCCATTTTGCCAAAGGAAAGGAAGTTGCCTAATAATTATGCACACCTGATATAGGGTGTTGATGTCATTAGACCACACCCCTTCTCATTACAGAGATGCACATCACCTAATATGCTTAATTTGTAGTAGGCTTTCGAGCCTATACAGCTTGGAGTAAGACAACATGCATAAAGAGGATGATGTGGTCAAAATACTAATTTGCCTAATAATTCTGCACTCCCTGTATATATATATATATATATATATATATATATATATATATATATATATATATATATATATATACGTGTACAGTTGATACAATTATAGGGACATTAAACACTTTGAGATGGTAATATAAAATGATAAATTGTATATAAATAAAAAAAGTCTGCAATATACTTTCATTATTTATTTTGTCCCCTTTTCCTGTATTTCCATTCTGAAATTGTGATCTTTTCAGTTCCTGATAGAAATGGAAGTGCAGAACACTGTTATATTCCACACAGCCATTGGCTGCACACTCTAGTGACTTATTTATAACTGGCTCTTATTGGCCACAGCAGAGAAGAAAACCTAAGTTACAACATGGCAGCTCCCATTGTTTTATAGACACTAAGAGGCCCATTTAACAAGCTCCAAATGGAGCTTGAGAGCCTGTTTTTCTGGCGAGTCTTCAGACTCGCCAGAAACAGCAGTTATGAAGCAGCGGTCTAAAGACTGCTGCTCCATAACCCTGTCTGCCTGCTCTGAGCAGAAGGACAGGAATCGCTACAATTCAACCCGATCGTGTACTATCGGGTTGCTTGACACCCCCCCCCCCTGCTAGCGGCAGAGGGCAGCGTTGCACCAGCAGCTTACAAGAGCTGCTGGTGCAATGCTGAATACGGAGGCCTATTTATCAAAGGTCCGATAGACATTTGATAAATAGGCCTCTAAAACTTAACACTTATTTTGTCACTATTTAAACATCCAAGGAAACTTTAAAAAAACAAATCTACATGTTGTTCTCAGACCAATCTTTTCTTTAAATGCACCATTCTATCTAACATTTATTAAGTGTTTAATGTTCCTTTAAGAGGGAAAATAATTAGAATTCAGGACAATAATAAAGACTAATGGCAAATTGTTGACAGAGAACTTAGGCCTAGATTTAGAGTTCGGCGGTAGCCGTCAAAACCAGCGTTAGAGGCTCCTAACGCTGGTTTTGGGCGCCCGCTGGTATTTGGAGTCAGTCATTAAAGGGTCTAACGCTCACTTTACAGCCGTGACTTTTCCATACCGCAGATCCCCCTACGCCATTTGCGTAGCCTATCTTTTCAATGGGATCTTCCTAACGCCGGTATTTAGAGTCGTTTCTGCAGTGAGCGTTAGAGCTCTAACGACAAGATTCCAGCCGCCTGAAAATAGCAGGAGTTAAGAGCTTTCTGGCTAACGCCGGTTTATAAAGCTCTTAACTACTGTACCCTAAAGTACACTAACACCCATAAACTACCTATGTACCCCTAAACCGAGGTCCCCCCACATCGCCGCCACTCGATTAAAATTTTTAACCCCTAATCTGCCGACCGCCACCTACGTTATACTTATGTACCCCTAATCTGCTGCCCCTAACACCGCCGACCCCTGTATTATATCTATTAACCCCTAACTTGCCCCCCACAACGTCGCCGCAAGCTACTTAAAATAATTAACCCCTAATCTTCCGACCGCAAATCGCCGCCACCTACGTTATCCCTATGTACCCCTAATCTGCTACCCCTAACATCGCCGACCCCTATGTTATATTTATTAACCCCTAATCTGCCCCCCACAACGTCGCCGACACCTACCTACACTTATTAACCCCTAATCTGCCGAGCGGACCTGAGCGCTACTATAATAAAGTTATTAACCCCTAATCCGCCTCACTAACCCTATCATAAATAGTATTAACCCCTAATCTGCCCTCCCTAACATCGCCGACACCTACCTTCAATTATTAACCCCTAATCTGCCGACCGGAGCTCACCGCTATTCTAATAAATGTATTAACCCCTAAAGCTAAGTCTAACCCTAACACTAACACCCCCCTAAGTTAAATATAATTTTTATCTAACGAAATAAATTAACTCTTATTAAATAAATAATTCCTATTTAAAGCTAAATACTTACCTGTAAAATACATCCTAATATAGCTACAATATAAATTATAATTATATTATAGCTATTTTAGGATTAATATTTATTTTACAGGCAACTTTGTAATTATTTTAACCAGGTACAATAGCTATTAAATAGTTAAGAACTATTTAATAGTTACCTAGTTAAAATAATTACAAATTTACCTGTAAAATAAATCCTAACCTAAGATATAATTAAACCTAACACTACCCTATCAATAAAATAATTAAATAAACTACCTACAATTACCTACAATTAACCTAACACTACACTATCAATAAATTAATTAAACACAATTGCTACAAATAAATAAAATTAAATAAACTATCTAAAGTACAAAAAATAAAAAAGAACTAAGTTACAGAAAATAATAAAATATTTACAAACATAAGAAAAATATTACAACAATTTTAAACTAATTACACCTACTCTAAGCCCCCTAATAAAATAACAAAGCCCCCCAAAATAAAAAATTCCCTACCCTATTCTAAAATACAAATATTACAAGCTCTTTTACCTTACCAGCCCTGAACAGGGCCCTTTGCGGGGCATGCCCCAAGAATTTCAGCTCTTTTGCCTGTAAAAAAAAACATACAATACCCCCCCCCCAACATTACAACCCACCACCCACATACCCCTAATCTAACCCAAACCCCCCTTAAATAAACCTAACACTACCCCCCTGATGATCTTCCTACCTTGTCTTCACCATGCCAGGTTCACCGATCCGTCCTGGCTCCAAGATCTTCATCCAACCCAAGCGGGGGCTAGACATCCACTGAAGAAGTCCAGAAGAGGGTCCAAAGTCTTCCTCCTATCCGGCAAGAAGAGGACATCCGGACCGGCAAACATCTTCTCCAAGCGGCATCTTCTATCTTCTTCCATCCGATGACGACCGGCTCCATCTTGAAGACCTCCAGCGCGGATCCATCCTCTTCTTCCGACGACTAGACGACGAATGACGGTTCCTTTAAGGGACGTCATCCAAGATGGCGTCCCTCGAATTCCGATTGGCTGATAGGATTCTATCAGCCAATCGGAATTAAGGTAGGAATTTTCTGATTGGCTGATGGAATCAGCCAATCAGAATATAGTTCAATCCGATTGGCTGATCCAATCAGCCAATCAGATTGAGCTCGCATTCTATTGGCTGATCGGAACAGCCAATAGAATGCGAGCTCAATCTGATTGGCTGATTGGATCAGCCAATCGGATTGAACTATATTCTGATTGGCTGATTCCATCAGCCAATCAGAAAATTCCTACCTTAATTCCGATTGGCTGATAGAATCCTATCAGCCAATCGGAATTCGAGGGACGCCATCTTGGATGACGTCCCTTAAAGGAACCGTCATTCGTCGTCTAGTCGTCGGAAGAAGAGGATGGATCCGCGCTGGAGGTCTTCAAGATGGAGCCGGTCGTCATCGGATGGAAGAAGATAGAAGATGCCGCTTGGAGAAGATGTTTGCCGGTCCGGATGTCCTCTTCTTGCCGGATAGGAGGAAGACTTTGGACCCTCTTCTGGACTTCTTCAGTGGATGTCTAGCCCCCGCTTGGGTTGGATGAAGATCTTGGAGCCAGGACGGATCGGTGAACCTGGCATGGTGAAGACAAGGTAGGAAGATCATCAGGGGGGTAGTGTTAGGTTTATTTAAGGGGGGTTTGGGTTAGATTAGGGGTATGTGGGTGGTGGGTTGTAATGTTGGGGGGGGGGTATTGTATGTTTTTTTTTACAGGCAAAAGAGCTGAAATTCTTGGGGCATGCCCCGCAAAGGGCCCTGTTCAGGGCTGGTAAGGTAAAAGAGCTTGTAATATTTGTATTTTAGAATAGGGTAGGGAATTTTTTATTTTGGGGGGCTTTGTTATTTTATTAGGGGGCTTAGAGTAGGTGTAATTAGTTTAAAATTGTTGTAATATTTTTCTTATGTTTGTAAATATTTTATTATTTTCTGTAACTTAGTTCTTTTTTATTTTTTGTACTTTAGATAGTTTATTTAATTTTATTTATTTGTAGCAATTGTGTTTAATTAATTTATTGATAGTGTAGTGTTAGGTTAATTGTAGGTAATTGTAGGTAGTTTATTTAATTATTTTATTGATAGGGTAGTGTTAGGTTTAATTATATCTTAGGTTAGGATTTATTTTACAGGTAAATTTGTTATTATTTTAACTAGGTAACTATTAAATAGTTCTTAACTATTTAATAGCTATTGTACCTGGTTAAAATAATTACAAAGTTGCCTGTAAAATAAATATTAATCCTAAAATAGCTATAATATAATTATAATTTATATTGTAGCTATATTAGGATTTATTTTACAGGTAAGTATTTAGCTTTAAATAGGAATCATTTATTTAATAAGAGTTAATTTATTTCGTTAGATAAAAATTATATTTAACTTAGGGGGGTGTTAGTGTTAGGGTTAGACTTAGCTTTAGGGGTTAATACATTTATTAGAATAGCGGTGAGCTCCGGTCGGCAGATTAGGGGTTAATAATTGAAGGTAGGTGTCGGCGATGTTAGGGAGGGCAGATTAGGGGTTAATACTATTTATGATAGGGTTAGTGAGGCGGATTAGGGGTTAATAACTTTATTATAGTAGCGCTCAGGTCCGCTCGGCAGATTAGGGGTTAATAAGTGTAGGCAGGTGTCGGCGACGTTGTGGGGGGCAGATTAGGGGTTAATAAATATAACATAGGGGTCGGCGATGTTAGGGCAGCAGATTAGGGGTACATAGGGATAACGTAGGTGGCGGCGGTTTACGGAGCGGCAGATTAGGGGTTAAAAGTGTAATGCAGGGGTCAGCGATAGCGGGGGCGGCAGATTAGGAGTTAATAAGTGTAAGGTTAGGGGTGTTTAGACTCGGGGTACATGTTAGGGTGTTAGGTGCAGACTTAGGAGGTGTTTCCCCATAGGAAACAATGGGGCTGCGTTAGGAGCTGAACGCTGCTTTTTTGCAGGTGTTAGGTTTTTTTTCAGCTCAAACAGCCCCATTGTTTCCTATGGGAGAATCGTGCACGAGCACGTTTTTGATGCCGGCCGCGTCCGTAAGCAACTCTGGTATCGAGAGTTGCATTTGCGGTAAAAATGCTCTACGCTCCTTTTTTGGAGCCTAACGCAGCATTTGTTTGAACTCTCGATACCAGAGTTAAATTTATGGTGCGGCCAGAAAAAAACCCGCGGAGCGTTAACAGCCCTTTTACCGCCGAACTCTAGATCTAGGCCTTAGTTTCCTGAAAGCTAGCAATTGTTTTTCCTCTTAGTTGCGTTTACATTTAAGTCAGTAATCATTTTCGATGGGCTGAAATTTGGTAAAATGGCTATCAAAAATAAGTATTACTTTTAGCTGTTCACACAGGTGGCAGATTTTTCTTATGTGCTAGCTGCATTAAGATTGCTGAGCATCATATTCACTTCCCATTAGAGTCAATGGGAGCAGTTAAAGTTCAATTTTCTTTTAATGAACACTGAAACCGTTAAGAAATGTTAGCTAGCAAAATGCTGATGTTGATGAGCAAATCTTTAAAGGGACACTAAACCCATTTTTTTTTCTCTAATGATTCAGATAGAGCATGCGATTTTAAACAACTTTCTAATTTACTCCTATTATCAAATTTTCTTCGTTCTCTTGCTATCTTTATTTAAAAAAAAGGAAGGTAAAGCATAGGAGTCGGCCCATTTTTGGCACAGAACCTGGCTTATGCTTGCTTATTGGAAGCTAAATGTCAGCCACCAATAAACAAGTGCTATCCATGGTGCTGAACCTAAAATGGGCCGGCTCCTAAGGTTTAAACTCCTGCTTTATAAATAAAGATAGCAAGATAATTACGAAAATTTGATAATAGGAGTAAATTAGAAAGTTGCTTAAAATGTCATGCTCTATCAGATTCATGAAAGAAAAAAAATTGGGTTTAGTATCCCTTTAACCATTTGAGTGCTAAGCTGGATTTAATTATTATTATTATTTTTTTTTACTATTTTAAAAAAAATAAAAATTTACTCCCCCCCCCCAGATCCCAGACCGGTGGAAAGAGACCGGTGGAAAGGTTATGCGATTACCTTTCCAACAGTGAGATAGAGGCTTCTAAGCAGCATGCCCCCTTTCCCTATCTTGTCCATTGTCATTTTTTTTTTTTTTTAAACTTTTATTTATACCACATGAGGGAGAAGTAGGCACAAAGAAATGGAAAAACAATGACAGCATTGAAATGCAGTACATACAAAGAAAGTAAGTACATCACAACCCATACAGGGCTTAGACCCCGGTATCATATAAAGAAGTTCCTTTAAGTGTGACTCAATAGTCCTGCATCAGGGCGTCTTAGAAGTCAAAGTTCATGCCTCTTCTCCTCACCTTTTTCCTCTTTTCCTTTAAATATTTTCAATAAACAACAACAATAAACAAGAGAAAGAAAACAAAAAAAATAAAAAGAAAAAATTATAACAATCAAAGAAATAAATAAGAAAATAAAGGGAGAGGGGGGGGGTGCCACCAGAGACTGTGGCATCCTTTACTTACCCGGAGCTCCCCTGGACCGCCAGCCGTATCTTGGTATACTGAAGTAATAGGTGTGAGGGGCAGATTATAGTGGAATGTACCTGTCTATTGTGCGGCTATGTTAGAAAAACACCACTTTCCCCTAAGGTTTTCCTTCAAGATGAAATCACTGCTTCTAAACGGGTATAGGACATGCTCCCTGACAGCATCAGGCAGGTGTAGCAGATATGGTTCCCATTTCTTTATATACTTAGCTATCCTTTGTTCAACGTTCCCCCTAACATCCGCTTGTTCTATGAGCATCTGGGTGTGTATCTTGGTAAGTAGCTTTTGGAAGGGTGGAGATAAACTATCTGCCCAGTGTTGTAGGATCATTTGCTTTGCAGTCAAGATAGACACAGAGACAAAAGTATCATAGGGGCTGACAGTATGTTCTGGAAGCAGAAACAGGACTCTTTGTGCCGAAAGGGGGACTCGAGTTTTGGTGACTTTAGAAAGCCAGTAGGTTAGTTTACCCCAGAACCATTGTAGCTTAGGGCAATCCCAGAATAAGTGAATCCAGTCAGGACTCGCATGGTTACACTTAACACATACATCTTGTGCTCCCGGGATCCATTTGGCCCTGAGAGCTGGAGTAATGTAAGCTTGTTGCAAGATTTTGGTATGCGTCTCTCTTAGGTTTGCTGATAAGGTAATAGATCTAACTTCTGTTAAACTGTTTAGGAGCCCTTCATCATCAATCTGTATGTTTCTACATCTGGACCACTTTGATGCTAGTTTTTGGGTGGTAAGGGTGTCAAAGTGCCTGAGTACTAGGTTATATGTGTTTGCCAGCTCGTAGGAACCCTGTTTAGCCAGTGAGCATAGTGCAGTCAGGTTATTGTTTTCTGTGTGTAGAAGACCATCAGTTTTTAATTGTGTGACATAGTGCCTACACTGTAAGTATGCAAATCTATGTGTGTTTGGGAGCGAATATGTGTTTTTTAAATCTTGAAAGGAATGGATCGTAAGAGTTAGGGGGTTAAATAGTTGCCCGATTTTGGTAAGACCCTTTTCCTGCCATGTCCGAAACACTTCAGTAGTGTATCCAGGCAAGAAGGAGAGATTGCCCTGGATTGGGAGGAATTTGCTAGCAGTAAATTGTATACCCCATAACTTGCCCAGCTTGGCCCATGCTCTCAATGGGTCTCTAAATAATATATGTTGTTGGATTTTTAAGGGTAAAGAGTTAGGCCTGGCGTGCGGCAGATAGGCTAGGTGCATTGGGTATATTATGCTAGACTCTAAGGTAGGGGTCGTAAATTGTCCGTTTCCCGTCAGCCAGTCCAGTACTATTTTGGTGAGGGTCGCCCAGTTATACCAGGCAATGTTTGGAAGGCGTAATCCTCCCTTCTCGTACGGCATGGCCAAAGTCATTCTATTAATTCTTTGTTTCTTACCTTGCCAGACGAATTGACCCAATGCAGATTGAAGTATTTTAATGTCTTTATGAGTTAGCAACAAGGGTAGCATTTGTAAGGGGTAGAGTATCCTGGGTAGAGCTATCATTTTAAAAAGATGTATTCTACCAGTCAATGACAGTGGAAGTCCGCTCCATCCCTGTAGTGAGTCTCTAACAGTCTGAATCATCTTACCTATGTTTAGGGGATATAGTTTGGAGGGGTCAACATGTACTTGTATACCCAGGTATTTGAACGTACCCTCTGTCACTTTGAATCCGCTGTTTAGTAGTATGTTATGTGTAGTGTTTTTCAGCCAAGTTAACTCTGATTTATCTCTATTAATTTTATAACCGGAGAATGATCCGAAGCCGTCAATAATTTCAATAAGTTTGGGTATATTGACCTCTGGGTTGCCTATAAACAAGAGGAGATCGTCCGCATAAAGCGAGAGATGTTGTTTAATTCCGTTAATCTCTAATCCCTCACTGTGCTGTCGAATGTAACAAGCTAGGGGTTCTATGGCCAAGTCGAAGAGAAGGGGCGACAGGGGGCATCCCTGCCGGGTTCCCCTCTGCAGGGCAAAGGAAGGAGATAGCCCTCCATTGATAATCAGTGAGGCTTTGGGAGCTGAGTATAGCTTTTGGATGAGGGTAAAGAAGGCGCCCGTGACACCAAACTGTGTCATGGAGGAGTATAAATGGTCCCACTCAATTCTATCAAAAGCCTTTTCGGCGTCTAACGCCAAAAGGCAAGCATCAGGCAAGTTAGAGTCTGTGTCTGAGTGGGTACCATACCAGTAATGGGCAGACACCGCCAATGTCTTTCTAAGATTTACCACAGAGGAGCGTCCGGTAATGAATCCCGTTTGGTCTGAATGCACCAACGAGGGTAGGACAGTAGCCAGTCTGTTAGCTAGTATGGTCGTCAGTAATTTATAGTCGCTGTTAAGCAACGAGATGGGTCTGTAGGAAGGGGTGAGTGTGGGGTCCCTGTCTGGCTTAGGAATAATACAAATATTAGCTTCAGTAAAACGACAGTTGGGGCGAGTGTTATGCAGTAGGTATTCTGTGTATAGGGATGCTAATATGGGGCTAACCTCCTTCTCTAGAATCTTATAGTACTCTGCTGGCAGCCCATCAGGGCCTGCCGCTTTGTGTAGTTTGAGTCGTTTAATCCCCCTAGAAATTTCCTGTTGGGATATTGGGGCATTTAAATTTTCTCTCTGTTCATCTGTGAGGGAAGGGACTACAAGGTCTCTCCAGAACGCAGTTTTTCTTCCTACATCTATGTTTTGTTGGGAATATAAGGTTTGATAATATTTGACAAATTCAGTCAAGATCTCTTCAGTCTGCGTTGTCAGTTCCGATGCCGTCCGAATAGCAGTAATGAATGACTTAGGGTTGTGGGCTTTGACTAAGTTGGCTAGCAATTTGCCCGCTTTGTTACCATGTCTATAGAAGTGTCCTTGTCTGTAGACAGTGTGTCTATGGTCTTGTAGCTCTAAAAAGGTGTCTCTAGTTCTCTTTAGATCATAATATGTTTGTCTCGTTATATGAGAAGGTTTAGAAAGATAGTGGTTATATGCTTCTGTTAGTTGCGTCAAGAGGTCACTGTCCGTCTGTCTGGAAAGTTTATTAGTATGCGCCACAAAGGCAGTAATATGACCCCTCAGAACTGCCTTAGAGGTATGCCATAAGAGATCTAGGTTATCTAAATGTTGGTTATTATCTGATAGATAGTGCGTCCATGCCTGCGTAAGACACTGACGAAAGCCTATATTATTATACAGGTGGGAGGGGAATCTCCATGATTTACTTGATTGCTTTTGCTTTACCGGTTGCAATTTTATATGTATTGGGGCATGATCTGATATCGTGACTTGACTTATTGTGGGGGAGTGAATTTGGGGTGACAAAGCAGCCGAGGTCAGGAAGAAATCAATGCGTGATAAGGTACCATGTGACTTAGAAATGCAGGTATAGTCTCTCTGGTCTGGATTGTGTGTTCTCCATACGTCAGTCAGGCCTAGTGTTTCCTTGAATGTGTGCATTAGTCGGGTCTCCCTTTTATATCTGGATATGTCCTTATTGGTTGTAGCCCCTAGGGAGGGGTCCCTAAATCTATCCAGTGGGAGTGTTTGTGCTAAGTTAAAATCTCCTCCAATTATTAGAAGTGAGGTGTTGTAAGTAGCTAGTTTCGCAAGCAAGCTGGTCCAGAATGTAGGGCTATATGCATTAGGGCCATAGACATTACACAGGATATAGGTAGTAGTTTGAATACGCATTGTTGTAATTAGGTATCTGCCTCCACTGTCAACCTCCGTATCTGTAAAGGAGATTGGTAGCCCCTTCCTAACTAGGACCGCCACTCCTCTTTTTCTACCCTCTGTTGGTGTGTAGAGAATTTGACCCACCCATCTAGATTTAAGTTTCTCATGTTCATTGGCAGACAGTCTAGTTTCCTGAATCAGTGCTATGTCAGACCTAAGTGTGTTGAGGTGTTGAAGTATCATGCTCCTCTTCGCTGGGGAAGTTATCCCTCCCACATTCCAAGAGGCAACCTTATAATTTATCGCCATAATGGAGTACTGATAATGAGGGGTATGCGAGCCACCAATTGGGGGCTCCATAGAGTTGGCTATAGTAGGTGATTGTATGTGTATGAGGTGGGTGTGGGTAAAACTCACTGTGGATGTTGGACCTTGTAACTGCCAGCGGCTGACGGATCCATAGGTACCCCGGGTTTAATCTAAGAGAGAGAGAGAAGTAACAGACATTAGCAATGTTTCATAAGACATACATGATGGCAATTTATCAGAACAATACAAGCCATGTCTCCCGTGTCCCACAGGTTGGGCCGTGGTACAGGAAGTACTAGAGCTGAGAAACAAGGACATTCTTACTCTTTGGTCAGCTTTTTCCCCTCCGCATATGGCATATGAGGTCCAGCCGTTATAAGCAGTACAAGGAGAAGGGGGGGGCATTTATGGAGGGAATATCTCTCTTAGGTATCTGAGCATTATCCTGAGGGGCCAGATATAGTATGATGGACTTAGGGGGGCAATTAGACACGAAATCTTCATTTCCTTCAACTAGCAGCAAGGCAGGTAGATTTATAAACAGATTTGGCACTATGCGTGCCAGATGCCGCCCAATAGGGAGAAGGTTATGTAGGACCATATATGCGTTATATTCTGTTATAGGCATGTAGTCCATAGGGGACCACACACCCGCAAGGATATTAAAAGTTGGGGGCATAAGAGGTGGCCGTATTGTAGGCAAAACATAACATAAGGGTAACATAATGACATGGTATAGCAGCATAGTGTAAACAGATATGGCAAGTAGTGCAGTAATAGTAAAAAAACAGAAACAAATCTGACACTGTGTGTGCCGGATGCCGCCCAATAATGATAGGCTATGCTGGGCCATATATGCATTGTATCTTGCTATAGGCATGTAGTCCAAAAGGGACCATGCACCTGTGAGGCTATCAAAGGCTGGGAGCATAGGGGGCGACTGCATTGTAGGCAATACAAAACATGAGGTGAACATAATAATGTGACATAACAGTTATAATGTAAACAGTTGTGGCAAGTAGTGCAGTAACAGTAATAAACCATAATAACTTTAGAGGTATAAATTTTTCAGTCCATTCCACTCCCCAGTTGTATGGGGGAGCGGTGGAGGGCATAACTTCTTGTAAAACAGATGCCAGGATATGGCTCCAGGTACGAGTGCACCTCCATGGTGCTCCCTCTGTTCTGGAGAGTATCCAGGAGTCTCTCCTTCCATGGGAGAGCATTTGTAGTATGAGATTGTCCATAGTAAGACAAAGGAGGGCTAGGAGATAGTTGTGCCTGGTCAGCGAACAGCTCCCTGTTCCTCCGCATCCAGGTACACTTGCAGTTCTTTAGGGGTGCGGAAGAACCTAGGTCCGGTCGGTGTCTGCAGCCTCAACTTGGCAGGGTATAACAAGGAGGCCTGTCTCCCCTCCTTATAGAGGCGGGAGCAGAGAGGAGCGAAGTCCTTGCGTAATTTGGTTACCTCTGTGGAAAAGTCCTGAAAGATCAAGAGTTTTTTGCCTTCAAACATTAGGTCTCCTTTGTGGGCACGGTAAGCTCGCAGGAGTGCAAGCTTTTCCTGATAGTTGAGGCACTTAAAGATTGTTTGGCGGGGTTTGGAGTTGGAGGTTTCTAGGCCATTGTCTGGGCCTATTCGGTGCGCTCTTTCTATATCAAAAGGAAGGTGGTCTGGATTTATCCTGAGTATTTTAGGTAGAGTCATTGCTGTAAATTCTAGGAGATCTTTACCTTTCACAGATTCAGGTAGTCCCACTATTCTGAGGTTATTTCTCCGACTGCGGTTTTCTAAGTCCTCCACTTTTTCTTGTAGAGCTTGGTTTTGGCGTAAGAGTTGTCGCACAGATGTGGTGGTAGATTCTTGTCGGTCCTCCACATCAGAAATACGCTGTTCTGCCTGCGTAAGTCTCGTAGAAAATTGACGGACTTCGCTGGTAAGGGTGTCCACACCCGCCTGGAGAGACTCCATTTTTGGCAAGAAAAAGGATTTGAGCTCTTGCAGTAAACCCGTGGGGTCCATGATAGGAGTATCTGAGGCCCTAGGAGGGGTCGAGGGGTCTGCATGTATTTCAATTGTGGCCTTTCTTTTGTCTAGCTGCTTGTTTCTGGAGGACATTTTCCCAACCAGTGAATTGGGGACGGAGGGAAAGTACTGATCCAACTTCATACAAAGCACTGTAAGAATGCTGTTTAATAACAAGGAAAGTCAGATGTAATGTTGTTCAGTGACCTCTAGATGGTGCTGTAAGACTATAGTTGCACAGCAGTCAGCTATTTTGCAGTCAGGCAGTGTTTTTTATCCAAATGCCAGGGCCTCTCTTTATTATATTGCACGATATGGGAGCCACAGAAACTTTCCAATTGTAGCAAGTCCCCCAGGTATTAATGTATAGTGGTTAGGTTGTGGTATTAACAGTCCAGCATGTGATAGGGGTGCTCCTTACAGACGTATAGATCTAACAGATCAAAAAGCTATGAACCTGGGTTTAAGAGTTAAACAGCAAATGTCCCAGAGAAAGTCTCAGTGCCTGTCTGTTATATGTTATATGCAGTAATATCCCTTATGTTAGTGAGCAGAGTGGGCGAACCCTCAGCAATCTTACCGGCCCCTTACTGTGTGCTACGTCCGGCTCGGTGTGTGGGTTTTCGAGGGCACAAGCTACCCCTCTGTTGGCACCAGCTACAAATGCGGTCCTCCTTATGGCTCCTTCAGAGCCCAGTATCAGCGGTGGTGTGAGGGGGGAGTCTTTCAAGATGGCGCCCGCAGATGGAGAGGCTCTGTGCAGTGTCGCTCACTGGCCCCTTGTTGTTGTCTGCTGCGTCTGGGTTTGTTTGCAGGTCTCGGGGGCTCAAATTATCCCTCTGCTGGCTCCGACTTCAGAGGTGGTCTTCCTTTCGGCTCCTACAGAGTCCGGTAACAACCGCACTGCACAGGGGACCCTGCAAGATGGCGCCTGCAGCTAGAAGGCTCTGCACAGCGGTGCTTTTTTTTCTGTCCTTCCTTGGGCAAGGGCGATCTCAGGCCCTTCACGGTATTCGGTCGGCTGGGGGGTAACTACCCAGCAAGACTTAATTGTGGGAAAACGGCTGGCAGCAATTAGAATAGGTTTAAATGTATTTAGGTTACGGAGCTCTTCTTCCCTGCTGCCAGCCGTTAGTGCCGCCAACCGGAAGTCCCCGTCCATTGTCATTTTTAAATAAAGTTGCGCAGCGACGTCATCACGTCATTGCGCGTGATGTCACCGCACGTAACGGGAACCCCAGACGATGCCGATCGCCAGGGTGGGGGTTGATTTATTAATGTGTTTTTGCTATGACTTTTTAGGCCAGCTGCAGAGTTTAAAATGGACATTGCTCCTTTAGATATATTTTTGTATATTTAATACCTGTCTCTGCTAACTGAAACCACAGCCAAATACAATTGGCTGAGCTTTCAGGGACATTACACCTCATTAGCTTATCTTTCTTTATCTACACAAAATTATGCTTGTCTTATTTCTCTATAAACAGTGAGAACAATGCCTAGAAGGAGCAATGGAAAATTAACATTTAATATATCTCTGTCCCACCCTCACTGGGAGCATGATTTATTCAGCACCTTCTTGTTTACATTGCTTATCTATAACCAGTACTTAAGCACTGATATTTTCACAATAGGTGTTGCTACAACAGGAAAAATCAGCTATTTCAAATAAAAAACTTATGGTAAAATAAACATCTCACTCCAACAGGTAAAATAAATCACTGGGAACACATTAAAGAAGAGAAAAAAGTCTAATGCTACTAGTTGTAAAGGGAAAGAATGCCCTTTACCAACTAGTATTACAAAATATGAAATACCTTTAAACATGTCAATAAAATCATATGGATATTTAAGGGCAATTATAGTGAAAAAAATTACATGCTCTCATTTTTTTATAACATGTCATTTTATGACTATCCATCCTGCAAATCAATGTGTTTAACCCCCCCCTCAAAGGGGTTAAACACATAAATTAAAAAAAATTATCAGGAGTAGCAGAGAATTACTGGTCCCCAGCAGAAACCAAAGAACACATTGTAATTTTTTAAAGTAAGTTTCTCTAAAATGTATTACTGACTCTACCACTTATGAAAGATTTAAATAAATGTGTGTCTATAATGAATTATGTTTTTTGTATTAATATCCCTTACATTTTATATTAATTTACCTATGTTATCTATTTGTCTATATTGTAATTATCCTCTATACTACAAATAACTCATATCTGTACATTTTAAAATATTTATATTTATTTTGTTCCCCTTTATTTCCTTCCACTGCTATAAAAAAAATCACAAGATCAGCAATATATCTCAAACTCTCTTAAACCTCGGCTCTCCATCTCCTCCTTTTCCTGCCCTGACCAATCTATCTGTCACTACAACTCCACTGTTATATTTGCACCCTTCTACAGTAACTCGCAAATTACTCACTGACCCCCACCCCAGCATACTTCTCTGACATGTTACTTATGCAAATATACCTTAGCTTACTTCATCTTGAACTCCTATTATTCTGCCCTTAACCTTTCTAAGCAGGATTACTTCTCTACTATTATCTCTACTCTTTCTTCAAACTTAAACACTTGGGGGTCGATCCGATAAAAATCGTCGCCCGCAAAAGTCGGCGACGCCAATATTTGCGCGGGTTTGGTATCCTATATACGGCGTAGCCTAGAAGTTACGTGCATATATTTCTGCCGTCGCCCGTAGTTTTTTGGGCCATAGGCAGGTATACCAAACCCGCGCAGTTTGGTATCCAATATACAGCGTAAGGACTTACGTGGCGAAAATGAAGAAATCTTACTCCATTTTCACCTCGCCACAAAAAGCAGCCGTAAGAAGCCTTATGCTGACTATTGGAGCCCCGTAACTCCCTAAACTGGCTGCTAAAATAAACCTAACACCTAACGCATGCGCAATGTCTATCTCCCTGTCAACCGCGATCTGCTAAAATAAACCTAACACCTAACGCATGCGCAATGTCTATCTCCCTGTCAACCGCGATCCCCCGCCGCAATCCATAATAAAGTATTTAACCCCTAAACCGTCGCCATCTACATAAACTAACCCCCTACTGTGAGCCCCTAAAACCGCCACCATCTAACTGATCTATCCCCTAATGTGAACCCCTTACACCGCCGCCATCTATATTAAAAATATTAACCCCTAATTTAATCTACCTACCCCGCCGCCAGCTATATTATCTATATTAATCCTAAGTATATTATAGTTAATATAGTTATTACATTATATATATTAACTATATTAACCCTAATTATATTAGGGTTAATATAGTTAATATAGTTACTATAGTATTTATATAAACTATATTAACTCTATCTAACCCTAACACCCCTAACTAAATTCTTATTAAATAAATCTAATTCATATTATAAACTAAAATATTCCTATTTAAATCTAAATACTTACCTATAAAATAAACCCTAAGATAGCTACAATGTAATTAATAATTATATTATAGCTATGTTAGGGTTTATATTTATTTTACAGGTAAATAGTTAATTATTTTAACTAGGTATAATAGCTATTAAATAGTTATGAACTATTTAATAGCTACCTAGTTAAAATAATTACCCAATTACCTGTAAAATAAATCCTAACCTAAGTTACAAATACACCTACACTATCAATAAATTAAATAAACTACAAATATCTATCTAAAAATACAATTAAATAAACTAAACTAAATTACAAAAAAAACCAAACACTAAATTACAAAAAATAAAAAAAAGATTACAAGATTTTTAAGCTAATTACACCTATTCTAAGCCCCCTAATAAAATAATAAAGCCCCCCAAAATAAAAAAAATTCCGATTGGCTGATAGGATTCTATCAGCCAATCGGAATTAAGGTAGAAAAATCTGATTGGCTGATTGAATCAGCCAATCAGATTCAAGTTCAATCCGATTGGCTGATTGGTTCAGCCAATCGGATTGAACTTGAATCTGATTGGCTGATTCAATCAGCCAATCAGATTTTTCTACCTTAATTCTGATTGGCTGATAGAATCCTATCAGCCAATCGGAATTCGGCGGATGCCATCTTGGATGACGTCATTTAAAGGAACCTCATTCGTCGGGAAGTCGTCGTGCCGGAAGGATGCTCCGTGGCGGAGGAGCGAAGTAAGAAGATTGAAGATGCCGATTTGCTTGAAGACGTCGCCGATGGAAGAAGACTCTCTGCCGCTTGCTTCAAGACATCGCCCGGATGGAAGAAGACTCTCTGCCGCTTGCTGGAACACATCGCCTGGATCGGTTTGGCCCGGCTGGGTGAATACAAGGTAGGGAGATCTTCAGGGGGGTAGTGTTAGGTTTATTTAAGGGGGGTTTGGGTTAGATTAGGGGTATGTGGGTGGTGGGTTGTAATGTTGGGGGGTGGTATTGTGGTTTTTTTTGCAGGCAAAAGAGCAGTTTTCTTTGGGGCATGCCCCCACAAAAGGCCCTTTTAAGGGCTGGTAAGGTAAAAGAGCTTTGAACTTTTTTTAATTTAGAATAGGGTAGGGAATTTTTTTATTTTATATAATTAGGGTTAATATAGTTAATATAGCTGGCGGCAGTGTAGGGGGATTAGATTAGGGGTTAATACATTTATTATAGGTGGCCGCGGTGTAGGGGGATGTAGATTGTAGGCAAAAGAGCAGTTTACTTTGTGACAAAGCCCCGCCAAAAGCCCTTTTAAGGGCTGGCAAAAGAGCTGTTACTTTGGGGCATGCCCCGCAAAAAGCCCTTTTAAGGGCTGGCAAAAGAGCTGTTACTTTGGGGCAATGCCATGCAAAAAGCCCTTTTCAGGGCTATTTTTAGGGTTAGACAGGTTTAGTGGTAGGGATAGTTTAGTATTTCAGGGATTAAATAATTTAATATATCTGACGGCGGGGTAGGGGGATTAGATTAGGGGTTAATAATTTTAAAATAGCGGCGGGGTAGGGGCTCACTTTAGGGGGTAGGTAAGGTAGATGGCGGCGGTGTTAGGGGCTCACTTTAGGGGGTAGGTAAGGTAGATGGCGGCGGTGTTAGGGGCTCACTTTAGGGGGTTATAGATTTAATATAGCTGGCGGCGGTTTAGGGGTTAATAACTTTATTAGGTAGCGGCGGCCTCCGCGAGCGGCGGTTTAGGGGTTAATACATATTTTATTGTTAGGCTAGTGAGGGGGGATAGCGGATAGAGGGTTAGACGTGTCGGGCTATGTTAGGGAGGCGTGTTAGACTTGTCAGGCTATGTTAGGGAGGCGTGTTAGACAGTGCGGGTGATTTAGACTTTAGTCAGGTTTTGTAGGCGCCGGCAGTTTCTAACGTGCCGCAAGTCACTGGCGATGCCAGAAATTTGTACTTGCGCAGATTTCTGGACATCGCTGGTTTGTCAGACTTACGGCACGTTAGCATCTGACGGCGACATATATGGGATAGCTCGAGTTGCGAGCTGAAACTGCGGGCGACGCCGGTTCCCTCGCTTGCGCCGCAAACTACGATCTATATCGGATCGAGCCCTTGTTCTCCATTTTCAATACCCACCTCCTTTTACCACTTCTCTCACAGCTCAAGATTTTGCCCGCCACACAATTGATTCCATTAGAAATAAAGCTATTTCTCAACATACTATGAGTTTCAAATAACATAACTGTTTGCAAATGTCCAAAACCCACAAATACTCAAATTTAGCTCTTTTTCCCCTTTCACTGAGGATTAAAGGGTCAGTCAACACCAGAATGTTTCTTGTTTAAAAAGATAGATAATACCTTTATAACCCTTTCCCCAGTTTTGCATAATCAATACTGTTATATTAATATACTTTTTACCTCTGTGATTAAAGGGATACTGAACCCAAATATTTTCTTTCCTGATTCACATAGAACATGCAATTTTAAGCAACTTTCTAATTTACTCCTATTATCAAGTTTTCTTTGTTATCTTTCTGTCTTTATTTGAAAGAGAAGGCATCTAAGCTAAGGAGCCAGCAATTTTTGGGTTCAGAACCATAGACAGCACTTGTTTATTGGTGCTGTCCAATCAGCAAGGACAACCCAGGTTGTTCACCAAAAATGGGCCGGCATCTAAACTGACATTCTTGCTTTTCAAATAAACATACCAAGAGAATGAGGAAAATTTGATAAAAGGAGTAAATTAGAAAGTTGCTTACAATTACATGCTCTATCTGAATCACAAAAGAAAAAAATTGGGTTCAGTGTCCCTTTAACTTGTATCTAAGAATTTTCTGACAGCGCCCTGATCACATGACATTTTATTTATTATCTATTGACTTGCATTTATCCAATTAGTACAGTGTCTGCCACAAGCTACGTGCTTGATCACAATGTTATCTATATGGTTGACATGAACTAGCTCTCCCCTGTTGTGAAAAGCAAATCAAAAAGCATGTGATAAGAGGTGGACTTCAAGGGCTTATAAATTATCATATGAGCCTTCCTAGGTTTAGTTTTCAACTAAGAATACCAAGAGAACAAAGCAAAATTGGTGATAAAAGTAAATTGGAAAGTTGTTTAAAATGACATGACCTATTTGAAACATGAAAGCTTTTTTTCACTTGACTGTCCCTTTAAGTTTGTAACCTTATATATAACTCTCACCTCACTACCTATCTCCTCAGTCCCATCCCCTACTTTTCTCCCCCTCCTGTGGTTCTCCTACTACCTGTCTAACAATACCTTTAGTGTAGACTTCTCTGGCGCATCCTCTGTCCCTTTACCGCTTTCTGTTGGGGAACCACAAGGCTCTGTACTTGGTCCCCTTCTCTTCTCAATCTATACATCACTCTTAGGTTCTTTAATAAAATCCCACAGGTTTCAATATAATGTGTATTCTGATGGCACCCCTCTGCAACAGACCTATACCCTTTCTTGCTAACTTGTGTCACTGTCTTTCTAATATTTCATCCTGGATGTCCTCACACTACTTTAAGCTAAAGCTCACCAAAGCTGAGCTCCTTATTTTTTCCCCCTTCTTCCAAAATCACTACCCTATCTTTCTATAACTGTTAATAACATCATTACCCCAACCCCACATGCCAACGTCTTGGGTTACACTTGACTCAGATCTTTCTTTCACTCTTCACTCCTTTAACCTTAAAAAATCTCCAAAATGTGCCACTTCCTCACACAACTAAGATTGTAATTCATTCTCTCATCATTTTACACCTTGGCTATTACACCCCCATTCTCTCTGGTCTCCTTAACTGTCATCTATATCCTTTGCAATCCGTAATGATTTCCTCTGCCAGGCTGATCTAGCTTAAATGTCACTTTTCATCTGCTGCACATCTCTGCCAATCCCTTTATCTGGCTTCCACTTGCCTCCAAAATAAAACCCCAAATCCTGACTCTAACATTCCATGCCCTCATTAACACTACTCCCCTCTATGTCTCAGACCTCATCTCCAGATACTTTTCATATTGTCCCCTTTGCTCTGCTTATGACCTTCTCTCCTCCTCTCTTGTTACCTCCTAACATTCCCATATACAGGACATATTCAGAATGGCCCCTATTTTGCGGAAATCTCTATGCCTTGCTCCAAAAAACTCTCCCAAAGTCCTGACTCAAAGTTAAAGAGCTCCTTAAAGACTCTTAGAGAGATGCATATATACATATACACTAACCTTGCTTACCCCAGTTCTTCTCCTCCTTTTACTATCTTCTTGAACCCCTTTAGCACATAAACTTACAAGCCTAGATGTTCTGTAGATCACCATCATGAAAGTTGATTTGGAATAGTACAACTTTTGGCAGAGCCCTCTACACATTCTCTCCTATAAATTCTACCTTTGCATATTATACATATGTTTATAGCTCTGCAGAATTTGTTGGTGTTCTACAAATAACTGATATTAATAATAAAAATAATAATCATTAAAATCTCTTATTTGTTACATATCAATAATACCATGTACCTAAGAGCTAATTAAATGATGTATCTAAAGTTGAAGGTGCATTATTTATTTGTCACAATAACCATGTTTATCTACTCTTCTTTTTCTTTTTTACCTATCTCACACTTATTTTCCCTCTCTATCTGTAGGTCAGTTTTTATTAATTACATCTACTACTGACTGATCTTAAAGGCAGGCCATTCCTCTCTGTTTCTTAAAGGGACATTTAAGTCAAAATTAAACTTTCATAGTTCAGACACAACATTCATAGGAAGGCTTAGGAGCAGCAACGCACTCCTTAGAGCTAGCTGGTTACTGGTGGCTATGCACATATGCCTCTTGTCTTTGGCTCAGCACTGCTGCTCTGGAGCTGAATTGAACTATGTATTTAACCCCATTCTCAGGGATTAAGCAGATATTTATATGCAAGCAATAGTGCAATATTAAGATGCTCTAAAAACTTAGAGCATTTTCTTTTTTTCAATTTTATTTCTCTTTACATTTTTTATGTAAATATTGACATTTACTTTAATGAATATAATGTACCTTTAGCATTGTCCAATATGTTTGTTATTTTTTTAAACAGCAAATGGTAATAATAGTAGTAATGATAATAATAATAATAATAATAATAATAATAATAATAAACACAAGCATTTTACACTGAAGAAGGACCCTGCCTTTGAGCTCAGTAAGTTATACATTCTCTTTCATCCAAAATGCGCTACAGGTTAAAAGGCGCTCGCACTTTCAGTCTAAAAGAGAAAGATGTAAGATAAAAGGTGCAGGAAGCAAATATAAAGAGTCAGAAAAGCCGTCTAAGCAATTGTAGAAAAACAGACATGAAAGATGGAGAGTGAACCAAATGGTAAAGTTGCAGTTGATGTCTGCAAACCGGTGAAAAGAAAGAGATTGCAAAGAGACATATTATTAAAGGGACACTGAACCCAATTTTTTTCTTTTGTGATTCAGATAGAGCATGTAATTTTAAGCAACTTTGTAATTTACTCCTATTATCAATTTTTCTTCGTTCTCTTGCTATCTTTATTTGAAAAAGAAGGCATCTAAGCTTTTTTTTTCCAGAACTCTGGACAGCACTTTTTTATTGGTGGATGAATTTATCCACCAATCAGCAAGAAAAACCCAGGTTGTTCACCAAAAATGGGCCGGCATCTAAACTTACATTCTTGCATTTCAAATAAAGATACCAAGAGAATGAAAAACATTTCATAATAGGAGTAAATTAGAAAATTGGGTTCAGTGTCCCTTTAAGAGGCAACGGGAAAGTAATTTATTTATGACCACATTATGGATCACAGTTCATGACAATTACAAAATGATTTCATAGGAGAATAACAGTTGGGTGAGGATTGTCTGGGGGTAAAGAGTATTTTAGATATACATAAGTCTTAAAGGGATATTAATAAATACATTATTAGCATGCTTTGTTATAGTTTAATACACATCTCTACATTTTGCCAATTTGTCCTCTTCAAGCTCAGACAATATTAAAGGGACAGTCAAGTCAAAAATTAAATTTTCATGATTCAGATAGGGCATGCAATTTTTAACAATTTTCCAATGTACTTTTATCATTAAATATGCTTTGTTCTCTTGGCATTCTTTGTTGAAATCTAAGCCTATATAGGCTCAAACTGATTTTAAAACCGTTAAAGGCTACCTTTTATTTCAGTGAATTTTGATAGCTTTTCACAGACAGTACTAGTTCATGTGTATCATATTGATAAACATTGTGCTCACTCCTGTGGAGTTATTTATGCGTTGGCACTGATTGGCTAAAATGCAAGGCTGTCAAAAGAACTGAGATAAGAGGGCGGTCTGCAGAAGCTTAGATAGAAGGTAATCACAGAGCTAAAATATGTATTAATATAACAGTGTTTGTTATGTAAACCTGGGGAATGGATGATAAAGGGATTACCTATCTTTTTAAACAATAAAAGTAGGCTGTCCTTGTAAGTTATGAGTTTATTTATGTTTTAGCCATAATGTTATCCTACTGTCATTTATTTCGCTAGACTGGTTGTAAACAAAATACTCTGTATTAAAGTGAAGGTCAAGTCTGGGGTTGTGCTTAGCAGTTTTTAATATGTTATCCAAAATCAATATGATGTTCATTCATCAAATACTTTATAACTCAAAGCAAAAGTTTTACATTTTATGATTTGAATGTGCTCCGTTTATGCGGTATATTCCGCCCGTCATCGAGCCTCTATTGATTGACAGATTAGACCTCCAATCTTTTGTTTACCCCCGTGGCGTCCAGCCCCTTTTTAATTTCGTCATTGAGAGCTTCCGCTCATGGCATGCGTGTAAAGAAATATTGCGTCTTCATCGGCATGCGCGTTCATGTTATGCGCATGCGTTGTCCTCTCTCAAAATTCTTGTTACTTTGAATCAACAGCATCACTCACTCGCATCCTCGGCAATTAGGTGTGATCTCTAACAACAGGTAAGATTGAAGAGGCAGCGCATCTAACTAACGAATTGTGCAACTTTATAATCGATCTATACATCTATATGGAATTTATTTTGTATAATAAATTTGGGCTAACATATTAATTAGTAGTTATCTGGCTTCATTGTTATTTCAGTTTTCATCAATATACGCTACATCCAGCTGCATATGTTACTTACGGCCGTGAATTAAACGCATGCGCTATTGAGCTAACTATACGCATGCGCACTGCAAAGCAAACAAGGGTGCACGAGCGTAGTCCGCTTGTAATAAACAAAGCGGCGTCAGAGGAGCAAAAAAAAATAAAAAAAAGTGCTGTATGGGCGGAGCTAAGCGTGATAACGGAGGTAATCTAGATATAACTTTTATTTTCAAAGGAATGATTATTTATACATATAAAGTGAGCGACTGTAATGTTTCAGACATAAGCTTCAACCTGATGTATTGAGAACAGAAAAAATTGACCTTCACTTTAAAGAGTGTAATGCCGGCAACCTCATTTCAGAAAATTTTAATTTTGTTTAATGATATTTGTTATTTTATGTCCACTTAAAGATGTGGCAAATTATTTCTGAGAATGTTTTAAACTTGATTCTATAAAAATATCACCTGAACATCTCTATGTAAGAAAAAGGAAGCTATTTTACCTCAAAATGTCTTCAGCTCATAAGAGTAAGTGCTATGTGAACAGTTATACTTCAGCTGCTGTCCAGCTGCAAGTTGAAGGAAAAAATATAGCCAATCAGCAGTGGTGAGGTTATGCTTTGCTTTGCTTTAATCTCATGAGATTTCATAGTAAACTTCCTTAAACTGAATAGGAAAATAACATGACTGTACCTGCACATGCTAGATGCACACTACCTTCCAAGTCCTGGGACTAGCATCCTTATTGACTGCTTAAAGTCTCTTCACAGTGGGGTTTGAATACTTAGGACTTTTTGAGGAAAAATATCATCCTTTTTTACATAGAGGTGTTCAGGTGATATTTTTTAGTCAGCTTTTACCACTATGCTGCATCACTTTCAAGTGTTTCAATTTTTGGGACACTCACGTCAAAAATAAACTTTCAGGATTCAGATAGAGCATGCAATTTTAAACAACTTTCACATTTACGTCAATTAACAAAATATGCAAAGTCTTTTTATATTTACACTTTCTGAGTCACCAGCTCCTAATGAGCATGTGAAAGAGTTTACAGAATATATGTATATGCATTCCTGATTGGCTGATGGATGTCACATGATACAGGAGGAGTGGAAATAGACATAACTTTGAAATTTGTCAGAAAAAAAAAAAATCTACTACTCATTTGAACTTCAGATTAATTGCTATTGCATTGTCTTTGTATCATGCATTTGTTGATTATGCAAATGTGCTGCATTTAATGGGATATTATACACTCATTTTTTCTTTGCATAAATGTTTTGTAGATGATCTATTTATACAGCCCATGACGTTTTTTGTATTTTTTAAAGTATAGTTTTGCTTATTTTTAAATAACATTGCTCTGATTTTCAGTCTCCTAAACAAGCCCCAAAGTTTTAGGAGAATACCGTCAGCTACCTTCTCCAGCTTGCTTCTGTTTCTGTAAATGGTCTTTTCATATGCAAAAGAAGGGGGAGGGGGTGTCTTATTTCCCACTTGCAGTGGGCTTTCCAACTACCTTTTCAACAGAGCTAAACTGAGAGCTTCTAAAAAAGTTTTTAAGCAGTTTTATACTGGATTTTTATATCAGTATCTGTGCATCTTATTCTTTATAATAGTGTCTATTTTACATGCAGTTATATGAAAATTGGTGTATACTGTCCCTTTAAGGGAAGGGCACTTTGACACCGATGTAAAGAGTATGAAGCTGTTGAGAAAAGTATAGCTGTATGATATATTATGCTGTGAATGTTAAGCAAAAGCACATGGGTAAACTATACCACTCAGTTATTAAAAATTGAATACAGAACAACAGATAGGTTGTGTGTTTATAATCAGTTCTAGGTCAGATATCAGGTGCAAGTAAGCCATATGCTCACATTTTACTTTAGATAAGAATTTATTGCTTGCATACCCTGTGAGTTCTATGCCAAATTGGACCTCAGACATGACCAGCTGCTATGTAAATTCTAAAACCGATGTGCTCACATGGGCCCTCAGAGCCCTTGTCAGTGATATGGACTCCTAATCAGACCCAATCAGTTTAGTCTCCAGTTTTTAAATTGATGATGTTGAAAGGCAATATAAAATACTGAACAGCTGGCAGCTATATTTATAGACATTCTATTCATTCTTGGAAAATTATTTTGTTATGATACTGAGACTCTCAAACTATTATTTACAGTTTTTAGTTTCTCATAATACAATTTTGAAGATTTGTTTTAAAATATGAAAATATTAGTAACAAGTTACCTTCTCTTTTTTTAACATAATATATATTTAAAATTACTTATTTAAAACTTTCTTTAAAATCTTCTTCAGTTGTGGTGTTTGCAGCCAGGGGAATCTTTCAATTCATTGTTTAGGTAAAAATGCATCAGCAGTATAGAACAGGTGACTTATAAGTAGGAGATGGGAGAATGTGTAAATTTCCAAATTTGAATGTTAGAACTAATTTTATTACTGAAATTCGAATTACAAATCTGAATGTTGATACAAACGAATATTCTTAAAAATTCTATAATCGAATGCTATTTACAGTTTTCGAATGTCACTTTCGAATTTGAATGTTTATAATTAGATCGAATGTCCACATTCGAAATTTCAAATTTAACCCCTTAATGACCACAGCACTTTTCCATTTTCTGTCCGTTTGGGACCAAGGCTATTTTTACATTTCTGCGGTGTTTGTGTTTAGCTGTAATTTTCCCCTTACTCATTTAATGTACCCACACATATTATATACCGTTTTTCTCGCCATTAAATGGACTTTCAAAATACACCATTATTTTCATCATATCTTATAATTTACTATAAAAAAAATTATAAAATATGAGGAAAAAATGGAAAAAAACACACTTTTTCTAACTTTGACCCCCAAAATCTGTTATACATCTACAACCACCAAACAAAAACCATGCTAAATAGTTTCTAAATTTTGTCCTGAGTTTAGAAACACCCAATGTTTACATGTTCTTTGCTTTTTTTGCAAGTTATAGGGCAATAAATACAAGTAGCACTTTGCTATTTCCAAACCACTTTTTTTCAAAATTAGCGCTAGTTACGTTGGGACACTGATATCTTTCAGGAATCCCTGAATATCCATGTATATATTTTTTTTTAGAAGACATCCCAAAGTATTGATCTAGGCCCATTTTGGTATATTTCATGCCACCATTTCACCGCCAAATGCGATCAAATAAAAATAAATTGTTCACTTTTTCACAATTTTTTTCACAAACTTTAGGTTTCTCACTGAAATTATTTACAAAAAACTTATGCAATTATAGCATACATGGTTGTAAATGCTTCTTTGGGATCCCCTTTGTTCATAAATAGCAGACATATATGGCTTTGGTTTTGCTTTTTACTAATTAGAAGGCTGCTAAATGAGACTGCGCACCACACGTGTATTATGCCCAGCAGTGAAGGGGTTAATTAGGGAGCATTTAGGGAGCTTCTAGGGTTAATTTTAGCTTCAGTGTAGTGTAGTAGACAACCCCAAGTATTGATCTAGGCCCATTTTGGTATATTTCATGCCACCATTTCACCGCCAAATACAATCAAATTAAAAAAAAAACGCTAAATTTTTCACAATTTTAGGTTTCTCACTGAAATGATTTACAAACAGCATGTGCAATTATGGCACAAATAGTTGTAAATGCTTCTCTGGGATCCCCTTTGTTCAGAAATAGCAGACATATATGACTTTGGCGTTGCTTTTTGGTAATTAGAAGGCCGCTAAGTGCTGCTGCGCATCACACATGTATTATGGCTAGCAGTTAAGGGGTTAATTAGGTAGTTTGTAGGGAGCTTGCGGGGTTAATTTTAGCTTTAGTGTAGAGATCAGCCTCCCACCTGACACATCAGACCCCCTGATATCTCCCAAACAGCTCCCTTCCCTCCCCCACCCCACAATTGTCCCCGCCATCTTAAGTACTGGCAGAAAGTCTGCCAGTACTAAAATAAAAGTTTTTTTGGTTTTTTTTTTAAATACATCTTTAGCATATTTACATATGCTACTTTGTAGGATCCCCCTAAGCCCCCAACCTCCCTGATCCCCCCCAAAAACAGCTCTCTAACCCCCCCCCTGCCTTATTGGGGGCCATCTTGGGTACTGGCAGCTGTCTGCCAGTACCCAGTTAACAATATTTTTTTCTCTTTTTTATTTAATTTTTTAACAGTTTTCTGTAGTGTAGCTTCCCCACGACCAACCCCTACCCCCACCCCCTCCCAGATCCCTTAGATTACTTTTTGGGGGCATTTATTCCCCCTCTTCCTCCCACTTATTACATAATCATTTCTGTAGTGTAAGTGGTTCCCACCCGCTCCCTCCCGTGCACGCGCCCGCCCGCCGATCCCCCGTGCACGCGCGCGTGTCTGTGCGCGCCCCTGACTCTCCCGCCCCCGATCCCGCCCCCCTCTGTGACTCTGAATCCATCGATGGCCGCCCACCCGCCTCCTACTGCAGCTCCCACCCACCAACGATTGCGGCCATCGATGTCCGGTGTAGAGAGGGCCACAGAGTGGCTCTCTCTGCACCGGAGGGGTACAGATTGTTATTGCAGGATGCCTCGATATTGAGGCATCCTGCAATAACCGGAAAGCAGCTGGAAGCGATGAGGATCGCTTCCAGCTGCTTTCCAAACCGAGGACGTACGCCATACGTCCTCAGGCGTTAACTGCCTTTTTTCTGAGGACGTATGGCGTACGTCCTCGGTCATTAAGGGGTTAACATTCTATTTAACAAATACTATTCAGAAGTTCAATAGTTCATGTGGTAGGGAATCTAGTAAATTGATACATAATAGATACAAATATATCAATTTGAATGTTTCTATTTCAATCAAATATCGCATAATTCGAATATTACATTTAAAGAAAGCATAAGAATTACTATTACAAACATATACATTCGAATTTTTAGAATTCAAATATTGCATAAGTTGAATATTACATTTAAAGAAAGCATTATAGAAATACTATTACAAATACAGGGTATATTAATTCAAATTTTTAGAATTCAAATATTGCATAAGTTGAATATTACATTTAAAGAAAGCATTAGAAATACTGTTACAAATACGTATATAAATTAGAATTTTGCTAAACTAATATTTTATAATGTAATTGTAAAATTCGAAAACGAACATTCTAAAATTAAATGTTAGAATGTTATGTAAACATTCAAAATTCGATTAGAACGAATGTGTTAAAATTTGTTTCATTTTTCGAATGTTGCGAAACATTCGCCCATCCCTACTTATAAGGCCAGCAAAATGCATTAGATATATGTATGTTTTAGAGAAGTGTTATTATTTGCTTGTCTTGTATAATATTACTAGTCCTAAAGCCTGTGCACACAGGCCATTTTTTGTAGTACAGCGGTCCCACCCCTTGCTCTTTCTCTCCCCCTCTCTTATGCGCTCTATCTCCCCCCTCTCTTATGCGCTCTTTCTCCCCCTCTCCTATGCGCTCTCTCTCCCCCTCTCTTTTGCACTCTCTCTCCTCCCTCTCTTTTGCTCTCCCTCCTCTCTTTTGCTCTCTCCCCTTCTCTTTTGCTCTCTCTCTCTCTCTCTCTCTCTCTCTCTCTCCCCCTCTCTTGCTCTCTCTCCACCTCTCTTTTACTCTCTCTCTCTCCCCCTCTCTTGCTCTCTCTCTTCCCCTTTTCTTTTAAGCTCTCTCTCTCCCCCTCTCTTTTGCTCTCTCTCCCCCCTCTCTTTTGTTCTCTCTCTCCCCCTCTCTTTCACTCTCTCTCCCCCCTCTCTTTTGCTCTTTCTCTCCCCCCATCTCTTTTGCTCTCTCACTCCCCCTCTCATTTGCTCTCCCCTCTCTTTTACTCTCTTCCCCCTTTCTTTTGCTCTCTCTCTTTCCCCCCTCTCTTTTGCTCTCTTTCTCTCCCCTTCTCTCTCCCTCCCCCACTCTCTTTTGCTCTCTCTCTCCCTCCTCTCTTTTGCTCCCTCTCTCTCCCCTCTCTTTTGCTCTTTTCCCCCCTCTCTTTTGCTCTCTCTGTCCCCCTCTCTTTCACTCTCTCTCTCCCCCCTCTCTTTTGCTCTCTCTCTCCCCACTCTCTTTTGCTCTCTCACTCCCCCTCTCTTTTGCTCTCCCTCTATCCCCTTTTCATTTGCTCTCCCCCTCTCTTTTACTCCCCCCCCTTTCTTTTGCTCTCTCTCTTTCCCACTCTATTTTGTTCTCTTTCTCTCCCTCTCTCCCTCTCTCACTCTCTTTTGCTCTCTCTCTCTCTCTCTCTCTCTCTCTCTCTCTCCCTCCTCACTTTTGCTCCCTCTCTCTCCCCCCTCTCTTTTGATCTCTCTCCCCATCTCTTTCACTCTCTCTCTCTACCCCCCCTCTCTTTTGTTCTCTCTCTCCCCTCTCTTTTGCTCTCTCTCTCTCCCCCCTCTCTATCTCTCTCTCTTCCCCCTCTCTTGCTCTCTCTCCCCTCTCTTTTGCTCTCTCTCTCTCTTTCTCTCTCTCTCTCTCTCTCTCTCTCTCTCTCTCTCTCTCTCTCTCTCCCCCCTCTCTTGCTCTCTCTCTCTCTTCCCCTTTTCTTTTAAGCTCTCTCCCCCTTCTTTTCTCTCTCTCTCTCTCCCCACTCTCTTTTGCTCTCTCTCTCCCCCTCTCTTTCACTCTCTCTCTCCCCCCTCTCTTTTGCTCTCTCACTCCCCCTCTCTTTTGCTCTCCCTCTCTCCCCCCTCTCATTTGCTCTCCCCCTCTCTTTTACTCTTTCTCTCCCCCTTTCTTTAGCTCTCTCTCTCTCTATCCCCCCTCTCTTTTGCTCTATTTCTCTCCCCCTCTCACTCCCTCCCCCACTCTCTTTTGCTCTCTCTCTACCTCCTCTCTTTTGCTCCCTCTCTCTCTCTCCCCTCTCTTTTTGCTCTCTCTCCCCCCTCTCTTTTGCTCTCTCACTCCCCCTCTCTTTTGCTCTCCCTCTCTCCCCTCTCATTTGCTCTCCCCTCTCTTTTACTCTCTCTCTCCCTCTTTGTTTCGCTCTCTCTCTCTTTCCCCCCCTCTCTTTTGCTCTGTTTCTCTCCCCCTCTCTCTCCCTCCCCCACTCTTCCCCTTTTCTTTTAAGCTCTCTCTCTCCCCCTCTCTTTTGCTCTCTCTCTCCCCCCCCTCTTTTGCTCTCTCACTCCACCTCTCTTTTGCTCTCCCTCTCTCCCCCCTCTCATTTGCTCTCCCCCTCTCTTTTACTCTCTCTCTCCCCTTTCTTTCGCTCTCTCTTTCCCCCCTCTCTTTTGCTCTGTTTTTCTCCCACTCTCTCACCCTCCCCCACTCTCTTTTGCTCTCTCTCTGCCTCCTCTCTTTTGCTCCCTCTCTCTCTCCCCCCTCTCTTTTGCTCTCTCTCTCCCCCTCTCTTTTGCTCTCTCACTCCCCCCTCTCTTTTTCTCTCCGCCACTCTTTTGCTCTCTATCTCTCCCCCTCTCTTATGCTCTCTTACTCCCCCCTCTCTCTCCCTCTCCCCCCTCTATTTTGCTCTCTCTCACCCCTCTCTTTTGCTCTCTCTTTCTCCACCCTCTCTTTTGCTCTTTCACCTCTCCTTTGCTCTCTCTCACTCTCTTTTGCTCTCTTTCTCCCCTCTTTTGCTCTCCCGTCTTATCACTCTCTCCCCCTTTTGCACTCTCTCCTCCCTCTCTTTTGTTCTCTCTCCCCCCTCTTTTGCGCTCTCTCCCCTCTCTTTTGCTCTCTCTCCCCCCTTCTTTTGCTCTCTCTCCCCCCTTTTTTTGTGCTCTCTCCCCCTCTTTTGCGCTCTCTCAGGCCATGCCCACTCCCACCAACTACGCCCACCCAAACTGTTCCCAGCCCATTATGGCACTCCCATTGGCCATGCTTCTCACCATGGCTGCTCAGTCTAACCATGCCCATGGGTCACGCCAAATATTACTTTAAAAAGTAGAAAAAATGTTTTTCATTTTATTAACATACACCAAGATTACAAGTTGTGTGCTAAATCCAGTGCGTAAATAAGACAAAAAATTTAGCGTTAATGCACTTTCCATAGCGCTGCCATTACAAGTTACAGAAAAACCTTCTTTTGCTGTGCGTTAAGCTGCATACCACACAAAAGCCAAGGCCTGACTTTACATGCTTGTACACGTTTTCCCCCAATAGACATCAATAGAGAGCTGCTTAAATCCTATTGACTGTTCAAATCAGCCAATAGGATTTTAGCAGCTCTCATCCTATTGGCTGATTAGAATTTCTTTCAGTCCATGAGCTAGTAACGTATGGGATATACAATCCTACCAGGAGGGGAAAAGTTTCCCAAACCTCAAAATGCCTATAAATACACCCCTAACCACACCCACAATTCAGTTTTACAAACTTTGCCTCCTATGGAGGTGGTGAAGTAAGTTTGTGCTAAGATTTCTACGTTGATATGCGCTTCTCAGTATTTGAAGCCCGTTTCCTCTCAGAGTACAGTGAATGTCAGAGGGATGTGAAGGAAGTATCACCTATTGAATGCAATGGTTTTCCTCACGGGAGATCTATTTCAGAATCATAGGTTCTCTGCTATCAGTCGTAGAGATTCATCTCCTACCTCCCTTTTCAGATCGATGATATACTCTCATATTCCATTACCTCTACTGATAACCGTTTCAGTACTGGTTTGGCTATCTGCTCTATGTGGATGGGTGTCTGTTGGTAAGTATGTTTTCATTACTTAAGACACTCTCAAATATGGTTTGGCACTTTATGTATTTATATAAAGTTCTAAATATATGTATTGTATTTATATTTGCCGTGATTCAGGTTTTCAGTATATTTCCTTTTGCAGACTGTCAGTTTCATATCTGGGAAATGCTTTTTTATGAAAAATATATTTCTTACCTGGGGTTTAGTCTCTTTTTCAAGTGACTGTCTTTAAAATTTGCAGGCAGAAATAGGCTCGCGAGGGCGCAAAATGCTAAAGTTTATTGCGTCATTCTTGGCGCAAGATTTTTTTGCCGCAAAGTTACGTTCATTGACGCAAAATCGTCATTTCCGGCGTCTTAGTTGATGCAGAGTCTTTCCCAAGGTTGCGTCATCTATGACACGAGTGTGTCGTTTCCGGGAGTTTTTGGCGAAAAAAAATATTTTTGTGTTTGTTGTGCGTCATTGTTGGCGCCAAATATTTTCATTATTTAAGACCCCATTCCTATATGCCTCTTGCCTTTTTTCTCTATCAGATGGCTTTGCTGTTTGCATTTTTTTCCCATTCCTGAAACTGCCATATAAAGAAATTGATAATTTTGCTTTATATGTTGTTTTTTTCTCTTACATTTGCAAGATGTCTCAATATGATACTGTCTCAGAAATCACTGTTGGAACCCTGCGGCCTGATAACAGTTCTACCAAAGCTAAGTGCATTTGTTGTAAACTTGTGGAGGTTATACCTCCAACTGTGGTTTGTAATAGTTGTCATGATAAACTTTTACATGCAGAGAATGTATCTATCAGTAGTAGTTCATTACCTGTTGCTGTTCCCTCAACATCTAATGCACAAGATATACCTGTAAATTTAAAAGAATTTTGGCTAGATTACGAGTTTTGCGTTAGAGGCTGTGCGGTACTAACAAGCAGTTTTCCCTCACTGTTCACTTACCTGCAGCGCTGGTATTACGAGTTTTCAGAAACCTGTTGTTAAAAGGCAAGAAGTGAGCGTTGAGCAAATTTTTTCTCCAAATCTCACTCCAATACCAGCGCTGCTTAAGTCGGTGAGCTGGTGTAACGTGCTTGTGCACGATTTCCCCATAGGAATCAACGGGGAGAGCCGGCTGAAAAAAAGTCTAACACCTGCAAAAAAGCGGCGTAAAACTCCTTAACGCAGCCCCATTGATTCCTATGGGGAAATACATTTTATGTCTACACCTAACACCCTAACATGAACCCTGAGTCTAAACACCCCTAATCTTACACTTATTAACCCCTAATCTGCTGCCCCCAACATCGCCGAACCCTACATTATATTTATTAACCCTTACTCTGCCGCCCCAATGTCGTCGCCACCTATCTACACTTATTAACCCCCAATCTGCTGCCGCCAACGTCGACGCCACTATAATAAACATATAAACCGCTGCACTCCCACCTCGCAAACATTAGTTAAATATTATTAACCCCTAATCTGCTGGCGCTAACATCACTGCCACCTACCTACATTTATTAACCCCTAATCTGCCGCCCCCAACGTCTCCACCACTATATTAAATTAAATACAATTAAATACAATTACATAAAATTAGCTAAAGTACAAAAAAAAAACAAAACACTAAATTACAGAAAATAATAAACAAATTACAAAATTTTTAAACTAGTTACACCTAATCTAATCCCCCTAACAAAATAAAAAAGCCCCCCCAAAATATAAAAAAAAGCCCTACCCTACACTAAATTACAAATAGCACTTAAAAGGGCCTTTTGCGGGGCATTGCCCCAAAGCAGTGATTTGCAACCTTTTTTTTGCCGTGGCATACTTTTTTACATTAAAAAATCCTGTGGCACACCACCATCCCAAAATTTTACAAAATCACACATTGTAGCCTAATACAAGATATATATATATATACAGTGTATATATATATATATATATATATATATATATATATATATAAAAGGAGGAGTAGGTGGGGGATCTCTAGTCTCTTGTAAGGAAGAGCAATAGAGAAGCACACCACACACACCAAGATTGGCGGTTTGTGTGTATTTAGATAAGATAGTGGTGGGGGATCCTATGTAAGCAGCTAGTGTCTCAGAAATTGGAAAGATATCTCACCTGTGGAAGGTGAGAATATCTTAACAAGTGGAATAGGAGGAAGAGGATGAGAAAAGCGCTATGTAAGGATCAGGTCCCAGAATTCACTGAAATTGGTTAGTTTTGTATAAATGTGTATGATATGTATTGTTAAACAGATACTGTGGTAAAAATTAGTGTTTCAACCACATCAGATAATCACTCCTTAAATAAATTAAATTAAATTAGATTAAATTAAAACTAAAAAAGTTTTTTTTGTTACAAGAAACCAATATTAAAACAAGTCCATTCAAAATGTATGTAAAAAAGATAATGTAAATTAGGTTTATCACACTTTGATATCCGGTAGGTATTACACTTACTAGAACAAACCTCAATCATATGAGGTAAGTTGCCGCCTCTGTAAGTGGGAAACTTCCGAAGATCTGCAGTGGCAAAGAGTGCTTGGCTTTGTCTTTTGTTCTTCTCCTCTCAGAGTATGGGGTTCAGATCCAGATCTATCCAGATAGGAGACTGGTGGTGTATTCTCCCCCCAAATCCAGCAGGTTTATGCAGAATAAGAGGCAGGAGAAAAAGAATACATAGTGTAATACTGTTTATTAAGATAAAAACAATATATTAAAACAGACAAGTGGCCACTCACATTTGGAATCCTTAAATCTATGAGGTATGTTAAATACACTTAGCAGTAGCCTGTGATTGAAGATCTGTTCTATGGGAAACCAATGGTGTTGTGTTTCTGTCAGAAGAGAACAGTTCCTCCCATATGTAGATAGTCGTTCCGTAATAAAGCACAAGCCCAAATGAATGTGTCAAGTGTGCATATGCTATACACAGTCCGAAGTGTATAAATAATATAAAATAATGTAAAAACACTCCCAATGGAGCCAAAAATAGTCCCTTACGCGTTTCAAAGGTGTATTTCTCTGATTTGAATAGATTTGAGGATTCCAAATGTGAGTGGCCACTTGTCTATTTTAATATATTGTTTTTATCTTAATAAACAGTATTACACTATGTATTCTTTTTCTCCTGCCTCTTATTCTGCATAAACCTGCTGGATTTTTGGGGAGAATACACCACCAGTCTCCTATCTGGATAGATCTGGATCTCAACCCCATACTCTGAGAGGAGAAGAACAAAAGACAAAGCCAAGCACTCTTTGCCACTGCAGATCTTCGGAAGTTTCCCACTTACAGAGACGGCAACTTTACCTCATATGATTGAGGTTTGTTCTAGTAAGTGTAATACCTACCGGATATCAAAGTGTGATAAACCTAATTTACCATTATCTTTTTTACATACATTTTGAATGGACTTGTTTTAATATTGGTTTCTTGTAACAAAAAAAACTTTTTTCGTTTTAATTTAATCTAATTTAATTTCATTTATTTAAGGAGTGATTATCTGATGTGGTTGAAACACTAATTTTTACCACAGTATCTGTTTAACAATACATATCATACACATTTATACAAAACTATCCAATTTCAGTGAATTCTGGGACCTGATCCTTACATAGCGCTTTTCTCATCCTCTTCCTTATATATATTTCAAATGACCAGCAACATACTGAATTATCCTTCTCTGATGAGGATTTATCCGATTCAGAAGATCCTGTCTCAGATATTGACACTGACAAATTCTTTTACTTATTTAAAATGGAGTATATTTGTTCTTTGTTAAAAGAAGTGTTAATTACATTAGATATGGAGGAAACTAGTCCTTTGATATTAAAACAAACGTTTAAATTCTGTTTATAAACCTCCTGTGGTTATTCCAGAGGTTTTTCCAGTTCCTGATGCTATTTTTGATATGATTTCTAAGGAATGGAATAGGCCTGGTTCTTCTTTTATTCCTTCTTTAAGGTTTAAATTTTTTTATCCTTTGCCAGCAGTTAGATTAGAGTTCTGGGAAAAGATCCCCAAAGTTGATGGGGCTATCTCTACTCTTGCTAAACGTACTACTATTCCTACGGAAGATAGTACTTCTTTTAAATATCCTTTAGATAGGAAACTTGAATCTTATCTAAGGAAAGCTTATTTATATTCAGGTCATCTTCTTCGGCCTGCAATTTTTTTGGCTGATGTTGCAGCTGCTTCAACTTTATGGTTGGAAACTTTAGCGGAATAAGTATCGGATCATGATTTGTCTAGCATTGTTAAGTTGATTCAACATGCTAATAATTTCATTTGTGATGCCATTTTTGATATTATCAAAATTGATGTTAAATCTATGTCTTTAGCTGTTTTAGCTAGAAGAGCTTTGTGGCTCAAATCTTGGAATTCTGATATGACTTCTAAGTCCAGATTGCTATCTCTTTATTTCCAAGGTAATAAATTATTTGGTTCTCAGTTGGGTTCAATAATTTCAACTGTCACTGGGGGGAAGGGAGCTTTTTTTGCCTCAGGATAAAAGACCTAAGGGTAAATCTAAAGCTTCTAACCGTTTTCGTTCCTTTCAACAAAATAAGGAACAGAAACTTAATCCTTCCCCCAAGGAAACTGTTTCCAATTGGAAGCCTTCTTCAAATTTAAATAAATCTAAGCCATTTAAGAGATCAAAGCCAGCTCCCAAGTCCGCATGAAGGTGCAGCCCTCATTCCAGCTCAGCTGGTAGGGGACAGATTAAAATTTTTCAAAGATGTTTAGATCAATTCAGTCCAAAATTATTGGATTCAGAGTATTGTCTCTCAGGGGTACAGAATAGGATTCAGAGTAAGACCACCTGTGAGAAGTTTTTTTCTCTCACGCATTCCAGAAAACCCAGTAAATGCTCAGTCTTTCCTGAAGTGTGTTTCAGACCTGGAGTTATCAGGGGTAATCATGCCAGTTCCGTTTCAGGAACAGGGTCTGGGGTTTTATTCAAATCTATTCATTGTCCCAAAGAAAGAGAATTCATTCAGACCAGTTTTGGATCTAAAGATTTTGAATAGATATGTAAGAGTACCAACTTTCAAAATGGTGACTATAAGGACTATTCTGCCTTTTGTTCAGCAAGGGCATTATATGTCCACAATAGACTTACAGGATGCATTTCTTCATATTCCGATTCATCCAGATCACTATCAGTTCCTGAGATTCTCTTTTCTAGACAAGCATTACCAATTTGTTGCTCTTCCTTTTGGCCTAGCGACAGCTCCAAGAATCTTTTCAAAGGTTCTAGGTACCTTACTTTTTTTAATCAGAGAGCGGGGTATTGCAGTGTTTCCTTATTTGGACAATATCTTGGTACTAGCTCAGTCTTTACGTTCTGCAGAATCTCATACAAATCAACTAGTGTTGTTTCTTCGAAGACATGATTGGAGGATCAATTTACCAAAAAGTTCTTTGATTCCTCAGACAAAGGTAACCTTTTTAGGTTTCCAGATAGATTCAGTGTTTATGACTTTGTCTCTAATGGACAAGAGACATTTGAAATTGGTTGCAGCCTGTCGGCACCTTCAGTCTCAGTCATTCCCTTCAGTAGCTATGTGCATGGAAGTTTTAGGTCTCATGACTGCAGCATCGGACACGATCCCATTTGCTTGTTTTCATATGAGACCTCTCCAGCTTTGTATGCTGAACCAATGGTGCAGGGATTATAGAAGGATATCACAATTAATATCCTTAAATCCCAATGTTCAACTTTCTCTGACTTGGTGGTTAGATCACCATTGTATAATTCTAGGGGCCTCTTTCGTTCATCCAACCTGGACTTTGATCACAACAGATGCAAGTCTTTCAGGTTAGGGAGCTGTTTGGGGATCTCTGACAGCACAAGGGGTTTGGAAATCTCAAGAGGCGAGATTACCAATCAAAATTTTGGAACTCCGTGCGATTCTCAGGGCTCTTTGGCCTCTGTTGAAGAGAGAACCATTCATTTGTTTTCAGACAGACAATATCACAACTGTGGCATATGTCAGTCATTAGGGTGGGACTCACAGTCCTCAAGCTATGAAAGAAGTATCTTGGATACTTGTTTGGGGGGAATCCAGCTCCTGTCTAATTTCTGCGGTTTATATCCCAAGTATAGACAATTGGGAAGTGGATTACCTCAGTCGTCAGACTTTACATCCGGGAGAATGGTCTCTCCACCCAGATGTGTTTTCTCAAGTTGTTCAGATGTGGGGGCTTCCAGAAATAGATCTGATGGCATCTCTCCTAAACAAAACATTTCCCAGGTGCCTGTCCAAGTCCAGGGATCCTCAGGTGGAAGCAGTGGATGCATTGACACTTCCTTGGTGTTATCAACCTGCTTATATTTTCCCGCCTCTAGTTCTTCTTCCAAGAGTGATCTCCAAAATCATCATGGAGCAATCGTATGTGCTGCTGGTGGCTCCAGCATGGCCTCACAGGTTTTGGTATGCGGATCTTGTTCGGATGTCCAGTTGCCAACCTTGGCCACTTCCATTAAGGCCAGACCTTCTAACTCAAGGTCCGTTTTTCCATCAGGATCTCAAATCATTAAATTTGAAGGTATGGAAATTGAACACTTAGTGCTTAGTCAAAGAGGTTTCTCTGACTCAGTGATTAATACTATGTTGCAGGCTCGTAAATCTGTTTCTAGAAAGATTTATTATAGAGTTTGGAAGACTGACATTTCATGGTGCTCTTCTCATAAATTCTCTTGGAATTCTTTTAGAATTCCTAGAATTTTACAGTTTCTTCAGGATGGTTTGGATAAAGGTTTGTCTGCAAGTTCCTTGAAAGGACACATCTCTGCTCTTTCTGTTTTATTTCACAGAAAGATTGCTAAACTTCCTGATATTCATTGTTTTGTGCAGGCTTTGGTTCGTATCAAGCCTGTCACTAAATCAATCTCTCCTCTTATTCTTTGAATGTGGTGAGAGCTTTGAAATATTATGTTGAAGCTACTAAAGATTTCAGGAAGACTTCTAGTCTATTTGTTATCTTTTCTGGTTACAGGAAAGGTCAGAAGGCTTCTGCCATTTCCTTGGCCTTGTGGTTAAAACTTCATCAAGCCTATATGGAGTCGGGTCAAGCCCCGCCTCAGAGAATTACAGCTCATTCTACTAGATCAGTTTCCACTTCCTGGGCTTTTAAGAATGAAGCTTCAGTTGATCAGATTTGCAAAGCTGCTACTTAGGCCTCTAGTTATCAAGGTCTGTCGGACCTGATCCGACAGTGCGGATCAAGTCCGACAGACCTCGCTGAATACGGCGAGCAATACGCTCGCCATATTCAGCATTGCACCAGCAGCTCACAAGAGCTGCTGGTGCAACGCCGCCCCCTGCAGACTCACGGACAATAGGCCGCCAGCAGGGAGTGTCAATCAACCCGATCGTACTCGATCGGGTTGATTTCCGGCAATGTCTGTCTGCCTGCTCTGAGCAGGCAGACCGGTTATGGAGCAGCGGTCTTTGTGACCGCTGCTTCATAACTGCTGTTTCTGGTGAGCCTGCAGGCTTGCCAGAAACAAGGGTCATCAAGCTCCATTCGGAGCTTGATACATATGCCCCTTGGTCTTCTTTGCATACTTTTACTAAACTCTACCATTTTTATGTATTTGCTTCTTCGGAAGCATTTTTTTGGTAGAAAAGTTCATCAGGCAGCTGTTTCAGTTTGATTTTTCTGCTTTTGATTTAAGTTTTTTCCTGACACTTATGAGAATTAACTTATATTTTGGGTTGTGGATTAATTTTTTCAGCAGAAAATGGCTGTTTTTAGTTTTATCGGGTAAGTTACATAAATTATGTTTTTTCAGCCAATAGGAATGCAACAGTACCCCAATTTAAAAGTTGTACCTTGCATTCGATCTTCAGTGTGTGGTGGACGATCGGTTGAAGAGGATCCACGTCGCTGAAGACCACTACCGCTAAAGAGGAGCAGCACTCTGGATGAGGACCAGCGCTCCGGATCCGTGCATTGCTGAAGACCACTCAGCCCCTCCAGGAAGAAGATAGAAGATGGTGCAGCCCTGGAAGAAGATCTTCGCCTCCTGGATGAAGACTTGGCTCTGCTTGGACTCCCGGACTTTAGGAATGGTAAGTACATTTTCTGGGTGTGGTGTTTTTTTTTTTTTAGATTAGTGATTTTTTCATTTTTTAATGGGCACTAAGGAGCTGATTGCCCTTTAAAGGGCTATTGGTAGTCTATTGTTAGCTTAGGGGGTGTTTTTACTTTGGGGTGGGTTTTGTTTTCATAGGGCTATTAGATTATGTTTATTTTTTATTATTTTGGATAATTTTGTTTATTATTTTTTGTAATCTAAGTGTTTTTTATTTTTCGTAATTTTAGTGGGGTTTTTTTTTGGAATGTTAGTTTTTTAGTTTTCTTAGTGTTAGATTAGTAATGTTAGGTTTTTGTATAGTTTAAGCTTAGGTTTTTTTACTTCACAGTTAAGTTTTTATTTATTTTATGGTAGTTATATTTTTTTTATTTTTTTATTTTTTATTTGAGGATTGAGATAAGGCATACATAAAATAAAAAGTGATACAACACGGTATTAATAGAATACAGGTATCATATGACATGGAATTTTTAGACAATGCATATTCCTATAAAAGAGGTACAAAGATATAGTGTATAAGCTAAATGCCTGATGTTTAATTTACCTCCAAATTGGCACATGAAGCCACTTTGGACCTCTTCAGTATTTATTTAAAGGGACACTGTACCCAAATTTTTTCTTTCGTGATTCAGATTGAGCATGCAATTTTAAGCAACTTTCTAATTTACTCCTATCATCAATTTTTTTTCATTCTCTTGGTATCTTTATTTGAAATGCAAGAATGTAAGTTTAGATGCCGGCCCATTTTTGGTGAACAACCTGGGTTGTCCTTGCTTATTGGTGGATAAATTCATGTGGTGTCCAGAGTACTGAAACCAAAAAAAGCTTAGATGCCTTCTTTTTCAAATAATGATAGCAAGAGAACGAAGAAAAATTGATAATAGGAGTAAATTAGAAAGTTGCTTAAAATTGCATGCTCTTTCTGAATTACAAAAGAAAAAAAAATGGGTACAGTGTCCCTTTAAGATATAGGAGCTAATTTCCAATTATTGAGACCGTTTTTGGATATCAGGTGACGACTCATTTTATATTTTAATAAATATTATAGTGATATTATAGAGTTTGGATATCTGCCAACGTTATTAATGATACTACTTATACCTAGTGATCGGATTAAGATATTAAGCTTCAAGTTGCGTTTACCATTGAGCAATTCAGGTAACATTAAAATCTGCAGTAAAGATACTTTAAGCTGTAAAAACTATCATGACCACAGGGTGAGCCTTTATAGCTTAAAACTCATCTAAATGTGTTTTATATAGATAATATAATGTTGAATCTATGAGGCCCATTTATCAAGCTCCATATGGAGCTTGAAGGGCCGTGTTCCTGGCGAGTCTTCAGACTCGCCAGAAACACAAGTTATGGAGCAGCGGTCTAAAGACCGCTGCTCCATAACCCTGTCCACCTGCTCTGATGAGGCGGACAGGAATCGCCGCAATTTAACCCAATCGAATACGATCGGGTTGATTGACACCTCCCTGCTGGCGGCCGATTGACCACAAGTCTGCAGGGGGCGGCGTTGCACCAGCAGCTCTTGTGAGCTGCTGGTGCAATGCTGAATACAGAGAGCGTATTGCTCTCCACATTCAGCGATGTCTGTCGGACCTGATCCGCACTGTCAGATCAGGTCCAACAGACATATGATAAATAGGCCTCTATGAATAGTGTTAGACAAATTAGAATTAAAAAAAGCTTGAGTAGAGGGAGTGCCTGGAGCAGTTTTGGGAGAGTAACCTTCAGTGGTACTGAAAAGTTTAGGCAAGTAAGTTATGCATCAAAAATTATATGTTTAGCTGATATAAGGGGCAAATTGGAAGCTACTCCTAGTAGGTTAGATCTCAGAGTATGACATACCTTTTTTATAGACATTCTTATAGATCAATATTTGTTATACAGGTAGATAAGTTTGCCTGTCTAATGCTTAACAATAACTATGTAAACAACTTGACAAAGGTTAAGAGTACTATGTAGACCTATGTCTGACTATGGAGGCTCTAACGAATATAAACTCACTAAGAATTAGTCTTATGAGTCACAGTTTGATATTTTGGCTGGGAGGTTTTTGATCTGCTACAGTACCCTTTATAAAGTGAAATTAAGTAGAAAATAGCCTGCCGTCTCGGCCGCTGATGGCAAAACCATATCACACCACATTTATGGTACCTTAACATGATGGTACAGCAGGGGATATTAAGTGAGCCATCATCAATTCCTGACATAGCAATTATTATTCATATAAACAGAGATAAGAGAAAGAGGACCTATTGACAAATTTCATATGCTAATAATCATAACATAACAATAGCTATAGGTGAATACTACTAAGACAACATATAGATAGGATAAATAACAACTGTTTTCGAATGTTTCCTTAATAGCAATCATTAGCCCCTTAGGAATTCATTATGAGCGTTAAGGAAAGAGAAACAAAAGCGTTTAAGGAAACAAAATCTGTTCTGATAAATGTTATAACTTTGTGAAAGCAGTGTCTCTTAATTATCCGGAGTGTATGGATAATTCAAGGGGCTGAATCCCTTTTCTCAACCAACGCCGGTGCGGCTGTACTCACTGTGTCCCAAAATATGTTCGACAACGTGGATATCTGCGCATTATTGTAGGTCCTTACATATTGTCTCCTTGTGGCGCAGCTCTGTAAAAGATAGTGTACGTTATGTAGCTGACTGCCCTGTGTTCTCTTTAGAGAGCGTCTCTGAGATGGTGTGGGGTTAACCGCGATTAGTTGTCTTGCAACTTCTGAGATAAAGTGTGCTTCCCCTGTAACATACCATTGTGTGGAGTTAATTGCGGTTGCTTGTAAGCATCGTTTTTCAGCCCATTCTCTGGATTCTTACAATCATCAGTGTTCCACATCTAGTTGCTTGCCTCCCTCGTAAAGTCAAAGTCCCGCTCTGAAGTAAATCAACACAATGCTCCAACCCACATGGGATTGCATCAACTGTCTTTCTCTGTTGCTTTGCCAGGGCATTACGATTCAGTGGATCAATGGCAGTTTGCAAGGTTTCCGTAAAGTAAATCTGATGAGTGTATAACAAAGCCCTTATTTCTTCTAGCAGGTAATAAGCATACCAATTTAGGTCAGACTCCATACCAATTTAGGTCAGACAGATGGTGAGAGTATTCAGCAATAAATGCTGCATAACAACAAGGCCGGAGGGTACATCGCCGGGAGGGTTGAAATAAAGGCTGCAACCTTATATATTGTACCGGGTTCTGATGCCAGCAGCTATTTCCTTAATATTAGGCTCATCAGATGCAGGTAATTTAGTGGGTCGTAGATCAAGCTGTGTAGTACCAAGATGAGTCAGCTAAGGTATCATGTGATGCAAAAACAGTTAAAATGCTGGAGCAGCATGCAGATATGCGACTAGTCATGGCCGCTGCCCGGAAGTTCTCCCTGGTAGTTATATTTTAAGTTTACTTTAAAGTTAGGGGGTGTTAGGTTTAGGGGTTAATAGTTTAATATAGTGTTTTGCGATGTGGGAGGCGGCGGTTTAGGGGTTATTAGGTTTAGTTTAGTAGTTGCAATGTGGGGGGCCCGTGGTTTAGGGGTTAATAGGTTTATTTAGTGTTTGAAATGTATGAGGATCGGTGGTTTAGAGGTTAATACTTTGGGGTCAATTTATCAAGCTCCATACGGAGCTTGATGTCCCGTGTTTCTAAAGACCGCTGCTCCATAAACTGTCCACCTGCTGTGAGGCGGCGGACAGAAATCAAACCGATCGAATACGATCAGGTTAATTGACAACCCCTGCTAGCGGCCGATTGGCCGCAAATCTGCAGGGGTGGCATTGCACCAGCAGTTCACAAGAACTGCTGGTGCAATGATAAATGCAAACAGTGTATGTTGGCATTTATTGATGTGCAGCGGACATGATACGCTACATTGTACCTGTAATACATTTTTTGAGTGTGGAATGTTGAGTTGCATTACAGGTTAAAACGCTTGCAGTATAGCAGTACTGCCGCGACTTGTAACACGGGAGACCTGCCATTTCGCGCACAAAGGCCAATTTGTCAGCAGTACAGTCGTGCCGCACATCTTGTAATCTTGCCGATATTTAATCTTTACTGAACATAAACAGTAGCCACCCTCCACAAATAAAGTTTTTTTTTTTTTTTTGTTCCTTTAACACTATTGGCTAGATTACGAGTGGAGCGCATATTAGCAATCTCACGAGTGCTTTATCAACGCTCAACTTTTTTTTACCATTGCGCCCTAGTAGCGCACGTTTTAAAGGCCACAAGTAAAACTTTGCTTTCTCGCATCAGCATCCTCGCGCTGAAAAAGGCTTTGCAAACTTGCAAAAACAGGATCATATTTACCTTTAGACTTTAATGGAGCCTTATTTTGAACAAAAAAAAAAAATAGCCACCAACTAGAGCAAACACGAGTTCAGGATTGCAATGAGATAAATGTTGTATTTCTATACATATGTATATATGTATTTATATGTGTATATTTGTCTGTAAATACATATATACACATATAAAAACATATACACACAGGTATATGTATATAAATACATATATATATATATATATATATATATATATATATATATATATATATATATATATATATATATATGTTTCTATGGATCCCTATGTAAAAGCACTTTTGGCAGGTTTTTCCTAACACCTGACATCTCATATCTTTGAGCCCTTATAAAAATTTTTATCTGTGTTAGTATATTTTAGATTACAATATTATTTATGACTATCTCAGCAGTAACCTCCAACATGTTTGTATTATTTTTCTGTAGTTCTAATCTGGTTATATCTTTTTAAACACGGCAAATTATAATTGTAGAGTAAAGAGGATTCAGTATGGAAAAATATATACAGATTTCTTAAACATTAAACAAGAAACTAACAAGCTTTATACCATTTAATTATACACAAAACAAACTCTCTGATACACTATGACATAAAATATGCTACTACACTTTATTTTGATCCTATGGATACAAATCTAACAGTGAAGTATATAACAAGGTAAAATAAGTCAGCATGAACCAATTATGCAATATGTGTTACTGACAACAGTTATTTAATGCAATCTTAGCCAAATATCACCATTAAAATGATATCCGGATACTTAGCAATTTATAGCAATTAATCCGATTCAGAAGGTATGGCCATAACTAGTAAACAATTAAAAAAACAAAAACTTTTATGATGCCTCAACAAGTCTCAGCCTTAGAGAATACAATACCACTAAAATTAAATATATTTAATTATAATACCCAGAGATGTCCTTACCATAAGCTGAATTAAATGAACACTATCTATAACAGGATTTCTTGTATTGTTAGGTGAATTAGATTCCTAGACAATATAAACCAGACTATAGGGGTAAGTACATATAGAAATGGGGCCTATTATTGTCTAATACAAATCTTAATAAGGACCTTAAATGCAACAACTGCTTAAATATAAGTAAATACTTTTATACTTCCCCAAATATTTGCTCCTCCAAGCCCTGGGTTATCACCAGTCAAGCTGTGTGTTTCATCTGCATCTGGTTCCACAAAATCTCTTAGTCCACAGGAAAAATGGGCAATAATTTCCAAGGATATAAAAAATATGAGATCGGTACCACCAAGATTCAAAAGTTCTTTTTCAGGGAAAAATTTTGGGCAGAGTATCCACTCACTTTTCTCCAACGCAGAGTCCTTTGTAAATGTCCTGTAACCCAATTTATCCTGAACTATAACTCTGCCCTAATCTCTAACAGCCATTCACAGATGTGTGGGGATCTGCAACGCTGTGATTGGATGAATATTAATTAACTTTTTGAAATAATTCACCCAAAACTAAGTGTAGCTGGTTGTAATTTTACTAACTGGCCACAAGATGGCAATGGTGAGTTGTGCCATAAAAATGAACTTTTGCAACTTTCTTATATTTTATCATTCTTAGAATGTACATACACATACATATATTCATTTATCTAATCTGTGAGCTAGACTGAAAAAGTATTCATGTCTTTATGGCTTATCAATTAGGCATTGCCTTATTTAAAATATATGTACATGGGCTTTAACGGAGGGAGATAATTTATATATATACATCAATCTCCATATATTTCATTTAATATTTTTGTTTAACTAAAATGTACCAGTTTAAAATTAAATCCTCATGATTTAGATAGATACTTATTTATACATAAGGCATATATATATTTAGATCTCCCTTTGTGGGCATCTCATGTATAAGTGTATGTTACAGATGAGGCATAATTAATTATAGTATTTTACAATAGTTTCTCATTATATGCATATCTTTGATATATTAGCATATATATATATATATATATATATATATATATTATATATTATATATATATATATATATATATATATATATATATACATATACATACATATCATATTGGTTATTGCATATACTTCCATATATAATTCCATATTTAACTTATCTATACATTAAAAGCATGTGGTCATAAACATAGAGTCATCAGATTTTTTAAGTAGTTATTTGTACATATTTAAAAACATATGTCATTATACACACATAATGCAATACTGGTCATTTTTACATGTCCTTCTTAAACAAATGTTGTATTTTGTTTATGTTAGGGAGTCTCTGAGTTGGCCCCTAAGCCAGCAGGCATCACATTAACATATGAGTGTGGCCTATAGGTTTGTAAGTCTATTCACAATAGTTTCTAGACAATGGGAGTCCACCTGTGTTTCTCTTTTGTGTTAACAAACAGCAAGGGTTCTTCCTGACCAAAGTCTTGTTACCTTCTCATGGACAAATGTTTAATTTTCATTAAATGGTGTCCATGAGATCAAGTCTTAGAAACAAATGGTGTAGCTTGATTCCATTTGGAGACTAAAAACATCAAAATTTTTAACAATGGTGGGGTTGAAGAGGAAGTTTTGAAAACAGGTGTGATATACCTTTAAGGTATATCCCTTTTTCCCAGCCTCTCACCCTTTATAAGGCTTCCTGTTGTGTCACTTCCTTGTCTGAATATTGAAGAATCTGTGCTATACAGCCTCAACGTATATGCATCTCTTCTTGGTCAATCTACTAACTGCAGAATCCCTTGTTAAGAGAATAACATCTCTATCAGCTATTTCTACTTGGAGCCATTTGTATTTATTATACTTTCTAAGTCACTTTCAATACTAACCTATCAATCAAACTTTTTGGTTCAGACCGGAGTCAGCTGTCAGCAACATCTTAGCAGAGTGGACATATCGCATTGCAAGACCGGAAGTGAGTCACGCACATACTCGCAAACAGGCAAGCTCTTTAGTGTTACAGAGCGATCAAGGTAAAGCAATTACTTTCAATTTCCAGCAACTCCGTTAATGTTAATAACTGTCCGTTTGTAATATATCAGCTACTCGCCTCTGCTTATCCATTCTGTGTTACGCTGCATATATCAAGCACTATTATTAAGCCTAAATCTAATGAGAGATTTATATGACTCCTCTGCTCCTCTTTTATGCGTATGAACTGTAGTGTGTTCGGATGTCTGTAAGTGTGTGTGTGTGAAGACCGCCCATACATCTATGAACTGTTTTGATTAAAATCAATCTCCTCATAGTAATAAACTTACTACTAAGTCTGTCATTCCAGCACACAGTTAACTATCAGGAGTGGTCTCTATTTACTCTCTGAGAACCACAAGGTTATTCCTGAAATATTCATTTTGTTTCTCAACTACTGCCTATTAAATCTGCTCACTGAGACTTATCCCTGCTATAACAGGTATAACCAGGGTTTGTTTTCAATAGAGCTACAACTCACTAAAATCAAGTAAACAGTTACTTTGGAAGGTGAATCATTACAACAGGTTTCATATCTTGAACAAGCTTTCATAGGACAGGCTACAATTTTAAAATATTGTGTTTCTGTTATAAGAAATGCAATATTTTTCCCTAGGGCCTATGATTATAAGAAATGCAATATCTTTCCCTATGCTTATGACTCAACATATCCCCCTCTCCAATTTCTCTATATGTAGGATGCATATGGAGGGATTGGCCTTAATCCTTTGATAGTTTGTGCCGGGAAAATATAGTTGCTGTTGCAACAGATGATCTTAGGTTCCTGCTTTAGAACCTTGAAAGCAAACATGCAGGCTCGGTATGCTCATCGTCTGGTATCTTCAGTCAGTGACCCCTCTCCAATTCCTGGCAACCCTGCAGCATCAGGAGAGAGGATTCTCTGGCTGAAAATACCAGACAGGTTTGGAAATTTCCTAGTGGAGCCGGCAGCGAGATGTAGAAGTATGTGATGAAGGATCACGTGTGGTCAACCTGTTATCGGATCCGGATAGAACAACAATTTCAAAAACTCTTGTATTGAGTCTTTATCTCAACAGATCATACCAGGTATAGGTCAAATACCTGCCTTTCAAGCTGGGGACTTCAGTTCACCTCAAGGCTTGATGGTGGCACTCCATTGTGTGTTTGTTGCAGGAGGTGTATTCCTATAATAACCCCCTTTGAGCTTGGTAGATTTCAATGCAATTCCAAAGCACTCCTTTAATCATTGTGGTTCATCAGAATGCCTTAAGACATTGTGGCAGTGGTGGGTCTTCAGTCCTGTGGACTCTTTAGGGGTGGTATCCCCTTCCTCCTAGGGTTTGGTCACTGGCAAGACCTCCACTGTCATCTGGTGTTCTCCTGCTGTCATCTGCTGGGATCCTGCTGTCTACTGGTGGGTTCCTGCTGTCATCTCGGGGGATCCTATTGTCATCTCATGGGTTCCTACTGTCATCTGACTGTCTTCCCATAGATCTCTGGATTGAAGTGTAGTCCTCACCCGTGGTCACAAAGTAGTCATTCAATCAGGGCTCACAACGTCTGTTCCTTCTCTGATGGCATCATTCTTATCATCATCAGAGCTGGATTGAATTGTGTTCTTACTAGGAAGAGACAACTGAGATGAGTATCTGGAATTCATCTTTTAAACATATCATCAGGAATTTAAATTCTTTACCCACTGAGCTATTTCTATCTGATCTTCCACCCTTCACTACTGTGGTACATGTATATAATTTAATTCCCCTTTTATGACTTGTAATTGGGACCTAGGATGGCATGCTTGCAACTGATTAATATGGACCCATTTACATTTATCTATAATACTATCATTTTTGGGGATCCATATTATAAAGGCAACTGGACTATGATGGAAGAAACTTCTCCTTAACCGGATCTCTTCTAAAATTATAAAGATAAACTTTATCATTAATTTCATATTCCTTTTTGGAAGTTTTGAGATCATAATAAGTTTTAGCAGCAGTTGCAGACTTTTCTATGTTCCTTTGAGCAAATGCAAAAGCATATTGCAGGTGCTTCCTTAAGTTCTCTACATACTGATGCGTAGTGGCAGCATTTATTAAATTCTGGTCTGAGGTGTGGTACAGTAAATGCTGAGGTAGAACCATTCTTCTACCAATCATCAATTCAAAAGGTGACATCTTAGTAGCACACTTGGTGTTGCTCTTAATGCCATAAGGACTAAAGGTAATTTTACATCCCATTCCTTACCTGTTTCACTTACGAATTTCTTGAGTATTTTCACAATGGACTGGTTGTAATGTTCTACACCACCACTAGAGGCAGTTCTATATGCGATATGGAGCTTTCTTTTAACCCCTAGTATTTTCCACATCTTGGTAATTACTAATCAAAAAATATAATTAGCTCTCAAGATTAAAATGTATCAAGAAAGACAATTTATTAATATACATAAAATACGCTGATCAGACGTATATATAAACAGATAAAAACAAATAAAATGACAAAATACAAATTTAAATAAACTAAATGTCCCAAATGAAACGATGTGGGGATAAAAAGTGCAGTATCTGCAAGTCACTCTGAAGCTGGAGTCCAAATTGGAAGCCAGATGACTGGTAATGCAGGGTTTTTCATACCATAACATACACCAAGATTACAAGTTGTGTGCTAAATCCAGTGCGTAAATAAGACAAAAAATTTAGCGTTAATGCACTTTCCATAGCGCTGCCATTACAAGTTACAGAAAAACCTTCTTTTGCTGTGCGTTAAGCTGCATACCACACAAAAGCCAAGGCCTGACTTTACATGCTTGTACACGTTTTCCCCCAATAGACATCAATAGAGAGCTGCTTAAATCCTATTGACTGTTCAAATCAGCCAATAGGATTTTAGCAGCTCTCATCCTATTGGCTGATTAGAATTTCTTTCAGTCCATGAGCTAGTAACGTATGGGATATACAATCCTACCAGGAGGGGAAAAGTTTCCCAAACCTCAAAATGCCTATAAATACACCCCTAACCACACCCACAATTCAGTTTTACAAACTTTGCCTCCTATGGAGGTGGTGAAGTAAGTTTGTGCTAAGATTTCTACGTTGATATGCGCTTCTCAGTATTTGAAGCCCGTTTCCTCTCAGAGTACAGTGAATGTCAGAGGGATGTGAAGGAAGTATCACCTATTGAATGCAATGGTTTTCCTCACGGGAGATCTATTTCAGAATCATAGGTTCTCTGCTATCAGTCGTAGAGATTCATCTCCTACCTCCCTTTTCAGATCGATGATATACTCTCATATTCCATTACCTCTACTGATAACCGTTTCAGTACTGGTTTGGCTATCTGCTCTATGTGGATGGGTGTCTTTTGGTAAGTATGTTTTCATTACTTAAGACACTCTCAAATATGGTTTGGCACTTTATGTATTTATATAAAGTTCTAAATATATGTATTGTATTTATATTTGCCGTGATTCAGGTTTTCAGTATATTTCCTTTTGCAGACTGTCAGTTTCATATCTGGGAAATGCTTTTTTATGAAAAATATATTTCTTACCTGGGGTTTAGTCTCTTTTTCAAGTGACTGTCTTTAAAATTTGCAGGCAGAAATAGGCTCGCGAGGGCGCAAAATGCTAAAGTTTATTGCGTCATTCTTGGCGCAAGATTTTTTTGCCGCAAAGTTACGTTCATTGACACAAAATCGTCATTTCCGGCGTCTTAGTTGATTCAGAGTCTTTCCCAAGGTTGCGTCATCTATGACACGAGTGTGTCGTTTCCGGGAGTTTTTGGCGAAAAAAAATATTTTTGTGTTTGTTGTGCGTCATTCTTGGCGCCAAATATTTTCATTATTTAAGACCCCATTCCTATATGCCTCTTGCCTTTTTTCTCTATCAGATGGCTTTGCTGTTTGCATTTTTTTCCCATTCCTGAAACTGCCATATAAAGAAATTGATAATTTTGCTTTATATGTTGTTTTTTTCTCTTACATTTGCAAGATGTCTCAATATGATACTGTCTCAGAAATCACTGTTGGAACCCTGCGGCCTGATAACAGTTCTACCAAAGCTAAGTGCATTTGTTGTAAACTTGTGGAGGTTATACCTCCAACTGTGGTTTGTAATAGTTGTCATGATAAACTTTTACATGCAGAGAATGTATCTATCAGTAGTAGTTCATTACCTGTTGCTGTTCCCTCAACATCTAATGCACAAGATATACCTGTAAATTTAAAAGAATTTTGGCTAGATTACGAGTTTTGCGTTAGAGGCTGTGCGGTACTAACAAGCAGTTTTCCCTCACTGTTCACTTACCTGCAGCGCTGGTATTACGAGTTTTCAGAAACCTGTTGTTAAAAGGCAAGAAGTGAGCGTTGAGCAAATTTTTTCTCCAAATCTCACTCCAATACCAGCGCTGCTTAAGTCGGTGAGCTGGTGTAACGTGCTTGTGCACGATTTCCCCATAGGAATCAACGGGGAGAGCCGGCTGAAAAAAAGTCTAACACCTGCAAAAAAGCGGCGTAAAACTCCTTAACGCAGCCCCATTGATTCCTATGGGGAAATACATTTTATGTCTACACCTAACACCCTAACATGAACCCTGAGTCTAAACACCCCTAATCTTACACTTATTAACCCCTAATCTGCTGCCCCCAACATCGCCGAACCCTACATTATATTTATTAACCCTTACTCTGCCGCCCCAATGTCGTCGCCACCTATCTACACTTATTAATCCCCAATCTGCTGCCGCCAACGTCGACGCCACTATAATAAACATATAAACCGCTGCACTCCCACCTCGCAAACATTAGTTAAATATTATTAACCCCTAATCTGCTGGCGCTAACATCACTGCCACCTACCTACATTTATTAACCCCTAATCTGCCGCCCCCAACGTCTCCACCACTATATTAAATTAAATACAATTAAATACAATTACATAAAATTAGCTAAAGTACAAAAAAAAAAAAAACCACTAAATTACAGAAAATAATAAACAAATTACAAAATTTTTAAACTAGTTACACCTAATCTAATCCCCCTAACAAAATAAAAAAGCCCCCCCAAAATATAAAAAAAAGCCCTACCCTACACTAAATTACAAATAGCACTTAAAAGGGCCTTTTGCGGGGCATTGCCCCAAAGCAGTGATTTGCAACCTTTTTTTTGCCGTGGCATACTTTTTTACATTAAAAAATCCTGTGGCACACCACCATCCCAAAATTTTACAAAATCACACATTGTAGCCTAATACAGGATATATATATATATACAGTGTATATATATATATATATATATATATATATAAAAGGAGGAGTAGGTGGGGGATCTCTAGTCTCTTGTAAGGAAGAGCAATAGAGAAGCACACCACACACACCAAGATTGGCGGTTTGTGTGTATTTAGATAAGATAGTGGTGGGGGATCCTATGTAAGCAGCTAGTGTCTCAGAAATTGGAAAGATATCTCACCTGTGGAAGGTGAGAATATCTTAACAAGTGGAATAGGAGGAAGAGGATGAGAAAAGCGCTATGTAAGGATCAGGTCCCAGAATTCACTGAAATTGGTTAGTTTTGTATAAATGTGTATGATATGTATTGTTAAACAGATACTGTGGTAAAAAATAGTGTTTCAACCACATCAGATAATCACTCCTTAAATAAATTAAATTAAATTAGATTAAATTAAAACTAAAAAAGTTTTTTTTTGTTACAAGAAACCAATATTAAAACAAGTCCATTCAAAATGTATGTAAAAAAGATAATGTAAATTAGGTTTATCACACTTTGATATCCGGTAGGTATTACACTTACTAGAACAAACCTCAATCATATGAGGTAAGTTGCCGCCTCTGTAAGTGGGAAACTTCCGAAGATCTGCAGTGGCAAAGAGTGCTTGGCTTTGTCTTTTGTTCTTCTCCTCTCAGAGTATGGGGTTCAGATCCAGATCTATCCAGATAGGAGACTGGTGGTGTATTCTCCCCCCAAATCCAGCAGGTTTATGCAGAATAAGAGGCAGGAGAAAAAGAATACATAGTGTAATACTGTTTATTAAGATAAAAACAATATATTAAAACAGACAAGTGGCCACTCACATTTGGAATCCTTAAATCTATGAGGTATGTTAAATACACTTAGCAGTAGCCTGTGATTGAAGATCTGTTCTATGGGAAACCAATGGTGTTGTGTTTCTGTCAGAAGAGAACAGTTCCTCCCATATGTAGATAGTCGTTCCGTAATAAAGCACAAGCCCAAATGAATGTGTCAAGTGTGCATATGCTATACACAGTCCGAAGTGTATAAATAATATAAAATAATGTAAAAACACTCCCAATGGAGCCAAAAATAGTCCCTTACGCGTTTCAAAGGTGTATTTATCCTTCTTCTTCAGAGGGTATTCATGAATAGATTTGAGGATTCCAAATGTGAGTGGCCACTTGTCTATTTTAATATATTGTTTTTATCTTAATAAACAGTATTACACTATGTATTCTTTTTCTCCTGCCTCTTATTCTGCATAAACCTGCTGGATTTTTGGGGAGAATACACCACCAGTCTCCTATCTGGATAGATCTGGATCTCAACCCCATACTCTGAGAGGAGAAGAACAAAAGACAAAGCCAAGCACTCTTTGCCACTGCAGATCTTCGGAAGTTTCCCACTTACAGAGACGGCAACTTTACCTCATATGATTGAGGTTTGTTCTAGTAAGTGTAATACCTACCGGATATCAAAGTGTGATAAACCTAATTTACCATTATCTTTTTTACATACATTTTGAATGGACTTGTTTTAATATTGGTTTCTTGTAACAAAAAAAACTTTTTTCGTTTTAATTTAATCTAATTTAATTTCATTTATTTAAGGAGTGATTATCTGATGTGGTTGAAACACTAATTTTTACCACAGTATCTGTTTAACAATACATATCATACACATTTATACAAAACTATCCAATTTCAGTGAATTCTGGGACCTGATCCTTACATAGCGCTTTTCTCATCCTCTTCCTTATATATATTTCAAATGACCAGCAACATACTGAATTATCCTTCTCTGATGAGGATTTATCCGATTCAGAAGATCCTGTCTCAGATATTGACACTGACAAATTCTTTTACTTATTTAAAATGGAGTATATTTGTTCTTTGTTAAAAGAAGTGTTAATTACATTAGATATGGAGGAAACTAGTCCTTTGATATTAAAACAAACGTTTAAATTCTGTTTATAAACCTCCTGTGGTTATTCCAGAGGTTTTTCCAGTTCCTGATGCTATTTTTGATATGATTTCTAAGGAATGGAATAGGCCTGGTTCTTCTTTTATTCCTTCTTTAAGGTTTAAATTTTTTTATCCTTTTATCCTTTGCCAGCAGTTAGATTGGAGTTCTGGGAAAAGATCCCCAAAGTTGATGGGGCTATCTCTACTCTTGCTAAACGTACTACTATTCCTACGGAAGATAGTACTTCTTTTAAAGATCCTTTAGATAGGAAACTTGAATCTTATCTAAGGAAAGCTTATTTATATTCAGGTCATCTTCTTCGGCCTGCAATTTTTTTGGCTGATGTTGCAGCTGCTTCAACTTTATGGTTGGAAACTTTAGCGGAATAAGTATCGGATCATGATTTGTCTAGCATTGTTAAGTTGATTCAACATGCTAATAATTTCATTTGTGATGCCATTTTTGATATTATCAAAATTGATGTTAAATCTATGTCTTTAGCTGTTTTAGCTAGAAGAGCTTTGTGGCTCAAATCTTGGAATTCTGATATGACTTCTAAGTCCAGATTGCTATCTCTTTATTTCCAAGGTAATAAATTATTTGGTTCTCAGTTGGGTTCAATAATTTCAACTGTCACTGGGGGGAAGGGAGCTTTTTTTGCCTCAGGATAAAAGACCTAAGGGTAAATCTAAAGCTTCTAACCGTTTTCGTTCCTTTCAACAAAATAAGGAACAGAAACTTAATCCTTCCCCCAAGGAAACTGTTTCCAATTGGAAGCCTTCTTCAAATTTAAATAAATCTAAGCCATTTAAGAGATCAAAGCCAGCTCCCAAGTCCGCATGAAGGTGCAGCCCTCATTCCAGCTCAGCTGGTAGGGGACAGATTAAAATTTTTCAAAGATGTTTAGATCAATTCAGTCCAAAATTATTGGATTCAGAGTATTGTCTCTCAGGGGTACAGAATAGGATTCAGAGTAAGACCACCTGTGAGAAGTTTTTTTCTCTCACGCATTCCAGAAAACCCAGTAAATGCTCAGTCTTTCCTGAAGTGTGTTTCAGACCTGGAGTTATCAGGGGTAATCATGCCAGTTCCGTTTCAGGAACAGGGTCTGGGGTTTTATTCAAATCTATTCATTGTCCCAAAGAAAGAGAATTCATTCAGACCAGTTTTGGATCTAAAGATTTTGAATAGATATGTAAGAGTACCAACTTTCAAAATGGTGACTATAAGGACTATTCTGCCTTTTGTTCAGCAAGGGCATTATATGTCCACAATAGACTTACAGGATGCATTTCTTCATATTCCGATTCATCCAGATCACTATCAGTTCCTGAGATTCTCTTTTCTAGACAAGCATTACCAATTTGTTGCTCTTCCTTTTGGCCTAGCGACAGCTCCAAGAATCTTTTCAAAGGTTCTAGGTACCTTACTTTTTTTAATCAGAGAGCGGGGTATTGCAGTGTTTCCTTATTTGGACAATATCTTGGTACTAGCTCAGTCTTTACGTTCTGCAGAATCTCATACAAATCAACTAGTGTTGTTTCTTCGAAGACATGATTGGAGGATCAATTTACCAAAAAGTTCTTTGAATCCTCAGACAAAGGTAACCTTTTTAGGTTTCCAGATAGATTCAGTGTTTATGATTTTGTCTCTAATGGACAAGAGACATTTGAAATTGGTTGCAGCCTGTCGGCACCTTCAGTCTCAGTCATTCCCTTCAGTAGCTATGTGCATGGAAGTTTTAGGTCTCATGACTGCAGCTTCGGACACGATCCCCTTTGCTTGTTTTCATATGAGACCTCTCCAGCTTTGTATGCTGAACCAATGGTGCAGGGATTATACAAGGATATCACAATTAATATCCTTAAATCCCAATGTTCAACTTTCTCTGACTTGGTGGTTAGATCACCATTGTATAATTCTAGGGGCCTCTTTCGTTCATCCAACCTGGACTTTGATCACAACAGATGCAAGTCTTTCAGGTTATGGAGCTGTTTGGGGATCTCTGACAGCACAAGGGGTTTGGAAATCTCAAGAGGCGAGATTACCAATCAAAATTTTGGAACTCCATGCGATTCTCAGGGCTCTTTGGCCTCTGTTGAAGAGAGAACCATTCATTTGTTTTCAGACAGACAATATCACAACTGTGGCATATGTCAGTCATTAGGGTGGGACTCACAGTCCTCAAGCTATGAAAGAAGTATCTTGGATACTTGTTTGGGGGGAATCCATCTCCTGTCTAATTTCTGCGGTTTATATCCCAAGTATAGACAATTGGGAAGTGGATTACCTCAGTCGTCAGACTTTACATCCGGGAGAATGGTCTCTCCACCCAGATGTGTTTTCTCAAGTTGTTCAGATGTGGGGGCTTCCAGAAATAGATCTGATGGCATCTCTCCTAAACAAAACATTTCCCAGGTGCCTGTCCAAGTCCAGGGATCCTCAGGTGGAAGCAGTGGATGCATTGACACTTCCTTGGTGTTATCAACCTGCTTATATTTTCCCGCCTCTAGTTCTTCTTCCAAGAGTGATCTCCAAAATCATCATGGAGCAATCGTATGTGCTGCTGGTGGCTCCAGCATGGCCTCACAGGTTTTGGTATGCGGATCTTGTTCGGATGTCCAGTTGCCAACCTTGGCCACTTCCATTAAGGCCAGACCTTCTAACTCAAGGTCCGTTTTTCCATCAGGATCTCAAATCATTAAATTTGAAGGTATGGAAATTGAACACTTAGTGCTTAGTCAAAGAGGTTTCTCTGACTCAGTGATTAATACTATGTTGCAGGCTCGTAAATCTGTTTCTAGAAATATTTATTATAGAGTTTGGAAGACTGACATTTCATGGTGCTCTTCTCATAAATTCTCTTGGAATTCTTTTAGAATTCCTAGAATTTTACAGTTTCTTCAGGATGGTTTGGATAAAGGTTTGTCTGCAAGTTCCTTGAAAGGACACATCTCTGCTCTTTCTGTTTTATTTCACAGAAAGATTGCTAAACTTCCTGATATTCATTGTTTTGTGCAGGCTTTGGTTCGTATCAAGCCTGTCACTAAATCAATCTCTCCTCTTATTCTTTGAATGTGGTGAGAGCTTTGAAATATTATGTTGAAGCTACTAAAGATTTCAGGAAGACTTCTAGTCTATTTGTTATCTTTTCTGGTTACAGGAAAGGTCAGAAGGCTTCTGCCATTTCCTTGGCCTTGTGGTTAAAACTTCATCAAGCCTATATGGAGTCGGGTCAAGCCCCGCCTCAGAGAATTACAGCTCATTCTACTAGATCAGTTTCCACTTCCTGGGCTTTTAAGAATGAAGCTTCAGTTGATCAGATTTGCAAAGCTGCTACTTAGGCCTCTAGTTATCAAGGTCTGTCGGACCTGATCCGACAGTGCGGATCAAGTCCGACAGACCTCGCTGAATACGGCGAGCAATACGCTCGCCATATTCAGCATTGCACCAGCAGCTCACAAGAGCTGCTGGTGCAACGCCGCCCCCTGCAGACTCACGGCCAATAGGCCGCCAGCAGGGAGTGTCAATCAACCCGATCGTACTCGATCGGGTTGATTTCCGGCAATGTCTGTCTGCCTGCTCTGAGCAGGCAGACCGGTTATGGAGCAGCGGTCTTTGTGACCGCTGCTTCATAACTGCTGTTTCTGGTGAGCCTGCAGGCTTGCCAGAAACAAGGGTCATCAAGCTCCATTCGGAGCTTGATACATATGCCCCTTGGTCTTCTTTGCATACTTTTACTAAACTCTACCATTTTTATGTATTTGCTTCTTCGGAAGCATTTTTTTGGTAGAAAAGTTCATCAGGCAGCTGTTTCAGTTTGATTTTTCTGCTTTTGATTTAAGTTTTTTCCTGACACTTATGAGAATTAACTTATATTTTGGGTTGTGGATTAATTTTTTCAGCAGAAAATGGCTGTTTTTAGTTTTATCGGGTAAGTTACATAAATTATGTTTTTTCAGCCAATAGGAATGCAACAGTACCCCAATTTAAAAGTTGTACCTTGCATTCGATCTTCAGTGTGTGGTGGACGATCGGTTGAAGAGGATCCACGTCGCTGAAGACCACTACCGCTAAAGAGGAGCAGCACTCTGGATGAGGACCAGCGCTCCGGATCCGTGCATTGCTGAAGACCACTCAGCCCCTCCAGGAAGAAGATAGAAGATGGTGCAGCCCTGGAAGAAGATCTTCGCCTCCTGTATGAAGACTTGGCTCTGCTTGGACTCCCGGACTTTAGGAATGGTAAGTACATTTTCTGGGTGTGGTGTTTTTTTTTTTTAGATTAGTGATTTTTTCATTTTTTAATGGGCACTAAGGAGCTGATTGCCCTTTAAAGGGCTATTGGTAGTCTATTGTTAGCTTAGGGGGTGTTTTTACTTTGGGGTGGGTTTTGTTTTCATAGGGCTATTAGATTATGTTTATTTTTTATTATTTTGGATAATTTTGTTTATTATTTTTTGTAATCTAAGTGTTTTTTATTTTTCGTAATTTTAGTGGGGGTTTTTTTTGGAATGTTAGTTTTTTAGTTTTCTTAGTGTTAGATTAGTAATGTTAGGTTTTTGTATAGTTTAAGCTTAGGTTTTTTTACTTCACAGTTAAGTTTTTATTTATTTTATGGTAGTTATATTTTTTTTATTTTTTTATTTTTTATTTGAGGATTGAGATAAGGCATACATAAAATAAAAAGTGATACAACACGGTATTAATAGAATACAGGTATCATATGACATGGAATTTTTAGACAATGCATATTCCTATAAAAGAGGTACAAAGATATAGTGTATAAGCTAAATGCCTGATGTTTAATTTACCTCCAAATTGGCACATGAAGCCACTTTGGACCTCTTCAGTATTTATTTAAAGGGACACTGTACCCAAATTTTTTCTTTCGTGATTCAGATTGAGCATGCAATTTTAAGCAACTTTCTAATTTACTCCTATCATCAATTTTTTTTCATTCTCTTGTTATCTTTATTTGAAATGCAAGAATGTAAGTTTAGATGCCGGCCCATTTTTGGTGAACAACCTGGGTTGTCCTTGCTTATTGGTGGATAAATTCATGTGGTGTCCAGAGTACTGAAACCAAAAAAAGCTTAGATGCCTTCTTTTTCAAATAATGATAGCAAGAGAACGAAGAAAAATTGATAATAGGAGTAAATTAGAAAGTTGCTTAAAATTGCATGCTCTTTCTGAATTACAAAAGAAAAAAAAAAATGGGTACAGTGTCCCTTTAAGATATAGGAGCTAATTTCCAATTATTGAGACCGTTTTTGGATATCAGGTGACGACTCATTTTATATTTTAATAAATATTATAGTGATATTATAGAGTTTGGATATCTGCCAACGTTATTAATGATACTACTTATACCTAGTGATCGGATTAAGATATTAAGCTTCAAGTTGCGTTTACCATTGAGCAATTCAGGTAACATTAAAATCTGCAGTAAAGATACTTTAAGCTGTAAAAACTATCATGACCACAGGGTGAGCCTTTATAGCTTAAAACTCATCTAAATGTGTTTTATATAGATAATATAATGTTGAGTCTATGAGGCCCATTTATCAAGCTCCATATGGAGCTTGAAGGGCCGTGTTCCTGGCGAGTCTTCAGACTCGCCAGAAACACAAGTTATGGAGCAGCGGTCTAAAGACCGCTGCTCCATAACCCTGTCCACCTGCTCTGATGAGGCGGACAGGAATCGCCGCAATTTAACCCAATCGAATACGATCGGGTTGATTGACACCTCCCTGCTGGCGGCCGATTGACCACAAGTCTGCAGGGGGCGGCGTTGCACCAGCAGCTCTTGTGAGCTGCTGGTGCAATGCTGAATACAGAGAGCGTATTGCTCTCCACATTCAGCGATGTCTGTCGGACCTGATCCGCACTGTCAGATCAGGTCCAACAGACATATGATAAATAGGCCTCTATGAATAGTGTTAGACAAATTAGAATTAAAAAAAGCTTGAGTAGAGGGAGTGCCTGGAGCAGTTTTGGGAGAGTAACCTTCAGTGGTACTGAAAAGTTTAGGCAAGTAAGTTATGCATCAAAAATTATATGTTTAGCTGATATAAGGGGCAAATTGGAAGCTACTCCTAGTAGGTTAGATCTCAGAGTATGACATACCTTTTTTATAGACATTCTTATAGATCAATATTTGTTATACAGGTAGATAAGTTTGCCTGTCTAATGCTTAACAATAACTATGTAAACAACTTGACAAAGGTTAAGAGTACTATGTAGACCTATGTCTGACTATGGAGGCTCTAACGAATATAAACTCACTAAGAATTAGTCTTATGAGTCACAGTTTGATATTTTGGCTGGGAGGTTTTTGATCTGCTACAGTACCCTTTATAAAGTGAAATTAAGTAGAAAATAGCCTGCCGTCTCGGCCGCTGATGGCAAAACCATATCACACCACATTTATGGTACCTTAACATGATGGTACAGCAGGGGATATTAAGTGAGCCATCATCAATTCCTGACATAGCAATTATTATTCATATAAACAGAGATAAGAGAAAGAGGACCTATTGACAAATTTCATATGCTAATAATCATAACATAACAATAGCTATAGGTGAATACTACTAAGACAACATATAGATAGGATAAATAACAACTGTTTTCGAATGTTTCCTTAATAGCAATCATTAGCCCCTTAGGAATTCATTATGAGCGTTAAGGAAAGAGAAACAAAAGCGTTTAAGGAAACAAAATCTGTTCTGATAAATGTTATAACTTTGTGAAAGCAGTGTCTCTTAATTATCCGGAGTGTATGGATAATTCAAGGGGCTGAATCCCTTTTCTCAACCAACGCCGGTGCGGCTGTACTCACTGTGTCCCAAAATATGTTCGACAACGTGGATATCTGCGCATTATTGTAGGTCCTTACATATTGTCTCCTTGTGGCGCAGCTCTGTAAAAGATAGTGTACGTTATGTAGCTGACTGCCCTGTGTTCTCTTTAGAGAGCGTCTCTGAGATGGTGTGGGGTTAACCGCGATTAGTTGTCTTGCAACTTCTGAGATAAAGTGTGCTTCCCCTGTAACATACCATTGTGTGGAGTTAATTGCGGTTGCTTGTAAGCATCGTTTTTCAGCCCATTCTCTGGATTCTTACAATCATCAGTGTTCCACATCTAGTTGCTTGCCTCCCTCGTAAAGTCAAAGTCCCGCTCTGAAGTAAATCAACACAATGCTCCAACCCACATGGGATTGCATCAACTGTCTTTCTCTGTTGCTTTGCCGGGGCATTACGATTCAGTGGATCAATGGCAGTTTGCAAGGTTTCCGTAAAGTAAATCTGATGAGTGTATAACAAAGCCCTTATTTCTTCTAGCAGGTAATAAGCATACCAATTTAGGTCAGACTCCATACCAATTTAGGTCAGACAGATGGTGAGAGTATTCAGCAATAAATGCTGCATAACAACAAGGCCGGAGGGTACATCGCCGGGAGGGTTGAAATAAAGGCTGCAACCTTATATATTGTACCGGGTTCTGATGCCAGCAGCTATTTCCTTAATATTAGGCTCATCAGATGCAGGTAATTTAGTGGGTCGTAGATCAAGCTGTGTAGTACCAAGATGAGTCAGCTAAGGTATCATGTGATGCAAAAACAGTTAAAATGCTGGAGCAGCATGCAGATATGCGACTAGTCATGGCCGCTGCCCGGAAGTTCTCCCTGGTAGTTATATTTTAAGTTTACTTTAAAGTTAGGGGGTGTTAGGTTTAGGGGTTAATAGTTTAATATAGTGTTTTGCGATGTGGGAGGCGGCGGTTTAGGGGTTATTAGGTTTAGTTTAGTAGTTGCAATGTGGGGGGCCCGTGGTTTAGGGGTTAATAGGTTTATTTAGTGTTTGAAATGTATGAGGATCGGTGGTTTAGAGGTTAATACTTTGGGGTCAATTTATCAAGCTCCATACGGAGCTTGATGTCCCGTGTTTCTAAAGACCGCTGCTCCATAAACTGTCCACCTGCTGTGAGGCGGCGGACAGAAATCAAACCGATCGAATACGATCAGGTTAATTGACAACCCCTGCTAGCGGCCGATTGGCCGCAAATCTGCAGGGGTGGCATTGCACCAGCAGTTCACAAGAACTGCTGGTGCAATGATAAATGCAAACAGTGTATGTTGGCATTTATTGATGTGCAGCGGACATGATACGCTACATTGTACCTGTAATACATTTTTTGAGTGTGGAATGTTGAGTTGCATTACAGGTTAAAACGCTTGCAGTATAGCAGTACTGCCGCGACTTGTAACACGGGAGACCTGCCATTTCGCGCACAAAGGCCAATTTGTCAGCAGTACAGTCGTGCCGCACATCTTGTAATCTTGCCGATATTTAATCTTTACTGAACATAAACAGTAGCCACCCTCCACAAATAAAGTTTTTTTTTTTTTTTTGTTCCTTTAACACTATTGGCTAGATTACGAGTGGAGCGCATATTAGCAATCTCACGAGTGCTTTATCAACGCTCAACTTTTTTTTACCATTGCGCCCTAGTAGCGCACGTTTTAAAGGCCACAAGTAAAACTTTGCTTTCTCGCATCAGCATCCTCGCGCTGAAAAAGGCTTTGCAAACTTGCAAAAACAGGATCATATTTACCTTTAGACTTTAATGGAGCCTTATTTTGAACAAAAAAAAAAAATAGCCACCAACTAGAGCAAACACGAGTTCAGGATTGCAATGAGATAAATGTTGTATTTCTATACATATGTATATCTGTATTTATATGTGTATATTTGTCTGTATATACATATATACACATATAAAAACATATTCACACAGGTATATGTATATAAATACATGTATATATATATATATATATATATATATATATATATATATATATATATATATATATATGTTTCTATGGATCCCTATGTAAAAGCACTTTTGGCAGGTTTTTCCAAACACCTGACATCTCATATCTTTGAGCCCTTATAAAATTTTTTATCTGTGTTAGTATATTTTAGATTACAATATTATTTATGACTATCTCAGCAGTAACCTCCAACATGTTTGTATTATTTTTCTGTAGTTCTAATCTGGTTATATCTTTTTAAACACGGCAAATTATAATTGTAGAGTAAAGAGGATTCAGTATGGAAAAATATATACAGATTTCTTAAACATTAAACAAGAAACTAACAAGCTTTATACCATTTAATTATACACAAAACAAACTCTCTGATACACTATGACATAAAATATGCTACTACACTTTATTTTGATCCTATGGATACAAATCTAACAGTGAAGTATATAACAAGGTAAAATAAGTCAGCATGAACCAATTATGCAATATGTGTTACTGACAACAGTTATTTAATGCAATCTTAGCCAAATATCACCATTAAAATGATATCCGGATACTTAGCAATTTATAGCAATTAATCCGATTCAGAAGGTATGGCCATAACTAGTAAACAATTAAAAAAACAAAAACTTTTATGATGCCTCAACAAGTCTCAGCCTTAGAGAATACAATACCACTAAAATTAAATATATTTAATTATAATACCCAGAGATGTCCTTACCATAAGCTGAATTAAATGAACACTATCTATAACAGGATTTCTTGTATTGTTAGGTGAATTAGATTCCTAGACAATATAAACCAGACTATAGGGGTAAGTACATATAGAAATGGGGCCTATTATTGTCTAATACAAATCTTAATAAGGACCTTAAATGCAACAACTGCTTAAATATAAGTAAATACTTTTATACTTCCCCAAATATTTGCTCCTCCAAGCCCTGGGTTATCACCAGTCAAGCTGTGTGTTTCATCTGCATCTGGTTCCACAAAATCTCTTAGTCCACGGGAAAAATGGGCAATAATTTCCAAGGATATAAAAAATATGAGATCGGTACCACCAAGATTCAAAAGTTCTTTTTCAGGGAAAAACTTTGGGCAGAGTATCCACTCACTTTTCTCCAACGCAGAGTCCTTTGTAAATGTCCTGTAACCCAATTTATCCTGAACTATAACTCTGCCCTAATCTCTAACAGCCATTCACAGATGTGTGGGGATCTGCAACGCTGTGATTGGATGAATATTAATTAACTTTTTGAAATAATTCACCCAAAACTAAGTGTAGCTGGTTGTAATTTTACTAACTGGCCACAAGATGGCAATGGTGAGTTGTGCCATAAAAATGAACTTTTGCAACTTTCTTATATTTTATCATTCTTAGAATGTACATACACATACATATATTCATTTATCTAATCTGTGAGCTAGACTGAAAAAGTATTCATGTCTTTATGGCTTATCAATTAGGCATTGCCTTATTTAAAATATATGTACATGGGCTTTAACGGAGGGAGATAATTTATATATATACATCAATCTCCATATATTTCATTTAATATTTTTGTTTAACTAAAATGTACCAGTTTAAAATTAAATCCTCATGATTTAGATAGATACTTATTTATACATAAGGCATATATATATTTAGATCTCCCTTTGTGGGCATCTCATGTATAAGTGTATGTTACAGATGAGGCATAATTAATTATAGTATTTTACAATAGTTTCTCATTATATGCATATCTTTGATATATTAGCATATATATATATATATATATATATATATATATATTATATATTATATATATATATATATATATATATATATATATATATATATATATATATATATATACATATACATACATATCATATTGGTTATTGCATATACTTCCATATATAATTCCATATTTAACTTATCTATACATTAAAAGCATGTGATCATGCTATGGTCATAAACATAGAGTCATCAGATTTTTTAAGTAGTTATTTGTACATATTTAAAAACATATGTCATTATACACACATAATGCAATACTGGTCATTTTTACATGTCCTTCTTAAACAAATGTTGTATTTTGTTTATGTTAGGGAGTCTCTGAGTTGGCCCCTAAGCCAGCAGGCATCACATTAACATATGAGTGTGGCCTATAGGTTTGTAAGTCTATTCACAATAGTTTCTAGACAATGGGAGTCCACCTGTGTTTCTCTTTTGTGTTAACAAACAGCAAGGGTTCTTCTTGACCAAAGTCTTGTTACCTTCTCATGGACAAATGTTTAATTTTCATTAAATGGTGTCCATGAGATCAAGTCTTAGAAACAAATGGTGTAGCTTGATTCCATTTGGAGACTAAAAACATCAAAATTTTTAACAATGGTGGGGTTGAAGAGGAAGTTTTGAAAACAGGTGTGATATACCTTTAAGGTATATCCCTTTTTCCCAGCCTCTCACCCTTTATAAGGCTTCCTGTTGTGTCACTTCCTTGTCTGAATATTGAAGAATCTGTGCTATACAGCCTCAACGTATATGCATCTCTTCTTGGTCAATCTACTAACTGCAGAATCCCTTGTTAAGAGAATAACATCTCTATCAGCTATTTCTACTTGGAGCCATTTGTATTTATTATACTTTCTAAGTCACTTTCAATACTAACCTATCAATCAAACTTTTTGGTTCAGACCGGAGTCAGCTGTCAGCAACATCTTAGCAGAGTGGACATATCGCATTGCAAGACCGGAAGTGAGTCACGCACACACTCGCAAACAGGCAAGCTCTTTAGTGTTACAGAGCGATCAAGGTAAAGCAATTACTTTCAATTTCCAGCAACTCCGTTAATGTTAATAACTGTCCGTTTGTAATATATCAGCTACTCGCCTCTGCTTATCCATTCTGTGTTACGCTGCATATATCAAGCACTATTATTAAGCCTAAATCTAATGAGAGATTTATATGACTCCTCTGCTCCTCTTTTATGCGTATGAACTGTAGTGTGTTCGGATGTCTGTAAGTGTGTGTGTGTGAAGACCGCCCATACATCTATGAACTGTTTTGATTAAAATCAATCTCCTCATAGTAATAAACTTACTACTAAGTCTGTCATTCCAGCACACAGTTAACTATCAGGAGTGGTCTCTATTTACTCTCTGAGAACCACAAGGTTATTCCTGAAATATTCATTTTGTTTCTCAACTACTGCCTATTAAATCTGCTCACTGAGACTTATCCCTGCTATAACAGGTATAACCAGGGTTTGTTTTCAATAGAGCTACAACTCACTAAAATCAAGTAAACAGTTACTTTGGAAGGTGAATCATTACAACAGGTTTCATATCTTGAACAAGCTTTCATAGGACAGGCTACAATTTTAAAATATTGTGTTTCTGTTATAAGAAATGCAATATTTTTCCCTAGGGCCTATGATTATAAGAAATGCAATATCTTTCCCTATGCTTATGACTCAACATATCCCCCTCTCCAATTTCTCTATATGTAGGATGCATATGGAGGGATTGGCCTTAATCCTTTGATAGTTTGTGCCGGGAAAATATAGTTGCTGTTGCAACAGATGATCTTAGGTTCCTGCTTTAGAACCTTGAAAGCAAACATGCAGGCTCGGTATGCTCATCGTCTGGTATCTTCAGTCAGTGACCCCTCTCCAATTCCTGGCAACCCTGCAGCATCAGGAGAGTGGATTCTCTGGCTGAAAATACCAGACAGGTTTGGAAATTTCCTAGTGGAGCCGGCAGCGAGATGTAGAAGTATGTGATGAAGGATCACGTGTGGTCAACCTGTTATCGGATCCGGATAGAACAACAATTTCAAAAACTCTTGTATTGAGTCTTTATCTCAACAGATCATACCAGGTATAGGTCAAATACCTGCCTTTCAAGCTGGGGACTTCAGTTCACCTCAAGGCTTGATGGTGGCACTCCATTGTGTGTTTGTTGCAGGAGGTGTATTCCTATAATAACCCCCTTTGAGCTTGGTAGATTTCAATGCAATTCCAAAGCACTCCTTTAATCATTGTGGTTCATCAGAATGCCTTAAGACATTGTGGCAGTGGTGGGTCTTCAGTCCTGTGGACTCTTTAGGGGTGGTATCCCCTTCCTCCTAGGGTTTGGTCACTGGCAAGACCTCCACTGTCATCTGGTGTTCTCCTGCTGTCATCTGCTGGGATCCTGCTGTCTACTGGTGGGTTCCTGCTGTCATCTCGGGGGATCCTATTGTCATCTCATGGGTTCCTACTGTCATCTGACTGTCTTCCCATAGATCTCTGGATTGAAGTGTAGTCCTCACCCGTGGTCACAAAGTAGTCATTCAATCAGGGCTCACAACGTCTGTTCCTTCTCTGATGGCATCATTCTTATCATCATCAGAGCTGGATTGAATTGTGTTCTTACTAGGAAGAGACAACTGAGATGAGTATCTGGAATTCATCTTTTAAACATATCATCAGGAATTTAAATTCTTTACCCACTGAGCTATTTCTATCTGATCTTCCACCCTTCACTACTGTGGTACATGTATATAATTTAATTCCCCTTTTATGACTTGTAATTGGGACCTAGGATGGCATGCTTGCAACTGATTAATATGGACCCATTTACATTTATCTATAATACTATCATTTTTGGGGATCCATATTATAAAGGCAACTGGACCATGATGGAAGAAACTTCTCCTTAACCGGATCTCTTCTAAAATTATAAAGATAAACTTTATCATTAATTTCATATTCCTTTTTGGAAGTTTTGAGATCATAATAAGTTTTAGCAGCAGTTGCAGACTTTTCTATGTTCCTTTGAGCAAATGCAAAAGCATATTGCAGGTGCTTCCTTAAGTTCTCTACATACTGATGCGTAGTGGCAGCATTTATTAAATTCTGGTCTGAGGTGTGGTACAGTAAATGCTGAGGTAGAACCATTCTTCTACCAATCATCAATTCAAAAGGTGACATCTTAGTAGCACACTTGGTGTTGCTCTTAATGCCATAAGGACTAAAGGTAATTTTACATCCCATTCCTTACCTGTTTCACTTACGAATTTCTTGAGTATTTTCACAATGGACTGGTTGTAATGTTCTACACCACCACTAGAGGCAGTTCTATATGCGATATGGAGCTTTCTTTTAACCCCTAGTATTTTCCACATCTTGGTAATTACTAATCAAAAAATATAATTAGCTCTCAAGATTAAAATGTATCAAGAAAGACAATTTATTAATATACATAAAATACGCTGATCAGACGTATATATAAACAGATAAAAACAAATAAAATGACAAAATACAAATTTAAATAAACTAAATGTCCCAAATGAAACGATGTGGGGATAAAAAGTGCAGTATCTGCAAGTCACTCTGAAGCTGGAGTCCAAATTGGAAGCCAGATGACTGGTAATGCAGGGTTTTTCATCAGATCAAATAAGGAGCTGGAACATAGAGATATTCAAATCAAACGGAGAAAAAGAACCAAGCAAAAGCTTTTCACTTTTACTTACACCGGGGGTTCTTGTTTAGAAGCGATATTCTCCCCTTCAGGCGTAACCCGATCTGTGTGATTGCCAGCTGAATTAATTGCCAGAACAGTGATACGATGTTTACAGCAGCCTCGGACAGATTCTTCTCAGTATGGATGCCTACAAGGGACTTCTGTGTCCATTCCCTCTCCTTTAGAGTGTAAGCTTGAGAGCCTGAGTCTGATGAGCGTATTTTTTGTATATTAATAAATTGTGTATCTTGAGAGCTAATTATATCTTTTGATTTGCAACATATTGTGACTATTTGATATATTTTATGTACCTGGTTTCAGCTTATTAGCGCTGTGGGTAGAGTTATCTACTTCTTGCTAGTAGTTTTCTCATTAGCTTGGATGAAGACGATGGACCCGCCTGGAAGAAGACCTTCTCCGCTGGACTTCTGAAACCATGAGTACCTATTTGGGGCTTTAGTGTTAGGTTTTTTTTTAAAAAAAATTGGGGGGTTTTGTTTTTTTAGATTAGTTTTTTTGGGCAAGTCTTAAAAGAGCTGAATGCCCTGTTAAGTGCAGTGAAAAAAAACTAAATGCCCTTTTAAGGGCAATGCCCATACAAATGCCCTTTTCAAGGAAATGGGTAGATTAGATTTATTAGTGTTAGTTTTTTTTTTATTTTGGGGGGTTTGGTGGGTGGGGGTTTTACTGGTAGGGGGGACTTTGTTTATTTTTAATGTAAAAGAGCTGTTTAACTTAGGGCAATGCCCTACAAAAAGCCCTTTTAAGGCTATTGGTAGTTTAGCATTAGATTCGGGGGGGGGTTATTTTGGGGGGCTTTTTATTTTCATAGGGATTAGGTTTAATTGTTTTATTTTGGATAATGTGTTTATTATTTTTTGTAGTGTTAGCCTTTTTTATTTTCTGTAATTAGATTAATGTAATGTATTTTTTTTGTATTTTTTTTATTGTAATGTAGTTTATTTTTATTGTAATTAAGGGGTAAATTTAGAGGGTGTTAACCCCTTAATGACCGGACCATTTTTCAGTTTTCTTACCCTTAATGACAAGGGCTATTTTTACATTTCTGCAATGTTAGTGTTTAGCTGTAATTTTCCTCTTACTCATTTACTCTACCCACACATATTATATACCGTTTTTCTCTCCAATAAATTGACTTTCTAAAGATACAATTATTTTCATCATATCTTATAATTTACTATAAAAAAAATTATAAAATATGAGGAAAAAATTAAAAAAAACACACTTTTTCTAACTTTGACCTCCAAAATCTGTTACACATCTACGACCACCAAAAAACACCCATGCTAAATAGTTTCTAAATTTTATCCTGAGTTTAGAAATACCCAATGGTTACATGTTGTTTGCTTTTTTTGCAAGTTATAGGGCAATAAGTACAAGTAGCACTTTGCTATTTCCAAACCACTTTTTTTCAAAATTAGCGCTAGTTACATTGGAACACTGATATCTGTCCGGAATCTCTGAATATCCCTTGACATGTATATATTTTTTTTTAGAAGACAACCCAAAGTATTGATTTATGCCCATTTTGGTATATTTCATGCCACCATTTCACTGCCAAATGCGAGCAAATAAAAAAAATCGTTCACTTTTTCACAAATTTTGTCACAAACTTTAGGTTTCTCACTGAAATTATTTACAAACAGTTTGTGCAATTATGGCACAAATGGTTGTAAATGCTTCTCTGGGATCCCCTTTGTTCAGAAATAGCAGACATATATGGCTTTGGCATAGTTCTTTGGTAATTAGAAGGCCACTAAATGCCGCTGTGCACCACACATTTATTAGGCCCAGCAGTGAAGGGTTAATTTTAGCTTTAGTGTAGTGTAGTAGACAACCCAAAGTATTGATCTAGGCCAATTTTGGTATATTTCATGCCACCATTTCAACGCCAAATGCGAGCAAATAAAAAAAAAAAATGACATTTTTCACAATTTTAGGTTTCTCACTGAAATTATTTACAAACAGCTTGTGCAATTATGGCACAAATGGTTGTAAATGCTTCTCTGGGATCTCCTTTGTTCAGAAATAGCAGACATATATGGCTTTGGCGTTGCTTTTTGGCAATTAGGAGGCCGCTAAATGTTGCTGCGCACCACACTTGTATTATGCCCAGCAGTGAAGGGGTTAATTAGGTAGCTTGTAGAGAGCTTGCAGGGTTAATTTTAGCTTTAGTGTAGAGATTAGCTTCCCACCTGACACATCCCACCCCCTGATCCCTCCCAAACAGCTCTCTTCCCTCCCCCACCCCACAATTGTCCCCGCCATCTTAAGCACTGGCAGAAAGTCTACCAGTACTAAAATAAAAGTTTTTTTTTTTTTTTTTTTTTTTTTTAATTATTCAGCTGTGATGGACCCCTGCCTTCACCCCCAACCTCCCTGATCCCCCCCCCAAACAGCTCTGTAACCCTCCCCACCTACCTATTTGCCACCATCTTGGGTACTGGCAGCTGTCTGCCAGTACCCAGTTTTCCCCAAAAAATAAAGTTTTTTTGTGTTTTTTTATTTTTATTACAGTTTTTTCTGTAGTGTAGCTGCCCCCCCAATACCTCCACCCCCTAACCCTACCATATCCTATTAATTTTTTTTTTTTTTAAATGTTTTCTGCCCCCCCTCCCTCTTAACAGTAATCATTGGTGGTAGTGGCTGCTGTGTGCGCGCACACATGCACGCATGCACACGCAGGCCCCCCCTCCGTACGTTCCCAGCATCCGGGGTGCACAATGCACTTGCAGGAACCAGATGCTGGGTAACGATGGGTCGCCTACCCTCCTCCCTTGTAAGCTCCCACCCAATAATGAACAGCACCATCACTACTGGTGCAGAGAGGGCCACAAAGTGGCTCTCTCTGCATATCGGATGCTTTTTAAAGGGTATTGCAGGATGCCTCAATATCGAGGCATCACTGCAATACTCTGAGAGCTGCTGGAAGCGATTGCGATCGCTTCCAGCACTCTCTTAGACAACTGACGTACCAGGTACGTCCATTGTCACTAACTGACAGTTTTTGCAGGACGTACCTGGTACGTCAGTTGTCATTAAGGGGTTAAGTTAGGTTAAGGGGCTTAGTCATTAAATTAGTTTTTTGCGTTGTGGGGGTTGGCGGTGTAGGAGTTAATAGGTAAATTAGGCTTAATTTGTTGTTGGGGGTTGGCGGTTTAGGGGTTAATAGATGTATTAGGTAGTTTGAGATGTTGGGTTTTGCAGATTTAGGGATTAATAATGTTATTAGGTAGTTGTTGTTTTTTTCTTAAAACTTCGTGTGGTCGGTTAGTTTATTTTTTTCATAATACTTCGTACAGGTGGTTATTTATTTTTTTTAAAATACTTATTGCGGGCGCTTAGGTTCTTTTTTAATACTTATTGTGTAATGCTTGCCTTCACTGCATCCCGGTGGATTCCGAAAATGGCAGGGTGGTGAAAGAATCCACCAAAGGTGAATTCAGGTGAATTCTTCTGGTGAATTATTTTGGCTGCGCGCGCAGCCAACATTCTGTTTGTTGCCTTGTGCTGCCAACATTTCTTTGAGGATGCGTGCGCAACTGCTGACGGTGACGGACATTACAAACGCAATTATAATATAGATTAACAGTGCTAATAAAGTTTGTCATCCTGAAACATGAAGTTTCATGAAATTTGTATTTAATACAATCCTAAAATATAAGGACATATATATATCAGTTTTTATGATAGTTCTCATTGAATTTATATAATACACTATTGCTTATAAAAGGAATAAAAACACTTTTTAAAATGTTAGTACAATACAGTTCACATAATAAAATGACTTATCTATTGATATACATGAAGGTTTTTAAGAAGATGACAGCTTCCTTTTAACAGTGTTCTGTAATAAAGATAGCAGATAAGTGGTTATCATTGTGTGTTAGCCTTGATCAAATATATTCTGCTTTGAATATGGGAGCTGAAAGGAGCATATAATAAAAGGATGAAATGTCAATAACAATTATTATTAAAATCTCAGATAAAACAGTTGCTTTTAGAGCTCAACTCATTGATTCTTTGATAAACTCCATATTAATCAGACAGCAATAAATCATAAAAAGATCTTATCAAAAAATAGAGAAAATGAACTGGCAGACTTTAGTCAAACAGAAAGCATTATGTTTAATTTTTCACAATTTCCTTTTAAATTTATCTGAAATCACCGAAACCTACAATAGTCTTTTTTTTACAATGTGAAGTACAAAATATTCTAGATTTTTTACACTTTGTTACAGTACATTGCTGTTGCTAAGGAGAATTCATAAAGGCTACAAAAAAATAATTATTTTACAAGCTACTGTTTAGATCTAATGAAAATGGTCTAAATATCATTCAAAATGCTGCTCTCTTGACAACATAGGGCTCCATGTACTAAGCAGTCAGCGAGCTACCCGCAACAAATCTCGCGTCAAAACTCGCAAACTGATATGTACAAAGTCGTCAACTATGTTCAAACTCGCATCTTTAAAATTGCGAGCGTACTTATCCGCCAAACCTCGCTACCTCTCCATTTTTCACTGTAATTAGACACATTTGACCACCAACTCGCCAAAAACGAATGTACTAAAAAATCTATTTGTCCGCTCGCTACAATTTCCGCTCCCACCTCGTTATTTTTGCCTCGCCACCTTTTAGGTGGCGGGCAAGGTACAAAACAATAGGAAAGTCAATCTAGACGCCAGTCTAGACATATATAAAAGGCAGTAATATCAGCATTGTACAGCATAACTGGCGTCTAATTTGTCTCTCATTTCCATGTACATAAATTGCGCCAAATTTGTCAACTGTAATTAAAGAGTAATCTATATTTTAAATTTGTATTGTATAGTTGTCAATCTTTATAATTATTTTTATATTAATATTTATATATTATCAGATCCAGATGAAGCCATATCCAAATTGTAAATAAATATTACAAAAATAACGCTCTGTTATCACTCTTCAAAAAATTTTGAACAATAATAAAGTTGTTTAGATAAGTTGAACTTTTATAGGAGCAAAATTCTATTCCCGCGACTACTATGATGTTCGTGACACCTTGCATGTCACGTGTTAATAATTGGCCAGACAATTCAACTGAAAGTTAAGTACATCAGCTTAGTCGCGGCGAGCGAGGCGTCAAATTTATCAATAATCCGCCACTGCTCGCGGCGGGCTAGACTTGTCTATTTATTGGGGGATTATTAGTACATAGTGACAGCGGACACCATTTCGCCCGCGGCGAGTAACGGCGAGTTTATCCGCGTCTAAAATGACGGATGAATTGACGGCTTAGTACATGGAGCCCATAATGTTATTTGTCAAGGACTTTTATAATGTTTGTGGTTTCAAGTTGACATTTAAAATGTTCCAAATAAAAAAGTTGTGAAATTAAAAATGAAACTTCCATGATTGAGATATGTACAATTTTTAAAAAAGTTAGAATGTAAGCTCACAAGTCCACCTGTCTTGTTGAACACTTTATGTCAACATGGTTTACAGCTTACAGTGACTCAAGAACAGGGCTCTCTACCCTTATGATTTAGGTAAATGTATTCTGATAATTGTACTCCATAACTGTATACTTAAGGTTACGGCACTGCATAATATGTTGGCACTTATTATTAATAAACCATAATAATAATAATAATAAGGTACTAGTTGACTTCTCTAATCTAATTGACTTCTTTGTCTTGGTATGTCCATTGTTTAACGTATTTGTTTTTCATGAAAGCATACTTGTTTTTCATGAAAGGTTCAGGAGCATCCTGGTGCTTTAAGTAAAATGGGGTTAATCACAATCCTTAGAAACACTTATCTAATAATTTTCAACAGAAAAAAACACCAATTATAATCTATGGGGATTTCTATAGATAAATTATTTGTCGGATTGTGATCAACCGTAATATGTAAAACATTGCTACAAATATTTATGTAAACACTGCTTTCATATAGAACTCAAGAGACATGAACACGCCTGAGTCTACTGCAGTATGCCCTTATGGAAATGAACTAAGGGGTTTAAAAAAATCTATTTTATAATAATTATTTGCATGTTATCAGCTGCTGTTGAGCCCTTTTCAATGTTAATGTGATCACAATCAGCCATATTTAATTTATATTATTCCTTTGGTGAAAAATGATTCCATATTTATCATGTGCCAGTCCTGTTTCACTGTTTACAAACCAGATTCTCAATACTTAAAGGACCACTCAATACACACATATTTCAATAGCAGTCCATAACAATAATATCTGCATAGTTGCCCCACTTACCAGTACTTTTAAAACAATTATTGGTTAAAAAATATTAGAAGGAAAAGTTTTTTCAATTTTTTTGTCCTATGAGTAATGTATCTGTGGGTATCCAATTGCCTGTGAATGGCTGCACAATGCTCAGATGATACCGGTGATGTCAAAGATGATTCCACTGGCTCAGTCTCGACCTGGACACTGTTCATGCATGATCAGCGAAAGGAACAAGCAAGTGTGAGTGCTTGTTTGCTTTTGATATGCTACTAACTGCACTGTGGCCTAGATTTAGAGTTTGGCGTTAGCCGTGAAAACCAGCGTTAGAGGCTCCTAACGCTGGTTTTAGGCTACCGCCGGTATTTGTAGTCACTCAAAAAAGGGTCTAACGCTCACTTTTCAGCCGCGACTTTTCCATACCGCAGATCCCCTTACGTCAATTGCGTATCCTATCTTTTCAATGGGATCTTCCTAACTCCGGTATTTAGAGTCGTTTCTGAAGTGAGCGTTAGAGCTCAACGACAAAACTCCAGCCGCAGAAAAAAAGCAGGAGTTAAGAGCTTTCTGGGCTAACGCCGGTTCATAAAGCTCTTAACTACTGTACCCTAAAGTACACTAACACCCATAAACTACCTATGTACCCCTAAACCGAGGTCCCCCCACATCGCCGCAACTCGATTCAATTTTTTTAACCCCTAATCTGCCGACCGCCACCTACGTTATCCTTATGTACCCCTAATCTGCTGCCCCTAACACCGCCGACCCCTATATTATATTTATTAACCCCTAACCTGCCCCCCACAACGTCGCCACCAGCTACTTACAATAATTAACCCCTAATCTGCCGACCGCAAAGCGCCGCCACCTACGTTATCCTTATGTACCCCTAATCTGCTGCCCCTAACACCGCCGACCCCTATATTATATTTATTAACCCCTAATCTGCCCCCCTCAACGTCGCTGACACCTGCCTACACTTATTAACCCCTAATCTGCCGAGCGGACCTGAGCGCTACTATAATAAAGTTATTAACCCCTAATCCACCTCACTAACCCTATCATAAATAGTATTAACCCCTAATCTGCCCTCCCTAACATCGCCGACACCTAACTTCAATTATTAACCCCTAATCTGACGACCGGAGCTCACCGCTACTATAATAAATGGATTAACCCCTAAAGCTAAGTCTAACCCTAACACTAACACCCCCCTAACTTAAATATAATTTACATCTAACGAAATTAATTAACTCTTATTAAATAAATTATTCCTATTTAAAGCTAAATACTTACCTGTAAAAAAAATCCTAATATAGCTACAATATAAATTATAATTACATTGTAGCTATTTTAGGATTAATATTTATTTTACAGGCAACTTGGTAATTATTTTAACTAGGTACAATAGCTATTAAATAGTTAAGAACTATTTAATAGTTACCTAGTTAAAATAATAACAAAATTACCTGTAAAATAAGTCCTAACCTAAGTTATAATTAAACCTAACACTACCCTATCAATAAATTAATTAAATAAAATACCTACAATTACCTACAATAAAACCTAACACTACACTATCAATAAATAAATTAAATACAATTCCTACAAATAACTACAATTACATAAACTAACTAAATTACAAAAAATAAAAAAGAACTAAGTTACAAAAAATAAAAAAATATTTACAAACATAAGAAAAATATTACAACAATTTTAAACTAATTACACCTACTCTAAGCCCCCTAATAAAATAACAAAGACCCCCAAAATAAAAAAATGCCCTACCCTATTCTAAATTAATAAAGTTAAAAGCTCTTTTACCTTACCAGCCCTGAACAGGGCCCTTTGCGGGGCATGCCCCAAGAAAATCAGCTCTTTTGCCTGTAAAAAAAAACATACAATACCCCCCCCCAACATTACAACCCACCACCCACATACCCCTAATCTAACCCAAACCCCCCTTAAATAAACCTAACACTAAGCCCCTGAAGATCTTCCTACCTTGTCTTCACCATCCAGGTTCACCGATCCGTCCTGGCATCCGGTGCTGAAGAGGTCCAGAAGAGGCTCCAAAGTCTTCCTCCTATCCGGCAAGAAGAGGACATCTGGACCGGCAAACATCTTCATCCAAGTGGCATCTTCGATCTTCTTCCATCCGGTGCGGAGCGGGTCCATGTTGAAGCAGCCGACGCGGATCCATCCTCTTCTTCCGGCGTCTCCCGACGAATGACGGTTCCTTTAAGGGACGTCATCCAAGATGGCGTCCCTCGAATTCCGATTCGGAACAGCCAATAGAATGCGAGCTCAATCTGATTGGCTGATTGGATCAGCCAATCGGATTGAACTTGATTCTGATTGGCTGATTCCATCAGCCAATCAGAATATTCCTACCTTAATTCCGATTGGCTGATAGAATCCTATCAGCCAATCGGAATTCGAGGGACGCCATCTTGGATGACGTCCCTTAAAGGAACCGTCATTCGTCGGGAGACGCCGGAAGAAGAGGATGGATCCGCGTCGGCTGCTTCAACATGGACCCGCTCCGCACCGGATGGTAGAAGATCGAAGATGCCGCTTGGATGAAGATGTTTGCCGGTCCGGATGTCCTCTTCTTGCCGGATAGGAGGAAGACTTTGGAGCCTCTTCTGGACCTCTTCAGCACCGGATGCCAGGACGGATCGGTGAACCTGGATGGTGAAGACAAGGTAGGAAGATCTTCAGGGGCTTAGTGTTAGGTTTATTTAAGGGGGGTTTGGGTTAGATTAGGGGTATGTGGGTGGTGGGTTGTAATGTTGGGGGGGGTATTGTATGTTTTTTTTTACAGGCAAAAGAGCTGATTTTCTTGGGGCATGCCCCGCAAAGGGCCCTGTTCAGGGCTGGTAAGGTAAAAGAGCTTTTAACTTTATTAATTTAGAATAGGGTAGGGCATTTTTTTATTTTGGGGGTCTTTGTTATTTTATTAGGGGGCTTAGAGTAGGTGTAATTAGTTTAAAATTGTTGTAATATTTTTCTTATGTTTGTAAATATTTTTTTATTTTTTGTAACTTAGTTCTTTTTTATTTTTTGTAATTTAGTTAGTTTATGTAATTGTAGTTATTTGTAGGAATTGTATTTAATTTATTTATTGATAGTGTAGTGTTAGGTTTTATTGTAGGTAATTGTAGGTATTTTATTTAATTAATTTATTGATAGGGTAGTGTTAGGTTTAATTATAACTTAGGTTAGGACTTATTTTACAGGTAATTTTGTTATTATTTTAACTAGGTAACTATTAAATAGTTCTTAACTATTTAATAGCTATTGTACCTGGTTAAAATAATTACAAAGTTGCCTGTAAAATAAATATTAATCCTAAAATAGCTACAATGTAATTATAATTTATATTGTAGCTATATTAGGATGTATTTTACAGGTAAGTATTTAGCTTTAAATAGGAATAATTTATTTAATAAGAGTTAATTAATTTCGTTAGATGTAAATTATATTTAAGTTAGGGGGGTGTTAGTGTTAGGGTTAGACTTAGCTTTAGGGGTTAATCCATTTATTATAGTAGCGGTGAGCTCCGGTCGTCAGATTAGGGGTTAATAATTGAAGTTAGGTGTCGGCGATGTTAGGGAGGGCAGATTAGGGGTTAATACTATTTATGATAGGGTTAGTGAGGCGGATTAGGGGTTAATACATTTATTATAGTAGCGCTCAGGTCCGCTCGGCAGATTAGGGGTTAATAAGTGTAGGCAGGTGTCGGCGACGTTGAGGGGGGCAGATTAGGGGTTAATAAATATAATATAGGGGTCGGCGGTGTTAGGGGCAGCAGATTAGGGGTACATAAGGATAACGTAGGTGGCGGCGCTTTGCGGTCGGCAGATTAGGGGTTAATTATTGTAAGTAGCTGGCGGCGACGTTGTGGGGGGCAGGTTAGGGGTTAATAAATATAATACAGGGGTCGGCGGTGTTAGGGGCAGCAGATTAGGGGTACATAGGGATAATGTAAGTTGCGGCGGTTTACGGAGCGGAAGATTAGGGGTTAATAATATAATGCAGGGGTCAGCGATAGCGGGGGCGGCAGATTAGGGGTTAATAAGTGTAAGGGTAGGGGTGTTTAGACTCGGGGTACATGTTAGAGTGTTATTTGCAGACGTAGGAAGTGTTTCCCCATAGGAAACAATGGGGCTGCGTTAGGAGCTGAACGCTGCTTTTTTGCAGGTGTTAGGTTTTTTTTCAGCTCAAACAGCCCCATTGTTTCCTATGGGAGAATCGTGCACGAGCACGTTTTTGAGGCTGGCCGCGTCCGTAAGCAACTCTGGTATCGAGAGTTGCATTTGCGGTAAAAATGCTCTACGCTCCTTTTTTGGAGCCTAACGCAGCATTTTTTTGGACTCTCGATACCAGAGTTAATTTTATGGTGCGGCCAGAAAAAAGCCTGTGTAGCGTTAACAGCCCATCTACCTCCAAACTCCAAATCTAGGCCTGTGTTAGGATAATTACAAATGTCCATCACAGTGCAAGAAAACGCCTCAGATTATTGGCAGTTAGTAACAAAGCAGAAAAGACAGCACAGAGACTTCAAATGTAAATATAAGTTATTTTTCAATGACAAACTAAACATTTTTTTATCATACAATGTATTTTCACATGTACAATCCACATATAAGTTTTAAGCAGTGTACAAATTGGGTATAGTTTATGGTCCTTTAATAACACAATTACAAGGTCATTTTTCAATTATCAAGTTGATAAATCCCCAAACAACACTTTTTCACTTATTACAGAATTCCCCCAAAAAATGTTGAATAAAACATTGGTTTTGCACTTGGTAATGCTGTGACATTATTCCCGCCATATTGGATAATATTAGGAAGCAAACAGATACAAATGCAACATGCTTAATCAGATGATGTTTAAAATGTAATAAGAACTTTTAAATTATAAAAAATGGCCAATTTACGATTAAACAAACACATATGCAAAGTATACTGGATAATGCTCCTGTTTAAATTCCTTAAAGAGACATACACACTTATTTTTATAGTTTTGGAGTAAAACAGATTAATTGCACACGTGCCACCTATTAGCAGCACTACACATTCCTAAAAGGGATCAATCAAATATGGGCCCTTCAACCTGTGATGTATTCGCTAAACTCTTAAAACAGTCATTTTATTTGTCATTTATTGGATTATGAAATCAGGAAATTTACAATGAAGATAATTATTTTATGTTGTTTTTAACAGGTATAAATTTCTGATCTTGAGTGGTATTAATGGAAGAAGCATTTTGGGATTGTAATTACTGGAAAACACAATGAAAAAAATATCATTAGATTTTCAGAAATTATCTACCAAAAAAACCCTGAAGACTATGGGGCTGATTTATCAATGTACACTGTAGCGTATCATGTCCGCCAGACATTGCTGAATGCAGGGGGTGTCAATCAACTTGATCGTATTCGATCGGGATAGTTAAGGAGCAGCAGTCTTAAGAAGGCTCATGCGGAAACGGGGATTCAGGGCCATTCAGCCCCTGATAATTCGGCCCCTAAGTTTCAATAAATAATAGCAAATGAAACTGGTTAATTTAAATATGGAAGAAAATTTGATTATTTTTTAAACTATTGCACACTCTGTTTGAATTATGAAAGTTACATTTTGACTCCCATTCCCTTTAACACCAACAACATTTCAATAATACTGCTTTATTACGTGAAGCATTTTGGTGGCAGCATTATTGGAAATGATTCTTCAATTTCATCAGTGAATTTGTCTAACTTTATTTTTGTAAAGTATGTTTATATTAGGAAACAAAGTATAAAGAATATATCAACTTTTTACAATGTAGACAATTTTTTATATACAGTACATTTATGCAGCTGATAATAGCAATATTTAATTGTGTTTAGCAGAAATTACTTGGAGGAGCCCCAGAGTTCATCATTCTAGTTCGAGCTTTCCTGAATGACAATAAGTATCGAGGCTACCAAGCAACAGCCTATGTTGATTCTTCTAATGATCATGCTCAGATGATCCTGGTTTCTTTGACTGAAAAAAGCCACTGGAAAGCATGTGTCGATGCCACAGTCTCCAGAAGTCAAAAAGCTTTGGTAAAATATTGAAAATGTATTTCCAAGTACTTCCTAACAATTTACTTTAATTCATTTAGTAATTAAGTTAGAGGATAAGTCCTATGGAGGTGCGCACAACTGGTAGCCGAAACTCGACTCAAAAAACAGACTCAGGGAGGGCAAAGTTCCTGGAGCAGCCAGCAACCAGCAACCAATATTAGCGGCAGCACTCTTGGGAAGGAGTAGTTGCAAGAATCTGTAGGAGCAGAGAAAAGAGAGGCGCCTTATGGGACAGTATCGTGGTGTAACGGCAGAGACAGGAGACAGCACACACAGAGAGTCAGGGTACTCACAAAGATTTTGGCATAAACGTATGCCACACTAGACAGGACGGAACCTTAGTTGTCCGCCAGACGGTCCAATGGGAGGATATATCCGGCACTCCAGGGTCCAATCCGCAGCAGCGGGAAGTCAAAGCGTCAAAGGAACACAACGTCTGTGATAGGACCAGTAGCTAGGAGCTCTTAGTGTGAAAGGCAGGTAACCGGACCAACCAATTGACGATATGCAAAGAGCAGGAATATCGTAAAAACAATTTTATTTAAAATTCATTTAAAATCACTGTTTAAAACACTGGTAAATAGTAGATAGAAACAGCAATGCGTTTCTCGACCTTCCGGTCGTTTCATCAGGCTGATATTATATTTGAGAACCCCGCTCTATTTAACATGAGAGTCGTCCAATCACAGACCGGTCTGTTGTCCACACCCTTCATGGGGCCAATCATAAATTACGATTGACGTCTGTAGTGACAATTGCACCTGCTCTATAGTAAGAGATGAAGAATGTGGAAACATTGCCGACTGTAATATATATACATGGCAATCAAATATTACATATAAGACATTTGAATTTAACTTAAAAATAAGCATAAAATCAGAGTGACATACAGTTCATATATACTTCATATAATAATAACCTTAAATAGTGCCTAAATTAAATAGTTAGTTCTGACATCATATTTACAATTTTGACTAGAGCCATATGATTCAATCACGAGCAGAGCTGTGTCTGCACTTCTCATATTAGCAAACGGAGGTCTATAGTGACATGAAAAATATCATTCTACTAAATAAATATAATGATAAAATATAATCCATAAGACATGCAGAGACAGCACTGGCTATACGAAGCACACATAAAAAAGGGGTATGTGCCCATAAGATAGGAAAATGTCTAATTCAAGTCACTAGCAAATATACATTAGCGATCTATAATGGTTTAAATAATTGAATGTAACTAATGGCTGTAAACTTATAAAGATAACAGTTATTCCTCAGCCGTGCAGCGTAAATTAAATTAGGTTAGTACCAGTAAACATTTTGGAAGTGTACATGACTACACATATTTTAAAGGGACCATATATTCTGACAGATAGATATCAGTGTGTATTTAAATGTAGATCATCTTATATTTAAATCAGGATAATGTGAATCAGAAAACTGACAGAATATTCAGTCATCATCGTTAGAATCATAAAATTGTTATCTAAATGACCAGTTGATCAGAGACTATAAACAAACGACTCCAGAGAAACAAAGTACAACAGGCTCAGGCAGAGGGACTAAAGGATCAGACCTCTAAGAGAAGGCCGCCAGATCAACACATAAATTAAGACCGTCTGGATGCATGCTTTTCAGCAAGTGGATCCAATAGGTCTCCCTCTGTCTGAGCCTGAAAAACCGATTGTATAGATGGGATTTGGGAATAAATTCAATGGGAATCAGAGAATAGCAGATCAGATCTCCCCTATGTACATCATTGAAATGTCTTGAGACACTATGGAGTCTGAAGTTCTTCTTCATATTCCGATAGTGTTCAGACCATCTAGTACTGAGGTGTCTACAGGTACGCCCTACGTATTGAGCCCCAAAGACACAAGTGAGTAGATAAACTACATAAGTGGAAGCACAAGAGGCATGACCAATTATGGTATAGGATTTGTTAGTGACACTAGACCTAAAGGTTTTCCGCTGATCACCAATGAAAGTGCACATCTTGCAACAGGCTCGTCTACATTTAAATGACCCATGTCGCAAATTACTACTGTTAGCACCAGGATATGACTGTCTATGTTTAACAATCTTGCTCGGAGCCAACATTGTTTTGAGAGTCGGAGCCCTTCTATACACTATTCTAGGTTTGTCATCCACAGTTTTTTTCAAAATAGGGTCTTTAAGCAGAATTTTCCAATGTCGTGTAACGATCTCTCTAATTAAATTGTGATTATGGTTGAATTGAGTGATGAACAAAGGATCTTTATGAAAGATACTATTATTCATAGGTTCCAGTTGTGCATTAGGACCAGTGAAGTATTTGTCCCTATTATCATTTTTGGCTCTCAGAAAGCTATTTTCTATAATAGTGTCAGGGTAATGTTTTTCCCTAAAGCGTTCCTTTAGGATAAGACGCTGAGATTCGTAGTCGGCCAGAGAACTACAATTTCGGCATACCCTTTTAAACTGGCCATAAGGAACGTTTAATTTCCAAGGGTGGTAATGACAACTCTTGAAATCAAGATAGCTGTTGCAATCAACTGCTTTAAAGAAGGTAGTACTAGTCACTTTACCCTCAGTAAAGCAGAGATTTAGGTCTAGGTACACTATTGATTGTCTCTCAATGGAGCTAGTGAACACCAAACCTCTATTGTTAGAGTTTAAATGTTCCACAAATGATTCAGCGGTAGAGGGTTCACCCCTCCAAATAAAGATGAGGTCATCTATATACCTACCATAGTATACCAGGTTCACCCCGTAAGCAGAGTCATAGATGTAGCATTGTTCAAAAGAACCCATGAACAGGTTTGCATAACTAGGGGCGAACCTGGTACCCATGGCAGTGCCCTTTGTTTGAATATAAAATTAATCTTGAAAAACAAAATAATTATGTCTCAAGATGAAAGCAATGAGATCTAAAAGAAACTCTCTTTGGGTCTGTGGTAGATAGATATCTTGTTCTAAATATTCAGATACTGCCCGTAGGCCCAAGTCATGAGGAATGTTGGAGTACAGGGCCTGAACATCGCAGGTAACCCAAATCATATCAGATGTAATACAATATGATTCCAATTTTTTAAGGAGGCCCTATGAAGGGTGTGGACAACAGACCGGTCTGTGATTGGACGACTCACATGTTAAATAGAGCGGGGTTCTCAAATATAATATCAGCCTGATGAAACGACCGGAAGGTCGAGAAACGTGTTGCTGTTTCTATCTACTATTTACCAGTGTTTTAAACAGTGATTTTAAATGAATTTTAAATAAAATTGTTTTTACGATATCCCCGCTCTTTGCATATCGTCAATTGGTTGGTCCGGTTACCTGCCTTTCACACTAAGAGCTCCTAGCTACTGGTCCTATCACAGACGTTGTGTTCCTTTGACGCTTTGACTTCCCGCTGCTGCGGATTGGACCCTGGAGTGCCGGATATATCCTCCCATTGGACCGTCTGGCAGACGACTAAGGTTCTGTCCTGTCTAGTGTGGCATACATTTATGCCAAAATCTTTGTGAGTACCATGACTCTCTGTGTGTGCTGTCTCCTGTCTCTGCCGTTACACCACGATACAGTCCCATAAGGCGCCTCTCTTTTCTCTGCTCCTACAGATTTAGTAATTAAGTATGATAGATATTTGATAAAAATGTGTTTGTGTTTGTGTGTGTGTGTGTGTGTATGCATAGAGACATAGAAATAGATAGATAGATAGACAAACATACAGACGCACAGACGGATAGACAGACAGACAGATAGACAGGTAGGCAGACAGGCGGACAGGCAGACAGATAGACAGGCAGGCAGGCAGACAGGCAAACAGGCAGACAGACAGGCAGGCAGGCAGGCAGGGAGGCAGGCAGACTGACTATTGTCAGCATTCAAACAGATTGGCAGCTACTGTCTATAAATACAGCTGTAAGCTGATAATTAAAGTTTTGCCAGATTTTTGTTTTAGAACCTAGCAACAATCTATGGAGAATAGGCGCCTAAGCTTGTGCACTCTATGCATTACATTTATGACAGTGTCATGCAAACATATAAGAAGAAAAATAGAAAAATAGATGATTCTATGCGCTTATAGTCCCCAGAAAATGGTTACCTAATCTGAAAATTCAGTATCCTTACTGAGAGGTTCTGAAATTCAAAAAATAAATCTTTGCAATGCACAATAGAAAATTAAATATCTTTAAGAAAAACGAGGAACAGACGGCACTCCGGATATATTATAAAAAGTCTAATCTTTATTCCATCAAATTTAAAAAGAGCAGCAGCACTCAAGTTAGTATAGCATGGTAGGAGGGGAGACTCCCACCCTACCATGCTGTACTAACTTGATTGCTGTAGGATATGTGCATATTTATTTTCAACTAAGGAGATAACAAAAAAACTAAATACATTTGAAAATAGAAGTGAATTTAAAGGTGTCTTAAAATGAAATGCTCTATCTGATTCATGCAAGTTTAATTTTGACGTTCCTATCCTTTTAATTACCTGTTACTCCATTCTGATCTGTTACCTACCTATCATATCTCTCAGTATCAGGGGCAAAACGACAGGGGCTGCAGAGTCCGCAACTGCGACTGGGCCCCTGAGAGTGGGGGCCCAGCTTAAAAAAAAAAAAAAAAAAATTCTTCAATAAAAAACATTGACCTGCCACTGCCTGCACTGATATCATGTGAGTGTGACATGATCCTCACTAGTGTCTCTGACTACAGGGGTTTTTCTATTTTACCCATTGGTGTTTATGTGTGTGTGTGTATGTGTGCATGCATGTATGTGACTGTGTGTGTATTTATGCATGTATGCGTGTGTGTTTGTGGAACCAGAAACTTACAGATCTTGTTACTACAGCATGGGAGGCGGGGAGTAAAATAGGGTCACTATACAGTACCACTATATACAGTACAGGGGGGCTGGACAATGTCACAGTCTACTGTGGTCACTCTATAAAGTACTGGGGCAGGTAGCATCAGGCCAGCCATCTCACTGGCAGATTACAGACTGTGTTACTAGCTCACTATATACAGTACTGGTGGGTTAAACAGTGTCACTATATACAGTAATAGGGGGTCAGACCATCTCACAGACTGTGGGCACAGGGTACCTCTTTTTGCAGACATGTAATCCGGTGCACATTTTTGTCCCTGTGTTAAAAGTAAAAAAAAAAAGATATGTATCAAATTCACCTTTTTTTGTGTGTGTGGGGGGTCTTCTTAGATTCTTGCACCTGGGCCCTGTGATTTCTAGTTACGCCTCTGCTCAGTCTCTTACCTTTTGAACTTGATCATTTGCCATTCATCTGACATTTCTTTGGCCTGTTATCTTTTATTAGCCTGACCCCCTCTAATTATCTATCTATCTTTCTCCATCATTCTATTTTTTATCTATATCGGTTTGTCTGTCTTACTATCTTTATATCTATATGTTGATGTATATGTGTGTACATATCAATAGAATGAAATCTCCAAAGCTGCTGCTGACCTGTCAACTCAATGTTAAGCTATTGAGCTCCAGCATTGAATCATATAAATTGAAAGTGTGTTATCTTAGCGGCATTCAACTAGAAAACAATACTTTGCCTTCCCTGAGAGAAAGAGAGGGAAAGAAAGAGAGAGAGAGGGGGGAGAGAGAGGGAGAGAGAGGGGGAAAGTGTGGGTGAAAGGAAGAGAGAGAATGGTATAAAGGCTAATGTACCAAAGGCTTATAATACAATAGGTTCAGGAACCCTAAACTCTAAATTTATGCCAATAGCAATAAAAGTGAATATAACATTCAAAATACAGTTTAGCATTTTATCTTAGAAAATGGGAGATTTAAAAGTTTGAATAAGGTGCAAAGGATCCCAAAGATGAGAATTCATCATTTCTGTGTCCTTGAGTATGCTGGAAGGGCATTATACTGAAATACAGTTGTTTTTTTTAATTATTAACCCATTAAGGATGTAATAACCAAAAAGATATAAACAAGTCATTCAATACGACAATTTTGGCAACATAAAAGTCTATGAATTGATTTTTTTTTAAATGTAATCAATATATTTATAATATAAAAAATAGGTGCAACATTAACTTTTTAGCTTTTGCCTCATATGTCACTAAAGATCAACTTTTATAATAGTATTTACTGAAACATTTTACAATACAATACATTTAAATTTCAATTAAAATAATTAAGTTTAATTTTGTTTCAACTTACAGGCAATGCTCAGATGGGGTCAACAGTGCCAAGACTATAAAATTTCAGCAAAGATATCTGAAGGTGAACTTGCAGGCAAACCAGCTCTGCAGCTTATGTGGCAATGGGAAAAACTTCCAACATGGATGAAAGACACAGCTCGGAGGTAACTTATTTAAAGGGACAGCGTACTGTAAAATTCTTATTCATTTGGGGCCAGATTACAAGTGGAGCAGTATTTAACTCTCCTGCTGGTGCGCTAAATCCACAAGAAGTAAGGGTTTTGCGCACGTTGGGTACTGCTTATATTATAAGCTGAAAGTAAAAAGTCAATGGAGCAAAAAAGTGGAAACAAAACACCGTACTCATGCATAAACGTGATTGTATATTTGCAAGTGCGCTTACCAGACATGAAAATATTAATATTTCCCATTCCAATGTTCTTCACATAGCAAAGTATGTTCTATTTATTCATAAATACATATTTCTACATTTAGCAAGCAAAGGTAGTGGAAATAGCGAGTTCCAGAAAAAGAATGCAAATACGGCACTCTATGCCCAGACTAGCAGGCAAGGAAATTCCGGTTTAAATTTAAAATATATTATATTATGTTAAAAATAGAGCTACAAAAACACACAAGTGGTTAAAAACAACAATGTGAGGCGATTCAAAATAAAAAATTTGATGTAGTGATGAGCTAATAATATTGTGCCTTTTTGTGCAATATTAGAAATCACTATACACCTAATAATGGGTTTTAGAGCTTGTTCTCTAGAACATTAAATAATTGATCAGAGTGGGTTGAGAGGGAAAATTTGTGTGAGGCTTGAAATATTTCCTGGTGATTATACCATCTAGCGCAATACAATAATAGTTTGTGAATATGAGTAAGTAGCAGATCACATTAAGGCTCACAAATAAATGCCAGCTCCCCAGTTCCTGTGTTTGAATATTAAAGTGTTGATGGGTGCATCCATAATACCCTTTCAACAGTCACTGATTGTAACTTAACTGTCTCAGCTTGTAGTAAGTATCAACAGACTAATACTGGTAATACTACTGTATAATTATTGTATAATGGATAAAATCAGGGTACACTATAGTATGCTTGAGACCACATAGGATTTCACCACTAATATTAAATAATACTGGAGTGCTAGCGGCTTAGGCCTCTATTTATGAAAGGTCTTGCGGACCTGATCCGACAGTGCGGATCAGGTCCGCAAGACCTCTCTGAATGCGGATAGCAATACGCTCTCCGTATTCAGCATTGCCCCAGCAGCTCACAAGAGCTGCTGGTACAACGCCGCCCCCTGCTGACTTGCGGCCAATCAACCCGATCATATTCGATCGGGTTGAATTGCGGCGATTCCTGTCCGCCTGCTCAGAGCAGGCGGACAGGGTTATGGTCTTTACACCGCTACTTCATAACTATTCAGAGCTTGATAGATAGGCCCCTTAGTCTTCAATTCATTACCGGTATATCAGCATATATGCATAATGAAGAGTCAGTTTAATATCAGCATTATCTAATTATCGGCCAGATGACGAGTTTTGCGTTAGGAGCTATGCAGTGCTAACGAGCAGTTTTTTCTCACCGCTCACTTACCTACAGCACTGGAATTACAGGTTTTTAAAAACCCGGCGTTAAAAGGAAAGAAGTGAGCGTAGAGCAAAATTGTGCTCCAAACCGCACTCCAATACCAGCGCTTGCAATGGGGAGAGCCGACTGAGAAAAAGTCTAGCACCTGCCAAAAAGCAGCGTAAAGCTCAGTAATGCAGCCCATTGATTCCTATTGGGAAACTAAAGTTATGTTTACACCTAACACCCTAACATAAACCCCGAGTTTAAACACCACTAATCATACACTTATTAACCCCTAATCTGCCGCCCACACATCGCCGACACCTACATTATTCTTATTAACCCCTAATCTGCCGCTCCGGACACCGCCGCCACCTAAAATATACTTATTAACCCCTAATCTGCTGCCCCCAACATCGCCGCCACCTACATTATATTTATTAACAGAAATGGATGTATATTTTACACCGAGGTGTAAAATATAGATAAGATGCGCCTATGGATAATATAGGGAAAATATAAAATATATTTATATAATAATAGATAACGTAATATTAAAACCACAATGGGGATAGATAACTTTGTGCAAAATGTCAATCCGTATTAGCAAAAAAATATATTGTATGCTTTATGTGTACAATAAGAGAATCCTTAGGGAAAAGAAAGGCTATAAAATAAATGTGCATAAAGAACAAAAAACATAAGTAACGCTGGGAAATAAAAACTAAAAAAATTGTGGTCTATGAATACATGTATGTTACAAACAGTGATTGGAAAACATAAGTGTCCTTTCTGTGAAAAACACAAAACATAACCGTTAAATTCTGAAGTCTGGAATATAAGCCAAAAAAGTGTTCAAAAGAAAAAAACAATGTTCGTGGTTTCAGGTGAATCTGCAAATGGATACAGGAGTTCGGTGTTTTTAGGCTGCTTCTCTTGGTGCTGGCGGTGAGTCAGGTATCTATAAGGTAGAGGAGAAAAGAGAGCGCCTCATAGTGTAGATATCACTGTGCAATTGAATGGTGAAGTGTAGTGTAATCCAATGGAAAGGTACTCACAAGTGAGGTGGCACTTTTCGCTAAAAAAGTGCAAGCAGGCAGGCTGACATTTGCAGCAGTCAGTAAGCTGACCAAAAAGGTGCAGTGGAATCTGGTTGGGCGTCTCACTGTCGGGATATCATCAGACAGGACCCTGGTGATGTTTGGAGCCGTGCTCCACGGAGTCTCTCTTTGTCCCGGTGTGAAACAATCTGTTTAAGGGGGACTGGTAAAAGCTGACTGATAAATGTCAGTAAGGTCTCAAGGGTTATAAAAACTGGCAAGAATTGGAAGAAATCCAAACTTAGCAATTTAAAACAGGTTTAATAGAGCTAATAACGCGTTTCTCTGCCGCTAGCTCCTGGCCGTTTCATCAGATAAAATATTTTAGCTAGGTAGTTATTAAATAGTTAATAACTATTTAATAACTATTCTACCTAGTTAAAATAAATACAAACTTGCCTGTAAAATAAAAATAAACCCTAAGCTAGCTACAATGTAACTATTAGTTATATTGTAGCTAGATTAGGGTTTACTTTATAGGTAAGTATTTAGTTTTAAATAGGAATAATTTAGTTAATTATAGTATTTTTATTTAGATTTATTTAAATTATATTTAAATTAGGGGGTGTTAGGGTTAGGGTTAGACTTAGATTTAGGGGTTAATACATTTAATATAGTGGCGGCGACGTTGGGGACGGCAGATTCGGGGTTAATAAGTATAATGTAGGTGGCAGTGATGTTAGGGGTGGCAGATTAGGGGTTAATAATATTCAATTAGTGTTTGCGAGGCGGGAGTATGGCGATTTAGGGGTTAATATGTTTATTCTAGTGACGGCGATGTCCGTAGGTAGTTTATGAGTGTTAGTGTAGTTTTTAGCACTTTAGTTATAAGTTTTATGCTACGGCGTTGTAGTGTAAAACTCATAACTACTGACTTTAGAATGCGTTACAGATCTTTGAGGTAGAGGGTGTACCACTCCCAGGACAGAAGTCCCATAGAAAAAAGGGTTTACAAAGTTTACGTAAGTCGTTTTGCGGTAAGGCCAAAGAAGTGTGCAGTGCCCCTAAACCTGAAAGACTTGTAATAGCAGCGGGCGTAAAAAAGCAACGTTAGGACCTGTTAATGCTGCTTTTTCACCTTAACGTACAACTTGTAATCTAGCCGTATATTTCTCCGTTGTCCCTTAGTTTGCATACATACTACAGTTAAATATGATAGACTCACACTGAGATTGTTATTGTTATACTTATTCACTGATTGCGCCGTACAATTAGAACCACTGACACCTCTCATAAGTCTCCCACTTTACAGCCTTGTTAGAGCTCTATATAATTTGGCTCATAGGCGTTAGCTCACAAGGTAAGCCTCAACAAAGTTAATTAAAAAGTGTCCTCTGATGCTGCTGACGCGTTTCGCCGATTCAGATGACGCTTTTAAATTAACTTTGTTGAGGCTTACCTTGTGAGCTAACCGCTATGAGCCAAATTATATAGAGCGCTTTACTTTCAACTTACAAACGCTAAATCCTACACACGCGATAAACTCCTTTTCGCTCACGCTTAACTGTAAGCACAACACTCGTAATCTGGCCCATAATGTATTTTCAATGATTTGTTATACCAGCTGCAGATTGTATAAGAAATAGAGGGTTTTGTTCTTTGAAACCACAACCCATTACAATGGATTGATCTTGCAGGGAAATCTGATTTCCTTATTTTATTAGTTTCTCTACACACACACGCTTCTTTATATTATCTCTGTCTCTATATCAAAGCCCATTACTTAGAAAGAACAATAGAAAATTAACATGTAGAAATGCTTATCTCTCCTACCTCCCACTGGGAGTATAATTTCTTCTTTTGGCTGTGTTTACACATCTTTTCTATAGTCTTTACTTAAAGGGACATAATGCTCATATGTTACATCACTTGAAACTGATGCAGTATAACTGTAAAAAGCTGACAGGAACATATCACCTGAGCATCTCTATATAAAAAAGGAAGATATTTTACCTCACAACTTCCTCAGCTCAGCAGAGTAAGTTCTGTGTAAAAAGGTATACTTCAGCTGCTCCCAGCTGCAGGTAAAAAAAAAAATGAAGAAATTAACTGCAGCCAATCAGCATCAACAGTGCTGAGGTCATGAACTATTTTACTGTGATCTCATGAGTCTTAACTCTCATAAGATTTCATTGTAAAAATCCTTAAACTGAATAAGGAAATAACATGAGAGTTCACAAGGCTTAATCCCTTAGCTGTCCCGGGACAGACATACTGATTTGCTGCTTAGAAGTACTTTACAATGGGATGTGGCTACTGAGGAACTTTGAGGTAAAATATCTTTCTTTTTTACATAGAGATGTTCAGGTGATATTTTCTAGTCATCTTTTTACAGCTATGCTGCATCACTTTCAAGTGTTTCAACATTTGGGTATTATGGCCCTTTAAGTATACAAAATTCAATGTTAAAGATAGGAAAAAGTCAAATTTCTAAGTTGCTCGCTCATATTTGTAAGTTGTCCAGGACCACTGGACTAATGGAAATTTCAAGCCCTGTAGATATATATACTATATACTATATATATATATATATATATATATATGTTTGTGTGTGTGTGTGTCTATATTAGAGTACACATGTTTATATATGCTTAAATATGTATGCACATATGTACACATACAAACACATAAATATAAACATGTATACATATATATATATATAGTATATATTCCAGTCAAACACTTTACCATATACCATATCCCTTTAGCCCTTTTAAAACATTTTATTTATAATATAATATGATATATTTTTGTTTAAAAAGTGTCTGAATTTGCACTAAATATTCTAGCGCAGTTTCGGCTTTCACTCCAGTGCACACTATGAGGCCTATTTATCAAGCTGCTAATGGAGCTTGAGGGCCCATGTTTCTGACGAGCCTGCAGGCTCGCCAGAAACAGCAGTTATGAAGCAGCTGTCTAAAGACCACTGCTCTATAACCCTGTCTGCCTGCTCTGGGCAGGCGGACAGAGATCACCACAATTCAACCCGATCGAGTACGATCGTGTTGATTGACACCTTGGCCGCGAATCTGCAGGGGGCGGCGTTGCACCAGCAGCTCACAAGAGCTGCTGGTGCAATGCTGAATACGGAGAGCGTAATGCTCTCCGCTTTCAGCGAGGTCTGTCGGACCTGATCCGCACTGTCGGATCAGGTCCGACAGACCTTTAATAAGTAGGCCTCTATAACTTTTTAACTTGTAAAATCAGTACAAATTAGCTCAGTCGCAATAGCTTTTGAAAGTAATGGTTGTTCTTTAGCAAAGTTGTCCATGCTTACCCTTCTCTGGTTCACATGCTTTACAATGGACTTATTCGTTAATGGTAGCACAGTCAAGAAAAAATTATTATCTTGTACGCTATTATTAGTGCACCACTTGAAATCTAGCCTATATTGATTTGACATATATTATTTTTAAAATATTTTTTTTCTTCCTAGGGTTATGACATTTGTTCCAGGAGTAGCTTATATGTTAGGATTCTCAGAAAAGCGTACTACAAATCCTCCTCATCAACTTGCTGTAAGAATATCATCTGCATCTTCACAAACTATTGATGCGATCATTAAAGTCCCAGAGGTATGATGAAATTACATTTATTGACAGTGTTATGGTTTTTCAAATAGAGGTCATATGTAAGCCCAATAGGCAGTGAATTACTGTAGTCCTTGTAAACTATATACACTAAAATGTAACTTTTAAACACAATTAGAAAAACCTCTTGAAATCCTATATGTATTTAATGTAACGCTTTTTAATGAGCTTTAATGAATAGCAAAGATTCTGGACAGGCTAAAGCTACAAACCTAGTGAACATTTTCCTATGCTTTTTCACACTTACATCAAAACATATTGACATGACAATGTTGATGTAAGCCATCTGAAATCTGTCAAAAAATGTTATAGGGAGGAATTAAATGCTCAACTAGTCTACTTTTTATGGATTAATATGAAATTGTAGCGGATGAGTAAGAAATGAGTTAATATTGAATGGTTTAGTAAGTTCTTCTTGTCTGACCTATAACGATTCTTCATTGACTCATAAAATCTATAAATATTTTTCTTCCCATTGTTATAGGTATTGATCATAGTGTAAATATTCTTTGACAGTGGACTAATTATTGTGTTTTTGTGACTTCCTTGTTAACTTATATACTAAATAGTAGGGACTGGTGACGGTCATTATAGATTTTGTTAAAGATCTAAAATATTTAGCAGTGCTTTGACAACAATATAGGGGTTAAAGGGACAGTCTAGTCCGAAATAAACTTTTATGATTCAGATAGGGCATGTCATTTTAAACAACTTTCCTATTTACTTTTATCACCAATTTTGCTTTGTTCTCTTGGTATTTTTAGTTGAAAGCTAAACCTAAGAGGTTTGTATGCTAATTTCTTACACTTTGAAGGCCGTCTCTTATCTGAATGCATTTTGACAGTTTTTCCCCACCAGAGGGTGTTAGTTCATGTGTGTCATATAGATAACACTGTGCTCGTGCACATGGAGTTACTTAGGAGTCATCACTCACTGGCTAAAATGAACGTCTGTCAAAAGAACTGAAATAAGGGGGCAGTTTGCAGAGGCTTAGATACAAGATAATCACAGAGGTAAAAAGTGTATTAATATAAATGTGTTGGTTATGTAAAACTAGGGAATAGGTAATAAAGGGATTATCTATCTTTTAAAACAATAACAATTCTAGTGTAGACTGTCCCTTTTAAGAGAAAATATAATTATTTAAAAGTAGCAATAGTTAGGGTTAGAAGATAAGCTTAATGATAAGGAGATAGGGTTTATGGCTAGGGGATAGAGTTTGAGATTAGGTTAGCCCCTTTATTTATATTTATTTCCAAGGGTTGGTGTATAGTTTTATAAATATATTGTAGCAGCCTTCTATGGCAAGCAAGAGTTTAAAAACAACTTTGTTAAATACAACATTTTACATAGTTGAAATGTCACACTACTTTGAAATGAAAACACAGATATGGTATTCTTCCATTAAAAACACATTAAAGGAACATTCTAACAAATATTTATTTATTATTAGAACATCTGTCTTTGACTTCGTAATCACATATGCACACACATGCACATTTGTTTGATGAGGCCAATAAACCAATCAGGAGCAGGCAGACTGATCAGTGGTGAGTCTACATGGTCACAAATACACACTGATCTTTTTATTGCATGCTCATTGTGCTCTGAATAAGATGGACAGTTAAAATGCACCCTCACTGGTGTTGTCCCTTCCTATATAACTATTACCTGGACCAGTTAGCAACACTCTTGACCACCTAGTCATGCCATGGACTACATAACTCTACTAGTACTGTATACCTCCATCCAGCAATTCCACCCACAGATATCCATGACTCAGAGCCCATTGATATATTTGACAGCATTTTGAGAAATGTCACACCAACCATAAGAATTCTCTGTGAGTTGCAGAAAGGACAAATGTGAAAAGGAGCACCTGGCACTGATAGCAACTTTTTTATTGATGCACATACAAATCAAATCATTATATTTTTACCTTGCATTTGCTTCTAGTTTCACAAAAATGATTTTTCCTCCACCTTCATAACCACACAGAAATCTACAGACATAATATGCTTAGATCATTCTGATAGGAATTGCAAAGAAACTTCATACGCGCCCAACCTCAGAGGTTTTGGATGACTGACATTGTGGTTTTTTATGTAATTGGTTGTGTGAAAGAAGGGAGTGAGGCTGTATGAGCATTTGCTCATGCAATGTTAAATTCAAGCATCATATGCTGTATTGGAGGCCCTGGCTGGGAACATTACATACATGGACATTGAAAATTAGCTTTTTCATTTCATGTATTACTTTACAGCTCTTCGAAATATTTTATAATGCTACTAGATGATAGCATTATATATATGTGTTAAACAATTATCAATTCCATACAAACGTAACAAAATAGTAAATCTACCAAAATATTATGGGCCAGATTACAAGTGGAGCACTAAATATTGCTTTCATGAAAGCAATATTTGCACTCCACTGTGTAATATCAGCGCACAATAATGTGTGCTGGTATTAAAAGTTGCTAGCAATGCAAAAGCGACCATGCATTCACATTGCTGGGAAGCATTGCGCTCATGAGAGCCTGCTTCTATAGGCTCCTATGGGAGCCTCATTCTGATGCCAGTGAAGGGGGTAAGTAGCTCAGCAATGGTAGCAAATTTAAATATATATGTATATGATTATATACATATATATTTACGTGTTAATATGTGTATATACTGTACATTAATACTGTATATATCTATATAAGCATATACATATATATTTACTGGGAACACACAGTCCCCATAGATCTCTATGTTTAGGTACTTTTCTGTGCTTTTTTTCCCTAACACCCTAGTGAAGTTATTTTATTAAAAAATAAAGATACTGCCATCTTTATTTTTTTTATATAATACACTAGACTGTAATTTGGGGGCATTTGGGGCATATTTATAAAATTAACCAGAGATCTGATCTCTGGTTAATTTTATAAGAGCTAATTGCTACCGCAAGCAATTAGCTCTTATATAATAATAATACAATAATTTATTTTCTAACAGACTTTCTGTATTCCTATCTCTTTTTTCTCTGATACTGTTTTCCAAAAGTCTTACAATATCTATGCTACAAACCTGCTGATGTAAACATAATTTGGATTGATGAGAAGAATCAATCGATTGTACAGTATACTATTTGGTAGTAAACCTTCAAAGAAAAAGGTTAATAATTTCCATCAGCTCTAACACATCATTAGTAACAGAAAGAAAATCAGGTACTTCATTCCAGTTACAAAGCCTGAATCAACCGTGGTTGAAAGCAATGGATGAATACAAGAGACAGCAAATATACATGTAAAGAGTGTCTTTGAAAGCAGAAGATAGGAAAATGACCTGTTTCTTTTATAACTCAAAGAAATTGCACTTTCTTGTGTCAATTTCCGACAGGATAAATAATGAAAGAGCTATTCTAGTGAAATAAAAACATCCTTCCCACATAGCTCTAAGATTAGTAATTATTTTAACATTAGTTGACGTATTATAGCTACTGCAGACAAAAGGACTATCTGCTAAAATTTGGTGCACTGCTTTAATTAAGTAGTATTATTTTATTCTTTTTGTTATTTACAACTGATTGTAATTTGATTAATCTCTGATTTTCTGAAACATTTTAACTTTCCCCCATTCCAGGCTTAAACGAACATAAAAAGTAAAACTTTTCTTTCATGATTCAGACAGAGAGTAAAATAATTAAAAAAAAATATTAATTCTTTTGGCATCATCTGTTAAAGAGCATACTTAGGTAGGTTTGAGAGTGTGCAAGTGTGTAAAGAAGTATAGGGGAAAAATATGTGCAAGAAATATGTTAACAATTTTATACTCTTTTGTATATATGTTACGGGTAAAATCAGAAATTGGGTAAATCCTAGGATAACCCGGGTAATCCTAGGATTACCCAGTGGCTGTGGGTTAAAGCCAATGTAAAATCATATTTTTGGCTTTACCTGGGTAATCCTAGGATTACCCAAAGGCTTCTGGATAAAGCTAATACAATCATAGATTGGGCTTTACCCTGGTAATGCTAGGAGGGTAGTGCTAGGAAAAAACACCAACAGTTAAACAAAATTAATGCTTACCTGATAAATTTCCTTCTTTCCGGGCATGGAGAGTCCACAAAATGTTCTAATTACTAGTGGGATATTCATTCCTGGCCAGCAGAAGGAGGCAAAGAGCACCCCAGCAGAGCTGTTAAGTATCACTTCCCTTACCCATAACCCCCAGTCATTCGGCCAAGGGGAAACAGAAAAAGAAGATAACACAAGGGTATAGAGGTGCCTGAGGACTAGACAAAAAAAAACTGCCGTCCTAGGATAACCCGGGTAATCCTAGGATTACCCAGTGGCTGTGGGTTAAAGCCAATGTAAAATCATATTTTTGGCTTTACCTGGGTAATCCTAGGATTACCCAAAGGCTTCTGGATAAAGCTAATACAATCATAGATTGGGCTTTACCCTGGTAATGCTAGGAGGGTAGTGCTAGGAAAAAACACCAACAGTAAAACAAAATTAATGCTTACCTGATAAATTTCCTTCTTTCCGGGCATGGAGAGTCCACAAAATGTTCTAATTACTAGTGGGATATTCATTCCTGGCCAGCAGAAGGAGGCAAAGAGCACCCCAGCAGAGCTGTTAAGTATCACTTCCCTTACCCATAACCCCCAGTCATTCGGCCAAGGGGAAACAGAAAAAAGAAGATAACACAAGGGTATAGAGGTGCCTGAGGACTAGACAAAAAAAAACTGCTGTCTTAATTTGAATAAGGATGGGTCGTGGACTCTCCATGCTTGGAAATAATTAAATTTATCAGGTAAGCATACATTTTTTTTTCTTTCCTATGGCATGGAGAGTCCACGAAACATTCTAATTACTAGTGGGAACCAATACCCAAGCTAGAGGACACAGAATGAATAGGGAGGGAGAACAAGAGAGGCGGACCTAAACTGAAGGCACCATCGCTTGAAGAACCTTTCTCTCAAAAGAAGCCTTAGCTGAGGAAAAAGTATCAAATTTGTAGAATTTGAAAAAAGTATGCAAAGAGGACCAAGTGACCACCTTACAGATTTGCTCCACAGAAGCTATTTTTTTGAAAGCCCATGAAGATAAAACAGCTCTAGTTGAATGAGCCGCAATTCTCTCAGGGGGCTGCTGTCCAGCTGTCTCATAAGCTAAATGGATAACACTTCTCAGCCAGAGAGAAAGAGTGGTAGAACTGGCCTTCTGACCCCTACACTTTCCAGAGAAAAGAAGAAACAGGGCAGAAGTCTGCCGAAAATCTTTAGTTGCTTGAAGGTAAAATTTAAGAGCACGCACAACATCCAAGTTATGGGAAAGACGTTCCTTCTGGGAAGAAAGGTTAGGACAAAAAGAAGGAACAACAATTTCCTGATTAATATTTTGATCCGACACTACCTTGGGGAGAAACCCCAGCTTAGTGCAAACAACCGCATTATCAACATGAAAAATAAGATAAGGGTAGTCACACTGCAGAGCCAAAATTTTGAAACTCTGCGAGCAGAAGAATTAGCAAGAAGAAACAAAACCTTCCAAGATAGTAATTTAATACTAACAGAATGCATCGTCTCAAACGGAGCCTGCTGCAAAATTCTAAGAACAAGGTTAAGACTCCAAGGAGGTGCAACAGATTTAAACACAGGCCTGATTCTGACCAAGGCATGAACAAAAGACTGAACATCTGGCAGAACAAACCCATCTGAAGAAAATCCAAAATTCGAGGAACCCTTTTGAATCACACCAATGAAGGTATTTAAACCATACCCTATGGTAAACTCTGTGAGTAACCGGTTTATGAGCCTGAAGCAAGGTATCTATGACTTTCTCAGAGAAGCCACATTTAGCCAAACTTAGAGGTTCAATCTCCAAGCAGTCAGCTTCAGAGAAACCAGATTTGGATGAAGAAAAAGACCCTGAAGTAGAAGGTCCTGTCTGAAAGGTAACCTCCACAGTGGAAGAGATGACATCATCACCAGATCTGTGAACCAGATCCTGCGAGGCCATGCAGGAGCTATTAGAATCACAGAAGCTCTCTCCTGTTTAATGCAAGCAAATACTCATGTAAGCAGTGCAAACGGAGGAAACAGGTATGCTAGGTTGAAGCTCCAAGGAACCACTAGAGCATCTACCAGAGTGGCTTGAAGATCTCTTGACCTTGAACTGTACTTTGGAAGCTTGGTGTTTTGATGAGACACCATCAGATCCAACTCCGGAACTCCCCACCTGAGAGTTATCTTTCTGAAAACCTCTGGATGGAGAGCCCACTCTCTGGGATGATAAGTCTGCCTGCTTAGAAAATCCACCTCCAAGTTATCCACCCCTGGTATGTGGATGGCAGAAAGATGGCAATCGTGAAACTCCGCCCACTGGAGAATGCAAGATACCTCCTTCATTTCCAAGAAACTCCGATTTCCACCCTGGTTATTGATGAAGGCCACCAAGGTGATGGTGTCCAACTGAAATCTTATAAATCGGACCAAAGCTAGTTGAGGTCAAGCTATTAAAGCATTGCTCTCAACTCCAAGATGTTTATTGGAAGAGATGACTCCACTGGAGTCCACAGACCCTGTGTGTTTAAATAAAAAAAAACTGCTCCCCAGCAGTTGGCATCCGTGGTAACAATCATTCACGAAGGCCTCAGGAAGCATGTGTCCCGAGACAAATGGTCCTGAGAAACCCGCCATGAGAGTGAGCCTGTTGTTGGGGAATCCAAATTGATCTTCTGCGAGAGATCTGAGTGGTCTCCGTTCCATTGATTGAGCATGCATAGCTGCCGAGGTCTCAAATGGAACTGAGCATAAGGAATGATGTCCATGGAGGCAACCATCAGTATTTTCACCTCCATGCATTGAGCCACAGATGGATGAATAGCAGACTAGAGAGACAGACAAGAAATATGAAACTTGGATTTTCTGATGTCACAACGTACTTTTAAAGGTTCTCGGACAGACCAGACTGTTATCTGATGGACATTTGTCTGTCAGATTATTATCTGTGTCACACGCATTCTGTCTGAGAACCTTTAAAAGCACGTTGTGGGGGGTGGGACCCATGGTTAGGCTTCCAGAGGCAGTTGCGGCGCCCGAGGCTCTGATTAGAACTGAACTCTCTGGAGTGTATCTGCCCTCGACTGTTAATGCATGAACTTATCTTATTTTTTTGTGCATCCAGTGACCTCACAGAGACATGAACCATTTAGATCATGCATTAACGGAGATACCGTCCAGAAAGTTCTGTACTAATCAGAGCCTCGGGTGCCGCAACTGCCTCTGGGAACCTAACCATGGGTCCCACCCACCACAACGTGCTTTTAAAGTTTCTCAGACAGAATGCGTGTGCAACAGACAGTCTGGTCTATCCAAGAACACAATGGGGGATATTTATCAAGTCGTCAACTTTCTTGAATTCAACGGCACCAATATGCTCACCTAACATTGCCTAACATCGTGGCCACGGACCTGAATAGACTCTCCATATTTATAAAAAATTCAGGCAAAAAGACGCGCACCAAGTATGGGGCAATGAGCATCGGACTGTTGTTAAATAGCATTCATTGATCTCGTGTCTATTCGGCTTTTTACCAACTTTATTTATACCCTGTCACTAAATGCCACCACTGTACTAAAATGTTTAACCCCTATCCCGCCGCTCCTGGACCCCGTGGCCACCTAAATAAAATTATTAACCCCTATACTGCTGCTCCTGGACCCCACCACCACCTAAATAAATGTTTTAACCCCTATCCTGCTGCTCCCGGACCCTGCCGCCACCTTAATAAATGTATTAACCCCTAAACCTCTGGCCTCCCACATCACTACCACTAACAAAACCTATTAACCCCTAAACTGCCACTCCCAGACCCCGCCATCGAAATAAATGTATTAACCCCTATACTGCCGCTCCCGGACCCGGCCGCCACCTAAATAAATGTATTAACCACTATCCCGCTGCTCCTGGACCCCGCCGCCACCTAAATAAATATATTAACCCCTATACCAACGCTCCTGGACCCCGCCGCCACCTAAATAAATGTATTAACCCCTAAAACTCTGGCCTCCCACATCACTACCACTAACTAAACCTATTAACCCCTAAACTGCCAGCCCCCCACATCACCATAAACTAAATTAAGCTATTAACCCCTAAACCTAACAAGCCGCTAACTTTAAATTAAAATTACAACATCCCTATCTTAAAATAAATTTAAACTTACCTGTAGAATTAAAAGAATCTATTTTTAAACTATTAATTAACCTACCCTAACTATTATATTACACTTAAAATAAACTAGCAATTAAATTAACTAAATTACATATTAAAAAAACCCTAACCCTACTCAAATTATTTAAATCTACTATTTAACCTTATTAAAAATTACTAAATTACAAAAAAAATAAACGCTAAGTTACAAAAAATAAAAAACACTAAATTACGGGGGGGGAAAAAATACTAAAGGGCATTTGTATGAGCATTGCCCTTAAAAGGGCATTTAGCTCTTTTACCTGCCCAGACCCTACTCTAAAAATAAAACCCACCCAAAAAACCCTTAAATAAACCTAACACTAATCACCCCTGATGATCCACTTACAGTTATTAAAGTCCCGCTTGAAGGATCCATCCAGCTGGCAAGAAGTTTTCATCCGGGCGGCAAGAAGTCTTCATCCGGGCGGCCTCTTCCAGCTGGCGAAGTCTTTATCCAGATGGCATCTTCTATAGCCATCCAGCACGGAGCGGGTCCATCCTGAAGACATCCGGCGGGGAGCTTCTCTTCACCCAATATCGCCACCACTATACTAAAGTTATTAACCCCTATTTCCTTGCAGCCCAACATCGCCCACACTATAATAAATCTATTAACCCCTATTCCGCTGCTCCCCAACATTACCGCCACTAAATAAAGCTATTAACCCCTAAACAGCCAGCCCCCACATCACAACAACCTAAATTAAACTATTAAGCCCTAACCCTAACCCTAAACCTAACCCTAACACCCCCTAACTTTAACATAATTAAAATAGAGCTAAATTAAAGTTACAATTATTAACTAAATAATACCTATTTGAAACTAAATACATACTTACCTGTGAAATAAAACTTAAGCTAGCTATAATATAACTAATAGTTATATTGTAGCTAGGTTAGGTTTTATTTTTATTTCACAGGTAAGTTTGTATTTATTTTAACTAGGTAGTTAGTAAATAGTTATCAACTATTTACTAACTAGTCTACCTAGTTAAAACTAGGTTACACTAAAACCTAACATAACAAAAATTAACGAAATTATCCAAAATAATAAAAATGATTTCTATTCTATTACCCTTTAAAAAAAAAATCCACCCCAAAATAAAAACCCTAATCTATAAGGCGTTTTGTAGGGCATTGCCCTAAAGAAATCAGCTCTATTCCTACAAAAGAAAAACACCCCCTAACAGTATACAAACCCCCACCCCCCAAACACACAAAATAAAGTAAAACCTAATCTACCCATTGCCCTGAAAGAGCATTTGTTTGGGCATTGCCCTTAAAAGGGCATTCAGCTCTATTATGAAATGCCCAACCCCTAATCTAAAAATAAAAACCCACCCTAAAATGAAAAAAAAAATGTACACAAAATAGCAAATAAATTATCCAAAATAATAAAAATTATTCATATTCTAATACCATTTAAAAAAAAACACCCCAAAATAAAACCAACTAACATTACAAGCCCCAACCCCCCCAAACCCATAAAATAAAAAAAAAACTATCTAAAAAATCTGATCTACCCATTGCCCTGAAAAGGGCATTTGTATGGGCATTGCCCTGAAAAGGGCATAACGCTCTTTTGCTGCCCTTAAAAGGGCATTCGGCTCTTTTAAGAGTGCCCACCCTAGACTAAAAAAAACCCACGCCAAAAATCCTTAACAAAACCTAACACTAACCCCTCTTTAGGTACTCAGAGTTGTTGAAGTCCTGCTTAAACAATCTTCATCCCATTGGCTCTATCTTCATCCATCGCGGGACTGGCATCTTCTTCATCCCTGTGGAGACGGAGCGGCAATGTGCGGAGGCATAGGTCCAGGCGAAGGTCCAAGGCGGAGGTCCAGGCGGAGGTCCAAGGTGGAGGTCCATTGATCTGACGATAGGAATTAGGGCAGCTAAAATCCTATTGGCTGTTCAAATAAGCAAATAGGATTTAAGCAGTTCTCATTCTATTGGCTGATTCGATTCAGCCAATAGAATGAAAGCTGATTAAATCCTATTGGCTGATCTGAACAGTCAATGGGATTTTAGTAGCCCTAATTCCTATTGGCTGATTTAAATTTTTCAGCAAATAGGTATGCAATGGTACCCCCAGTATAAAAGGGATACCTTGCATTTCAATCCTCAGTGTGCGGCAGATGATCGTATGAAGAGGACCTCCACGTTGGATTGATGGACCTCCACCTGGACCTCTGCCTTGGACCTCCACCTAGACCTCCACCTTGGACCTTTGCCTGGACCCTCGCCTGGACCTTCGTCTCTGTGCATCGCCATTTATCGATGTGCGGCGGACATGATCCGCTATATCTGATCATGTGCATCCGCAGATTTATAAAATGGACCCCAATGTCATATTTTAGTAATAAAAAAGCTCTTTTTTTATTTTTATTGATTTGCGCCAGAAGTTTCCCTGATTTATTACTAAATCTATCATATTTAGCAGCATACTTGATATCATTTTTAATAGTCATACTGGTGAAAAAGTTGTCTCTTTGTTTTAAATACTTTAATTACTTCTACATAGATCTCTAATGTATCTAGTGTATGCATTTATTAAACTGATTTGTTACCTGTTCTTTCCTTTGTCCAAGGTCTTCCTAAATTTACACAAATAAGACATAATTTCTCCCCGTAGAACAGCCTTCCCAGCTTGCCAAAAGATATCTGTTTTTTCCATATACCCCAAATTGTTTTGTTTATATGCTTAATTCTGAAGAAAAAAAGAAACAGAGGCGCCAACATGGCCTAGTACCATTAGGCAGATGGATATTAAAATATATGAGAAAGGGTACTCACAAACACAGCGCACCCAATAGTGCTAGTGGGGCAGACTGGAACTTTGTAGTGGTCCAGCTCAATTTGAAAGGTACGCAGGGCACTTAAACGCAGGCTTGATCAGCAATACATCAAAGGTGTCTGCAAGGAGTTACTAAAAAGAGCTACCATAGCCTAGTACAGTCCAATCAAGTGTAAAGGTAATATAAGGTCACACTTAGAATCAGTACTGCACCTCCAGGTGCAGTAGCAGAAAGCTGGGACTTCTCAGTCACCCAGTAGACCACTCTCTTGGCAAACAGAATCTTCGCCAAAGCTTCACGAACCGGCGTGAAAAAATTCCATACAGCAGCAAGTGTATCATAAAAACAAATATTTTTATTTAAAAACAGAGCAACACGTTTCTCAGCCTCTCAGGGGCTGTTTCCTCAGGCTATTCAGTGTGGAAATTTCTAATACACTTGCTATTTAACTAAGCTGTCTTAATCAATGATAGGTTAATTAGTAACTATCAACAGCTTAGAGTGAAATGCTGTTGCAAGGGTTGCCATGGTGACTAAAGTAAACTCCTATCTAAATAAAAAACAAGATATTGTTAAAAGTTAAAGCCATCATGTCAACCCTGCATCAGCAGCAATAGCAACAATGCATATATGTATATATACAATATAGAACACATCAAAGCATACATTTATAAAACCAAAAAAACTTGCACAATCAGAAAGTATACAAATCTAAAATCACGATTGATATGTGATCTGTGCCAGCATACAAACATAACTGCGAGATAGCAGCAAAAAATATGCATACAGAAAATTATGCTAATACGAAAAATACACACAATATATACCAAAAATTAATAAATTAAAAATAAATTAAATATAAATTAAACAAGGCCCCCAAACATACAAGGTTCCATTAGTAATAAATAACACATTGACCCAACACAGGATATATAGACTAACCCAAAAGGTAACATCAATATAATAATTAAAAAAATGTGTGTTGTGTAAAGCATCTTTCTCTATGTTTGCCAGGGCACTAGCTTATTGCAACATTGAATACATTTTATAAAAAACCTTGATTCTAAAATTATTTCATACACCTATACATAAAACTAATCGTAAATGAATGTTATCTTAAGACATAGAATTGAAAGATACAATGCATTCGATATAATTAATAATCAAAACAACCCCTACCATATAGACAATGATAATTTGAACAAGCGATAGCAACAATAACATTGCACTCGACTCGAAGGAACTTCTCTCTAAAGGGGGCATGGGATGGTTGTCACCCAATCAGAACAACCACTTCAGGCTAACGTGGATGAATTGGTGACATAATCGCCTACACCCACAGAGGTCCGGCCTCCAAACATTACCAAGTCATTCTGTACTTGATGAACGCGATATGTTCTAAATAATTTACATTATTTATACAACATATATACAACAATCTGATGCCCAACTGTGTGTTTGTGATCCTACATCTATCCAGATCAGAGAGTCTCACTATTGGCAAGTTTAGTTGTGGTAAACCCTCGATTGGTCATTCCCATACAAGAGGGTGTGTATTTTAAACAAAACAATCAAATTGGGGCTAAACAAACCAACATAGAGGAGGTGATCCGATTGGTCAACTATACAGGACCCCACCCCCAAAGTGACTAATGACTCCCAATTGAGGTGGGGGGAATACGCTTCATCTGGAAAAAACCTATCAGTGAACTAACGTTATGGGCAAAATGACCGACATAAAGTGTCTATGTCAAACAATAATAAAGGTATAAAAAACGGAAAAAATCCTAAATAGTGGCATAATTCATAATATACATGTGTGATCACTAAAAAAGATCTAGTGGAACCTGTTTTAATTGTTCTGATACATATTGAGTACAAAGAACACTATAGTCCCTATTATTGAATCCAAAGATGGAAACTGTGTGCTAGCTAACCTGACAAATAAACTCCTATATGAAGTGGGAAAAATAATTGACGAAAATATAGGGATAGAACCATTTTACCTAATATGTGTGAAGTGACTAATACTAGTGATATAAAATAAAAAATCCTAACCTAATATATGTAGTGTCATAGTGTAATAAAATGTTGATGAGAGTTTGAGAAACATAAAATTGTGTGTATTATCCCTTGAGAAGTGTGAAATATACTCCAACTCACTAATCTTAGTGTAAGTCAGGAAAATTAAACTAACCTTCTATAGAAAACCCATACTAAATACCTAGATGTACCGCCGTACATCTGATATAATATATAATGTATAGTGAAAAAGTGATTCCTTTATCACCGTTAGAATTTTTTAATAACCTATAAAAATCGGTATATATAATCACACAAATTCAGACTAAAACCTTAAGAATATCTAAAGAGAGTGAATGATGATAGTGATGTAGGTGCAGTAAATAGAATATATGTATGTAGAATAGAAATAGTGTTAATAAAGTGTCTCCCTAGTTATATACTAATCGCTAAACTAATAGTGTCAAATGTGACGTTATGATGTATATAATAATAAAAATAGGGACTCAATCAGAATTCCTTTGATAAACATCCTCCTTTCAACTAACCTCTATTATTAGGTATATATGAAAAATAACATAGGAACAAACTAGGACCCTCAAGAGGGAAGGTTGTAGATAATAGTGTTATGATTTATGTGGTTGATAGATATCTATTTATGATTTAATAAATTGTGATGTTTTAGTATATATGATATAGAAAATAGGTCCCCTAACAAGTGCTGGACCTTAAATTATTTGTGATATTTATATTATAAAAGGGTAATACATGTAAATATGAACGTATATCAGAGACAAATGTACTTGTGTACACATACACATAATATGCATGTGTACACCCATAAAAGGTGTATGCATACACAAACATATACATGTGTAGATTGAGGGGAGTGTGTATATATACACACGTATACACATATATAGGGTATAGGGGTATTAGGACCAATTCAAGAGAATGCAGCCATATCCAGATTCTCATTCTATCAACCACATATATCATAACACTAGTATCTTCAACTTTCCCTCTTGAGGGTCCTAGTTTGTTCCTAGGTTATTTTTCATATATACCTAATAATAGAGGTTAGTTGAAAGGAGGATGTTTATCAAAGGAATTCTGATTGAGTCCCTATTTTTATTATTATATATATTATAACGTCACATTTGACACTATTAGTTTAGCGATTAGTATATACCTAGGGAGACACTTTATTAACACTATTTCTATTCCTACATACATATACAGTATATTCTATTTACTGCACCTACATCATCATCATTCACTCTCTTTAGATATTCTTAAGGTTTTAGTCTGAATTTGTGTGATTATATATACCAATTTTTATAGGTTATTAATAAATTCTAACGGTGATAAAGGAATCACTTTTTCACTATACATTATATATTATATCAGATGTATGGCGGTATAACAGTTCAGGGGTAAACCAATAGAATGGTCAGGAACAGGCAGGTGTCAGCAACAAAGATAATCCAGCAGTATAACAGTTCATGGGTAAACCAAATTAATGTTCAGACAGGCAGAGTTCAGTAACAATATGGCAATCCAGCAGTACAAGGGTTATTTTAAGCAAGCAGAGCGGTCAGACAGGCAGATTTCAGTAATGATATGGCAAGCCAGCAGTATAAGGGTTAAGCAAGCAGAGTGGTCAGACAGGCAGAGTTCAGTAATGATATGGCAATTCAGCAATATAAGTAATACAGCACCCAGGAGCACACACAGTAACACCTATACTTGGGCAGTGTAGTAAGGGAAATAGAGTACTTACATAGTCGCAGATTGATGCCAAGGAGAACACACAGGTGCAATCAGGAGTGGCATTCAGGAGAGAGAGACAGTGTGTGGCGCTGACATCTATGGCAACAGCCATAGCAATGAGTCACCACTGCCGCGTCTATGGCAACAGCCATAGCGAGAAGTGGTGCGGCAGCGGCAGCGTGACATAGCCCCCTTCCTAAAAGTTACCTCCGGGAACCAAAGTCGGCTTGGAGGGATAAGCAGCATGAAACCTGGAGACCAAGAAGGAGCATGCACATCACAGGCAGGAATCCAGGAACGATCTGCCACAGAGTAACCCTTCCAATGCACAAGGTACTGCAGTTGCCTGCACCTGTATCTGGAGTCCAGGATCTTAGCAACATCATACTCAGGTTCAGCATGAATCAAGAGCGGAGAGAGAAGAGGTTTGAGTCAAGAATATCTGTTCCTGATGTAGATGTCGAAGACTGGGTGTATGCGCAGGGTTCTGGGCAAGGCTACTTTGTAGGCAACAGGAGACAGTCTTTTAAAGACCCTGTAAGGTCTGATATACCTAGGCCCTAATTTATGACAGGGTTGACATAGACGAACATGTTGAGTAGAAACCCAGACACGTTCACCTACCGAAAAGGCACATACAGTGGCTCGATGATGATTAGCAAAACTCTTGTATCTGGAGACAGCTGAAAGTAACTGACATAGAATACGTTGCAAATGAGTTGTGAGCTCAGTAAAGTGTTGATTTGCATCTGGAACCCCTGTAGACTGAGTGTAAAGAGGAAAGACACAAGGTTGATAGCCTGCTGCAGTTTGAAATGGAGAACATCATAGAGAAGAGTGCCAGTGAGTATTCATTGCCAGCTCAGCTAGGGGCGACAATCCAGACCAATTAGAAGAGAATTGAAATAAGCTCTGAGATCTTGATTCGCTCTCTCTGTTAGCCCATTAGTTTGGGGATGGTAGCCAGAAGACAAGGAAACAGTAGTTCCAATCAATTTGCAAAAAGCTTTCCTTAAGGTAGAGATGAATTGAGGACCTCTGTCAGAAACAATGTTCACAGGAATGCCATGAAGTCGTACCACATGTTTAATGGTATAAAATGAGCAAGTCTGGAAAATCAATCCACCACAACCCAGATAACAGTATGATGGTCAGAAGGAGGGAGGTCTACAATAAAATCCATGGTTATGTGTGTCCAAAGTTGTTTGGGAATGCACAATGGTTAGAGTAAGCCATGAGGCAAGGATTGGGGAATCTTATTGGCAGCACAGGTCATGCAGGCCTTTACATAATCCTGTGAGTCAGACTTCATGGTAGGCCACCATACATGTTGGGAAAGAAGCCTAAAGGTTCTTGTCAGACCAGGATGTCATGATAGTTTGCTGTCATGAGCCCAGGATAGCACAGGGGTGTGAAGGTTCGGAGGTACAAAGAAGATCTCAGGAGCCGCAGGGGCTTCAGTAGGCTTTCTAGACTGGGAATGTTGCAGTCTTTGTAGTAGAGAGGTGTTAAGTTGAGCAACCACACATGAATGGGGTATGATGTGATTGATAGGAGCTTTAGAAGAGTCACTAGACTGAGGAAACCGATGGAAAAGTGCATCTGCCTTTTTATACTTGGTCCCAGGAAGATAAGAGACTACAAAGTTAAAACAGGAAAAGAGTAAGGCCCACCTGGCCTGTCGAGGATTGAGTCAATGAGCAGTCTCTAGGTACGTCAGATTCTTGTGGTCAGTGAGAATCTGAATGGGGTAGGTGGTACCCTCTAGCCAATAATGCCATTCAGTCAAGACCATCTTAATGGCTAAGAATTCATGATTACTCTGATCGTAATTCCTCTATGCTGGAGTAAAGTGTTTGGAAAAAAAGGCTACAGGGTGCAACTTGGAGGTTAAAGGATTCCATTGGGTTAATACTGCTCCAGCTCCTATCTCAGAGGAATCAACCTCTAAAGTAAACTGCAGGTCAGGATGGCCAAGGAACTGGATCTGATCTTGATCAAACTCACATTTCTCCAGTTTGTTTACTAGAGAATTGTCCCTGAGGTAAAGAAGTATATGTTTTACATGCTCATGATGCTCCTCAAGGGTGGAGGAGAATATAAGGATGTCATCCAGATAGATGATGATTAAGGAGGTCACGGAAGACATTGTTGACAAATGCTTTGAATACAGCAGGGGCATTAAACAGCCCAAAAGACATTACAAGGTATTCGTAATGCCCGGATCTCGTGTTAAAGGCAGTCTTCCATTCATGTCCTGGGAAGATACGAATTAGATTTTACGCCCCATGTAGGTCCAACTTAGTGAAGTAGCGAGCATTTTGTAGCGAATGGTATTGTTCAGTAATCATAGGAATAGGATAGCGATTCTTGATAGTGATGTTGTTTAGGGCTCTGTAGTCGACACAGGGTCTGAGTCCACCATCCTTTTTACTGACAAAATAGAAGCCAGCCCCAGCAGGAGAAGAGGAAGGGCAAATAAAACCTTTAACTAGGTTCTCTTGGATATATTTCTCCATGGCCTTGGTTTCAGCTTTGGAGAGTGGATAAGTCCTCCCTTTAGGAAGTGGGGCTCTAGGAAAGAGGTCAATTTTGCAGTGGTAAGGACGGTGGGATGGCAGCACATCAGCTTCTTTCTTTTCCAACACATGGATGGATTGAAGGGGTCTGCAGGCTAGTTATGGGGATGTGGTGCAGTGGAGTAACCTTAGCCAGGCAGGAGTGGAAGCAGGATGTACCCCAGGAGGCCAACTGTCCCTCAGTCCAGTTGAACTGTGGATTATGTATATGAAGCCAAGGAAGACCAAGGATAATTGGTTGTGCTAGAGAATGAATAATATCAAACTGCAACTGTTCGGTATGAAGGACTCCCACAGTCATAGTTAGGGGTGCAGATTTGAAATGGATTAAACCTGATCCAAGGGGAGTGCCATCCAGAGTAGTTATTTTAAGACATTGTTTTTTCTGCAGAAGGATATGCAATCTGGTACATGTACTGTATATGAATATATGCGATCATGTTTGTGACTTGCGTCGTATTTGACGTGAGAATGATCCGCCGTAGTTAACAAAGCGTCAAGATCATCAAATGTTGAAATGTTTGATGAAATATATGCTCCCGCGATCTCATTCCGATGCAGATTGATGCTTGCATCATTACAGATGTTTCGAATTTACATTTGACTATATTTGACCTTTTCCCAATTTATCTAACATTTAACAGGTACGCTTGCGTTTATTCTGACGCAACATACCTAGTTTTCAAACCGCCACCCTTAAGGCCACAGATGACATAGTAATCAATGGGAGTCTGAAAACACAGAAAGCTTATGTTCGATGCTGCAAGAGAATGAAGCACATTATATAATAAAAGTAAATTAGAAACTTTATTAAAATTGTATACCCTTTCTAAATCAAACAATATTATTGCTCCACATTTGATGCACTAGTAGATATAGGGATAAAAATGAAAAATACATTACTACTTACGGATTATGTTACATCTTTGTCTCTCATTACAAAGCAAGGAGATAATATTATTTCTCCAAATTTGGTGCAAAATATTGCCCCAAGCTTGTTGCACTAATAGATATAGAGATAAAAATGAAATAAATGGACAACATAATATAGCTAACTTCCTTTTTATTTTTTGATAAATCTATTTGCCTCATGTTTAAGGCATATAATACAAGTCCCACTCTCCACTTCGCACCGAATTTGACGCAACACTTTTTGCACCAATTATGACTCAAACTCCTAAACAAACAAACACGCTAGTGAATTTTTCAACCACTTTTGATTGGAATAGGCATAATCACATGATTTATGACATCAACCAATCTGATTCAAATATACATTTTAAACTATCACTAATGAATCAAATTGCTTGATACTTGTGTCATTGATCACTCATCATAACTTGTAAGTGCCATTTGTTACATTGTGTATTATACTTTGAAAGTATGTATATGTGAAATTAGTATTAAAGATAAACATTGATGCTGACATTAGGATACAAAGTGCAATATTTTAGACAATTATTTTAAAATTCAAATGATGTTTGATTCAATATAATCTTAAACTGATAGCTCTAAGGGATAGCCCACCTACCATTAAAGTACCATAAAACAGGTTGAGATCTCTGCATATCCTAAAAGGGCTAATTAAGTAAAAAATTGTTTGCATAAAAAAATTGTTTAAAAATTGTTGGGAAGTATTTTAAAATAATTTTCAAAAATAAGCAAAAATACTTAAAATAGCCATGCTGTCTGGACACTGTGCTCCACCCCTCTTATCAGTGTTTAGACACAGGCATTGTATTTCAACGGAGTTCACAGCTTCTAGGCATGCTCCATCAGATAATCCCTATTCATTTGTGCATTTTACCAAAGCAACAATGCATATAGCTACAGCCATAAAAGGAATTGTGTGGGGGGAGTTAGAGCTTTACAATTGAGAAACTTCAAAGAAAGGGTTAATGGTGAGGCACTGCAGTATAAATTTGCAGGTAAAGTAAATAATGTACATATTTTTATATTTTGTCTCTATCTCAACTTGTTTTATGTCCCTTTAAACTGTCATGAATCAGATACAGCAGAAATTAAAATCACCTCTTTACTGTCATGCTATTTTCAGTGTATTTCTTCCTTCTCTTGAATTTCTTTTTCAGTAAGAAATGTCATCTTATATGCCAGCCCATTTTGTAACACCTGTGTAGGGGTAGTTTATAAAACTAGATTGCAATAAGGAGGGGTTACACAGGTACAGAGAGAAAACTGGCCCAGCTCTTAAAATATCCATTGATTGCAAATAAATACATATGATACCCTGATTACATGTTATATCCACAATTATTCCTGCTCAGAATAATAATAAATTTACACTACATACATATAATACATATAGTGGTATAAATAAACAAAGAGATATGAAAGACAACATTGTTTAGAACAAAAAAAGGAATTTAGGGACCTGTAAATATGTTTGAAAAAGATTTCTGACATAACACACACACACACACACATATATATATATATATATATATATATATATATATATATATATATATATATATATACTGTATATATACAAATATGTGCAAAGTATATATATATATATATATATATATATAAATATATATATATATATATATATATATATATATATATATATATATATATATATATACATTAACATAGTATCATATAACATATTTTTTTTGTATAACAAATAAATATAAAAATATTGTTGAGGTATAAATCTAGCTATTTATTGGACATTAACAGATGAAAAATTAAAGATTAGCTTTAGAGAAATGTGCTTGTTCATGGACAGTAATGAAATGGTATAAATAAAGTTGGGAAAAAACGTAATAACCGCAACATCGATGACTGTTAGTTAACTACAGTCCGATGCTCATTGCGCCGTACTTGCAGCGCGTGTTTTTGACCATTTGTTTTTATAAATAAGGGCATTGTATGCAGATCCACGGCAGCGATGTCTGACAAGCATATTGATGCCATCGAATGCACCGAGATTGACGCTTTGATAAATATCCCCCTAAGTGTTTAATGCTCCTTTAATGGTTTACAATGAACAAATGCTATGCAACTTTGAAGGGATATAGAAAACTAAATACATTTTGGGCTAGATTATGAGATTATGAGTGACGCACTAACTGTTGCACGCAAGTGATAAGGGTTTTTTTTTTTATGCCTCTTTGCGTGCATCAAAAGTACTGCACATATAACAAGTTAAAAGTAAATGCGCTAGTTTTAGTGCAAACAAGTATAACGTGCATCAGGTTAGTACATTTACAATCATAATAAAACTATCTAATAATAATATAAATAAAAAATGCATGCAAACGTTACAAGAGCTCAAAGATATGAAGTCTTAGGTATTAGAAAAACAAAAAAAGGACTGCAAAGGGTTTTAACACAGAGATACATACATATACATGTCTTCTAAATATATATATATATATATATATATATATATATATATATATATATGTGTGTGTGTGTGTGTGTGTGCGTGCATTTTATGTTTGTATGTGTGTACATATGTATTTACAGACATATAAATGCATATAAAAACTTAAACACATATGCATACATATATATGAGTGCATTGGAGCTCTTTGCAGACAAGTAGCTAAAAATATGTAAAATAATTTTTATGCAATATTCATATTTTATAAAGGGCTTAACTATTTATTGTAAACATTTTGCATTCCAATGTTTTATTACATAGGGGAATAAGTTCTAAGTATTTTTAAATATATATATATATATATAGATAGATAGATAGATAGATAGATAGATAAATAGATAGATAGATAGATATATAGATAGATAGATAGATAGATAGATAGATAGATATGTTAAATATATGTGTGCAACAATTATTGGCACCCCTATGAATTCATATGAGAAAAATATATTTGAAGTATATTCCCATTGTTGTTTTAATTTTTTTAGTACACCTGGGTGACTAGGAACAGGAAATTGTTCAACCATGACTTTCTGTTTCACAGGGGTATAAATATGAGGTAACACATAGGCCAAATGACCTTACTCATTCATCACAATGGGTAAGACCAAGGAATATAGCTGTGATGTGCAGCAAATGGTTGTTAAGCTTCACAAAATAGGAAGTGGCTATAAGAAAATAACAAAAGCATTGAAAATGCCCATTTTTACCATCAGGACAATAATTTAGAAGTTCCATTAAGCTGGAAATGTTATGAATTAACCTTGAAGAGGGGGCGTATGTATATATTGTCTCAATGCACTGTGAAGAAAATGGTTTGAGGGGATGTTTTTCTGCCAGAGGACATGGACATTTTGTTAGGATACATGGCATCATGGACTCTATCAAATATCAAACAAACAACCAAGATTCGTGAGAACTGAGATGTAAGCAAGAGCTAGACTGGCCAACCTCACTAACTGCACTTCTCACAACTTGTGCAGTTGATTAGGATTAGGGGAAAAAAACAACGTGTGGAGGTGGCGCCTACGGCTGTCTAACTGTACAATTAAATTGCTAAATTACTAAATTAAGTAAAAAATGCGTATATCATTTTATAGAAAAGAAGAATTTGCAAATTGCTATAATGAAAAAAGTGTTTTCAATGTATTAATATTGGCATAAAAAAGCAGTCATTCATAACATACTAAATAATAAAATAATAAAATGATCTATAAATGTAACACCGGTGTTATACTAAAAAGCTTCAAATGTTATTAACTCCAATCAATAAACACTTTAAAATGTTAACATAATATAACAGATCTCTATGGATCACTCTCAGATATGGATAGAATTGCGTACAATTTTACATGAACAGATTGTAGGTGGTTAGTTCATCAATACATAGATCACTATATGGTAAAGAAAAGTCTATAGGTATAAGTCGGTTTTGGCTAATATTAAAACAGCCACAGTGGTACTGTCCTTATTTTAGACTTCAAGTTTGTAAGTTTTCCTCGGTGTTGATTAAAAGGTTGCAATGTGTCAAATAAAGCCTCAAGCGGTGTCTCTCACTAACCCAATGATTCAGCTGTGGGGGCGGAGTCTCTATTTCTGCCGCTTGTATTTGAAAGTGATACCAATCCAATTAAGAGTGTTAAGTTGTAAACAAAGTCTCTATTTTAAGTGTGCACACTTACAATGTTTCCTCAGCTCCTTTAATATGCTCCTACCATTTTCCTGCTTGTACAGATGATTTGAGTCACAAGTAGTGTAGCGGTTCTGGGAGCTGGAGCAAGACGCAAATGATCAGCTGAATGTCCTCCTTCGTGTCGGGTAACAGGTTCTACGCGTTTCAGCTCTCCAGGGAGCCTGTGTCTATCAAATATCAACAGATGTTAAATGAACACCTGACTGCTTCCAACAGAAAGCTTAAAATGGGTCGAGGTTGAATCTTCCAGCAAGAAAATGATCCAAAACATACATCAAAATTAATACAAAAATGGTTTGCGGACCACAAAATCAATGTCCTGCCATTGCTATCTCAGTCCTCTGACTTGAACCCCATAGAAAACCTCTAGGGTGAACAGAAGAGGAGAGTCCACCAGGGTCAACCTTGAATTTTGAAGGATCTGGAGAGATTCTGTATAGAGGTATGGGGGCCAAATTATCAATGTCTGGCGGACATGATACGCTGTAGCGTATCATGTCCGCCAGACATCGCTGAATGCATATCCTGTCGGCATTTAACATTGCAAAAGCTTATGCAATGCCGCCCCCTGTGGATTTGCAGCCAATTAGCCGCTAGCTGGGGTTGTCAATCAACCCAATGGTATGCTATCGGGCAGATTGATGTCTGCAGCCTCAGAGGTGACAGACGAGTTAAGGAGCAGCAGTCTACTAATAGTAGTATAATCACTGCAGCATAGGTCAGAGTGTGAAAAGCATGTCCACTCCCTTTCAGCATTTTACTAATCCAGTCTGGCTGCTGGTGTTAAAAAAATATGCAGTAAACAATCTGTTTCTGTGCAAATGTTACCAGACTAAGGACCCCATGTATTAAAAGACATGCGGACAGCTTCTCAACTTTTGAAGCTGTCTGCACGCCTTAGCTGCATACGGGCAGCAGATCTGTTCATCCGCTGGCCCGTATGCAGTATTACACACTCCACTGAGTGTGTAATGCCCTCCCCTTCACTCTCATGACCAATCACATGAGAGAATGGTTTGTCAATCCCCGAGAGTGAGCAAGCTCTCAGTGATTTCTCTCTGAGGTGGCGAAGAGTGTAAGAAGCAGTAGTCTAATTACCGCTGCTTCTTACATTGCAGGAAGCAGGCTTGCATGTGCGAATCTGCCCCACAAGGGCTCCGGATCAACTTCTGCTGCTTCATACATGGAGCCCTAGGTTTAAAGAGAGACATGCAGAGAGGAGAGCAGGACTAAGTGACTTGAGTTGCAAGATTTTCCTATAAAATGAGGAGAAATTAGGAGGACTTTAGTTACAAGTTACCCATTTGTGAAATCACTTAAATGCTTTAAAAAGCTGCCTATAAAATATCAAACTAATTTCCCTCTATATAAGATAGATATTTTACCTAAAAAATTCCTCAGTAGCCATAGTCTGTGGTAAAGCAAGATTAAGGGACATTAAAAGGGGGCGGAGCCAACCACCGCAATGGAAGGATGCATCTCAGTGGAGCTCCAGCACTCAGTTCCGAATTTTGGTTTATTTTCCAAGTTTATCTAACTCTACCAGACTTCAACTCATACAGCAACACAATGATGCTTCCATCAAACTTCTGGTAGACTCCAAGAATTGAGGTTCAGATGACAAGACTAATTTAAGTACGATAGAACAGCCATATGGCAGACTGCTACATAAATATGGAAACCACTCTATGTATCTAGTTTTCCAGCTCTGAAGATCTAGAGGCTTACCCTATATATTGTGAGTCAAGAGCTACCATCCAACCCTGTCCCCCAGATAACGAGGATAAGGAGTACTGTGTTCCCCTTTAACTTATAACGTATAGTGGGAACAGCCATTCACCTTATTACTGAAGTGACTAACGCACAGCCTATTTCCCTGAATCTTCAGCGACAACGCATCCCTCAAGAACAATGGATCTGACTTACATCCTAGCCGAGCTCAGATCACTTCTCGACTGGCACCAGACAGATCTTATTCATACCCTAAGGTCCGTGTCAAACTGCCCTATTAAGGTAGACCTCATCCAGGACTTTACCCATGACTTATCAGCAGGCCTACTTGAAGCGCTCACGGTGCCCGACACTTACCGGAGGTTGCGGCAGCCGCTACTGCACGTTCCCTCAAGTATGCTGAATATATAGTCAGGCCACAAGCTGCTCTCCCTTCAGTGCCAAGAAGTTACAGGAGTTAGAAAGGGAACTTGTGACATAGCCACCACAGTATGTGCATCACCTTCGGTGAAGACAAAAGAGAGAAGTCAGTCGAATTTAAGTCTCCCACAGCCCAGGCTAGAAGCTGCTCAACACCTGCCCTGCACAATGATGGGAGCGCCTAGATCCTCCTTGATCTTACATGCTGTAGAGGATAAGCCTACAGTCCCTTGGGAGAAGCCTGCTTCGATCATTGCTGTATGGGTCCCAGGACTACTGACTACAGTATTAATATACAAGCGGATGTCCCTTCTATGTGTGTGGCCCTGGGACATGATATTTCTAACACATTTTTATAATTGTTCTAGCAGAGTTAGGGTCAGCTAGTCGCGAGATATACACTCTGTAGAATTCTGCTGTCCAGGGTGATCCTGGCCTAGGGACACCTTACTTGTAATCCTACGGAAAATTAAGGAGAGTATTATAACTTAATGATAACTGCTTGCAGTCTGAGATGTGCCTTCATTCATTTTGTACTCTATTATTTGTATAACTGTTCTCTAAAGTCAGGAGGGGTTTGTTATTTCATAGTTCTATGGGTCTTTTTGTATCTGCTTGAATGAGACCTTTGTCTCCTGGGATGTCTAATTATAACTACTTTGATCATAACTGCTATTAGAGTTTACAGAGGTTGATGTGTATGAATATCCAGCTACCACTACACTCTATATGTTTTTGCTGATTACCAGATGTATGTGCTTTATAGAGCTCTGTAGGTTTTGTTAAAAATTTGGCTCACTATTTGAACCAATGGCCTAGCACTAATAACCCAGTATAAATGAATGGGTGCCGAGCTGCTGACGGCCGGGGCAGCAAGATAATCCTTCTCCTCTTACCCTAACTATTCAGTGTTTGTACATTAAGCTGGCTTACAACCACTACCTTCATAAAAACCATTAAATTTATAAACAAAGATAAATGGAGGTTACTATTATTCCCTTTGAGATTAATACAATTTATACACCATAGCCAATATTGATCCACTATTACAGCCCTAGTCATTTTTCTTTTCTTACTTAGACTGTCCCCACTCCTTGACAATCAGAATGGGAAAATTTCTGATCTTATTCAACTGAACAGGACTCCTTCCTCCAACTAATACTATTCAATTCACTTCAGTACGTGACAATTACCCTACTACTACTTATGTTAACCCCCAAGATGGTAAACATATGCATATGAGGGTAGATAGATTGCTCCCACACTTCCTATTATATTTATCCCACAGTACCCCTAGTCCTATCCAAGAGCCCAAACCTCATCATTATTACTAACGCCCAAAAGTGACCCTTTCAGAAACTAGTTTTCCTTTCTTTATGACATTAGTTTAATATGGCCCAAGAGTGGCCTAATGCATCAGGAGAGGATGTTATACTGAGGTTTCATTTTTAAAGTGTTTTTATTATTATTATCACTTATACTACTTACTATAATCAGCATAGTTTAATGTTTACAACCTTTCTGCTGCCAGCCCTGGACTAAGTCTCTACACATGTTTGTTAACCTCCCTTACATTCTCTAATCCTCACAACTCATATTCAGCTAGATTACGGGTTTTGCGTTATGAGTGAAAAAGCATTGTTATGCTTCATAACGATGCTTTTTCCCTAACGCCGCTATTACAAGTCTTGTCAGAATAGGTGTACCGCACACCTTTTTGGCTGTCACGCAACGTCAGTACCGCACTTTTAAAAAAGTCCTTTTTCAATGGGACTCCCATAGCGCCGGTATTACGAGTTTTGCTGTGAGGCCAAAAAGTGAGCGGACAGCCTAAAATGACAAGATCTGTACCGCCATCTAAAGTCAGTAGTTATGAGTTTTATAACTAAACTGTCACAAAGTACACTAACACCCATAAACTACCTATTAACCCCTAAACCAAGGCCCTCCTGCATCGCGAATACTAAAATAAAATTATTAACCCCTAATCTGCCGCTCCGGACATCGTCGCCACTTAAAAACATGTATTAACCCCTATTCCGCCACTCCCCGACATTGTTGCCACTATAATAAACCTATTAACCCCTAAACCGCCACCCTCCCACATCGCAAACACTGTTTAAAGATTATTAACCCCTAATCTGTCGTCCGCCCACACCGCCGCAATAATAAACCTATTAACCACTATACCGCAAGCCCCCCACAACGAAATATACTAAAATAAACTATTAACCCCTAAACCTCTGGCCTCCCACATCACTACATAAATATATTAACCCCTAAACCTAACCCTAACCCTAAAGTAACCCTAAGCCTAACCCTAAACCTAAGCCTAAGCCTAACACCCACTAACTTAAATATAATTAAAATAAATCTAAATAAAACTTACAATTATTACCTAAATAATTAATATTTAAAGCTAAATACTTACCTATAAAATAAAACCTAAGCTAGCTACAAAATAACTTAGTAGTTATATTGTAGCTAGCTTAGGTTTTATTTTTATTTCACAAGAAAGTTTGTATCTCATTTAAATAGGTAGACTAGTTAGTAAATAGTTATTAACTATTTACTAAATACCTAGTTAAAATAAATACAAATGTACCTATAAAATTAAACCTAACCTGCCTTACACTAAAACCTATCATTACATTAAAAAAATAATAATAATACAATACAATTATCTAAATTACAAAAAAAATATAAAATAAAAATAAACACTAAATTGGGTGGTTGGTTTTACTGTTGGGGGGTGTTTGGATTTTTTTTTACAGGTAAAAGAGCTGATTTCTTTGGGGCAATGCTCTGTAAAAGGCCATTTTAAGGGCCATTGGCAGTTTACTGTAGGCTAGGGGGGTTATTTTGTGTGGGCTAATGGGCTTTTTTATTTTGATAGGGCTAGTAGATTAGGAGTAATTCAGTTTTATTTTTGATAATTTGTTTTTTATTTTGTGTAATTTGGTGTTTATTTTTTTGTAATTTAGATAATTGTATTTTATTATTATTTATTAATTTAATTTATTTTATTTTATTGTAATGTTAGGTTTTAGTGTAAGGTAGGTTAGGGTTTATTTTACAGGTAACTTTGTATTTTTTTTAACTTGGTAGTTAGTAAATAGTTAATAACTATTTACTAACTAGTCTACCTAGTTAAAATAAATACAAACTTACCTGTGAAATAAAAATAAAACCTAAGATAGCTACTATGTAACTATTGTAGCTAGCTTAGTTTTTTTGTTTACAGGTAAGCATTTTGTTTTAAATAAGTATTATTTAGGTATTAATTGTAAGTTTAATTTAGATTTATTTTAATTATATTTAAGTTAGGGGGGTTAGGGTTAGATTTAGGCTTAGGGTTACGTTAGGGTTAGGGTTATGGTTAGGGTTACATTACGGTTAGGTTTAGGGGTTAATATATTTATTTAGTGTTAGTGATGTAGGAGGCCAGAGGTTTAGGGGTTAAAAACTTTAATATAGTGGCGGCGACATTGGGGGCGGCAGATTAGGCGTTAATAACTGTAATGTAGGTGACGGCGATGTTAGGGGCAGCAGATTAGGGGTTGATAACTGTAATGTAGGTGGCAGCGACATTGGGGGAGGCAGATTAGGGGTTAATAACATTATATAGGTGACGGCGATATCGGGAGCGGCAGATTAGGGGTTAATAACTGTAATGTAGGTGGCGATGTTAAGGGCGGCAGATTAGGAATTAATAACATTATGTAGGTGACGGCGATATCGGGGGTGGCAGATTAGGGGTTAATAACTGTAATGTAGGTGGCGGCGAAGTTTTGGGCAGCAGATTAGTGGTGTTTAGACATGTTTTTTATGTTGGGATGTTAAACATAACTTTTTCTTTCCCCATAGACATCAATTGGGCTTGCGTTACGGAGCTTTTTGCTTCCGCGATCGCAGGTGTTAGCCTTTTTAGCCGAGCACGTCAAAGTAGAGCTTGTATTTGGGTGAGGTATGGAGCTCAACGCAACCATATAGCCCGTACAAGCCGGGTTTTACAAAACCTGTAATAGCAGCGCTATAGTGAGGTGAAATACCGCCGCTTTTGTGACCGTCGTTAATTTCCCTATAGCGCTCAAAACTCGTAATCTAGCTGATTGTGCTTACATTTGAACACCTATGTCATAGAAGGTTTTACTGCTCCTTACACCTCTATAAAGAGTCTTGTACCTTGCCATGGAACTCGCCTAACTGTCTGCTCCAGAACTGTTGGCTACTTCTCCCTCTTACTATATAAGTATATACAGTATTCTTAAACTAATGTTGGAATATATCTTGTAAGCTTCCTTTTAGCAGATCTCATCTATGTACAGTTTTTATTTGTGTGTGCTCAGCTCTCCCAAGCTACCAACCTGATTCAAAATGACTGGTTTGATAGACCCTATATACTAAGTAATTTAACAGTTCTGTGTCTATCAAATGTCTTGCTATTATTTGTGTTACTTGGATTGTTAGGGTGTCTTACTATTAGACGCAGGAAGCCTCATCACCCCATTACAGATATTACTTTCAGGAGCTTAGGCTCATAATATACAGTACCCCTCCCTGGTGTGTCGGAGGAACAAGTTAATAATTATAAAGGTGATTCCTATAAACGGTTATATCATCATTTTGTAAAGAGATACAGACTGTATTATTAATAGGAGTTAGTTGCACCAATAGCTTTATAGTTATACTACATTGTAACAGGATGATACAGTAAGCCTCAAAGACCTAACACAAGTTTGCCAAATGTGTGGCTAATTATGTTAACATAACTTAGGAGTGGTGATTTATGTGGACAAATTCATTCAGTCAATGCTTAACCAATGTGGACAAGTTGTTGCCATTTTGCTTTATTTATTCAGCGCTAGGTTAAGTTACAAAGGGAGATACCAGCACTAACTTTTCTATATATATTTTCAACTTTGGTCCTATTCAAAACTTAGGGTGATACTCCATCATGTTGTTGAGACCCTATATGGTACCACTACAGATTCCATAATATCTCTTAGCACATGTGTGCCCATATATATTATTAATACGTAACCCATTTACTATTGCTCTATCTTAAATGGTGCTCACCCATTGAGAAACCAGATTCAACAGAATGCAAGTATGTATTTCACTGTTACTATACAGGACCATACTTACCCTAGTACTAAAAGTCATTAGACCCAAAAGGGTCACTGATTTAATTAACATAACTGTACCTAATATCATTAATGAGAAACCGCACCAAGTATACTTTATTACACTACATTAACATGCCCACCCCCCCTCCCCATTTATGCTAACATGAGCCCCAGATGGGCCACATCCAACTTAAAGTTAGACAGTTAACTATACTTCTATTTTCTATTTTTATATACTGTTCAATTAGATATTACTTTATTTTCCACTTATCTTACATTAGCTTAAGCGGTGTTTACCCGCTGATAAAAACTTATAACCCCCTGGTGTTATTTGACACTGTGGCCCCTATTTAAGAAGGTCTGGCGGACCTGATCCAACAGTGCGGATCAGGTCCGCCAGACCTCGCTGAATACGCTCACAAGAGCTGCTGGTGCAACGCCGCCCCATGCAGACTCGCCGCCAGCAGGGGGGTGTCAATCAACCCCCTGCTGGTGCAACGCAGCCCCCTGCAGACTCGCCGCCAGCAGGGGGTGTCAATCAACCCGATCGTAGTCGATTGGGTTGATTTCTGGTGATGTCTATCTGCCTGCTCAGAGCAGGCGGACAGGTTATGGAGCAGCGGTCTTTGATTCGAAACTTGATAGATAGGCCCCATTGGGGTCTTTGATATGACTAACACAATCTACCAGTTTGCCCTATATCAAAAGGTTCACAAGTGACCATCTAATTAGTAATCTATGAAAGTTATTATTTATATAAAACCGAGGTTTCAGAGGCTCATTCTATGCCATGTATTTTGACTCTTGTTATATGACTTACTTGTCATTGTATTGTGTTCTATGAATAATGTATCATTTATTCATGTGTGTGTACATTCATGCAAAACCTCAATAAAAAATTATTTATAAAAAAAAAAAAAGGGACATTAAAATTGCAAAGTTACTTCTCACTGTGGTATTGTTCCTCTTCCTTGTCTGCAGCTCTCGTCATATATATTATAATACCTTTACATCATAATAGGGGGGTCCACCTTCTTGGAACACATATATTCTGTTACCCTGTGACAGGAGCAGTGTGCATTTATAGATCAGTGACATTTTAGGCTTTTTGACAGCTATATCTTCCACTTCAGTTTAGCTCACACAAAAAAAGAAGTTTTACATTTTTGCAGGTTTTTACCATTTTAAAAGTTACATAACAAATTTTATAAAAAAAAATTCCTTAGGTATATTATAGTACAATGCAGACAATTAAAAAATATACTGCTCTCACTCTGTATTGTGTACACTAAACTGAAATGCACAATACGACTTGTCAAAATGGCAACAATGTCACCGATCTTTGAATGTGAACTGTTTCTGTATTATGCAATTTAAAAACAACTTTCCAATATACTTCTATTATCAAAATACGCGCATTCTTTTTATATGCACAATTTTAGAAACTCTATCTCCTACTGAGCATGTGCAAAGTGCCCAGTCAATATATATATGCATTTTATGATTGGCTGATGGCTGTCATATGATACAGGGGGGATGGAAAATTTGACTCACTATAAAATTTGTAAGAAAATATTCTTATGCTCATTTTAAATTCAAAGTAAGTGCTATTGCATTTTCTTTTTATTGTGTATTTGTCAGTTATTCATTTATACTGTATTTATTGGTCCTTTAAAGGACCAGTAAATACAGTAGATTTGCATAGTCAACAAATGTGTGATAAAAATACAAAGCAATAACATTTATTCCGAACGTCAAATGAGTAGTAGATTTTTTTCTGACTAATTTCAAATTTATGTCTATTTCCACTCCTCCTATTTCATGTGACAGCCATCAGCCAATCACAAATGCATATACGTTTATTCTGTGATTTCTTGCACGTGCTCAGTAGGAGCTGGTGACTCAAAACACATTTAAATATAAAAAGACTGTGCATTGTTAATTTGTTAATGGAAATTAATTGGAAATGTTTTTTAAAATTGCATAATTTGAGTCATTAAAGTTAATTTTGACTTGAGTGTCCCTTTAAAGAGAGCTGCAGGCACAGGAGTAAGAAATTCTATGGCGAGTAGTAACAATGCTAATGTAGTTGTAACCAGCAGTTTAATCTCCCTTTAAGAATGCTTGATTTGGGATTGGATTAACAAGGGAAAATGCATCTGTAGCAGACATTGTTTTTTCCTCTCCAGTTCAAGAAAGTTGAATATGAAATATCGCTAGACTATGTTAAAAGTCTATAGGCCCCATATATTAAATAGCATGCAAACAAGTTTTTCAATTTGAGAAGTTGTCTGCACGCCTTCACTGCATACGGGATCTGTTCTTCCACTGGCCCATATGCATTATTACACACTGTGATGAGTGTGTATTGCCCGCTCCTTCACTCACATGACCAAACACACGAGAGAATGGACTGTCAATCACCGAGAGTGAGCAAGCTAGTTCTCTGTGATTTCTTTTCGCCACCACGTGAAGAGTCTAAGAAGCAGCGGTCTAATGATTGCCACTTCTTACATTGCGGGAAGCAGGTTCACAAGTGTGAACCTGCCCCACAAGGGCTCCAAAACAGCTTACGTTGCTTCTTACTTGAAGCCCTATGTCAAAATCCAACAAGATCACAGTATTATTATTATTATTATTATTATCGGTTATTTGTAGAGCGCCAACAGATTCCGCAGCGCTATACAGTATAGAAAAGGTGTGAATTCAGCACTGATGCTGATTTTTTGCTGAATTTTTATTTATTTTAAACATGCAGATGAAAGTAAAAAAAAAAAAAAAGAATTGTAACTGCTCCCAGTAAGATGGTAAGATGATCTAAATAACATAATTTATGTAAGAATTTACCTGATAAATTAATTTCTTTCATATTGGCAAGAGTCCATGAGCTAGTGACATATGGGATATACAATCCTACCAGGAGGGGCAAAGTTTCCCAAACCTCAAAATGCCTATAAATACATCCCTCACCAAACCCACAATTCAGTTTAATGAATAGCCAAGTAGTGGGGTGATAGAAAAAGGAGTAAAAAGCATCAACAAAAGGAACTGGAAATATAATTGTGCTTTATGCAAAAAAACATAACCACCATACAAAGGATGGGTCTCATGGACTCTTGCCAATATGAAAGAAATGAATTTATCAGGTAAATTCTTACATAAATTATGTTTTCTTTCATGTAATTGGCAAGAGTCCATGAGCTAGTGATGTATGGGATAGTAATACCCAAGATGTGGTACTCCACAGAAGAGTCACTAGAGAGGAAGGGATAAAAATAAAAACAGCCATTTTCCGCTGAAAAAATTAAATCCACATCCCAAAAAATAAGTTTTTCTCATAATTGAAAAGAAAAAACTTAAAACATAAGCAGAGGAATCAAACTGAAACAGCTGCCTGAAGAACTTTTCTACCAAAAACTGCTTCCGAAGAGGCAAATACTTTAAAACGGTAGACATTAGTAAATGTATGCAAAGAAGACCAAGTTGCTGCTTTGCAAATCTGATCAATTGAAGTTTCATTCTTAAAAGCCCACAAAGTGGAATCTGATCTAGTAGAATGAGCTGTGATTCTCTGAGGCGGGGACTGACCAGATTCCAAATAAGCCTGATGAATCAAAAGCTTTAATCAGGATGCCAAGAAAATGGCAGAAGCTTTCTGACCTTTCCTGGGACCAGAAAATGCAACAAATAGACTAGAAGTCTTCCTGAAATCTTTAGTAGCTTCAACATAATATTTCAAAGCTCTTACAATATCTAGAGAATGTAAGGATCTCTCCAAAGAATTCTTAGGATTAGGACACAAAGAGGGAACAACAATTTCCCTATTAATGTTGTTAGGATTTGCAACTTTAGGTAAAAATGTAAATGAAGTCTGCAAAACTGCCTTATCACTGAGTCAGAGTAACAACATAGTAGATAAGGTTGAAAAAAGACAGAAGTCCATTGAGTTCAACCTATACAAATCTAAAATACTTACAAAAGCTCCAGTTAAGCTTACATAACCCCACTAAAAGGCTACCCATTTAATACTAGCAATCATATCCATGAATTTTGTTTGTATACAGAAATGTATCCAAACTATTTTTAAATGTATCTAGGGTATTGGCATTCACTACCTCCTTTGGTAATGAGTTCCACAATTTTATTGCTCTTACAGTAAAAAAATGTTTATGTTGTAGGAGATTAAATCTCCTTTCCTCCAACCTTAAATTGTGACCTCTTGTCAGAAACAATTTTATTGGAATAAACAGAACTTCTGCAATCTCTGTATATGGGCCTTGAATATGACTAAGCACTAAACGTTCATTTTCCATACCATTAACTATACTTCTATTTTCTATTTTTATATACTGTTCAATTAGATATTACTTTATTTTCCACTTATCTTACATTAGCTTAAGCGGTGTTTACCCGCTGATAAAAACTTATAACCCCCTGGTGTTATTTGACACTGTGGCCCCTATTTAAGAAGGTCTGGCGGACCTGATCCAACAGTGCGGATCAGGTCCGCCAGACCTCGCTGAATACGCTCACAAGAGCTGCTGGTGCAACGCCGCCCCATGCAGACTCGCCGCCAGCAGGGGGGTGTCAATCAACCCCCTGCTGGTGCAACGCAGCCCCCTGCAGACTCGCCGCCAGCAGGGGGTGTCAATCAACCCGATCGTAGTCGATTGGGTTGATTTCTGGTGATGTCTATCTGCCTGCTCAGAGCAGGCGGACAGGTTATGGAGCAGCGGTCTTTGATTCGAAACTTGATAGATAGGCCCCATTGGGGTCTTTGATATGACTAACACAATCTACCAGTTTGCCCTATATCAAAAGGTTCACAAGTGACCATCTAATTAGTAATCTATGAAAGTTATTATTTATATAAAACCGAGGTTTCAGAGGCTCATTCTATGCCATGTATTTTGACTCTTGTTATATGACTTACTTGTCATTGTATTGTGTTCTATGAATAATGTATCATTTATTCATGTGTGTGTACATTCATGCAAAACCTCAATAAAAAATTATTTATAAAAAAAAAAAAAGGGACATTAAAATTGCAAAGTTACTTCTCACTGTGGTATTGTTCCTCTTCCTTGTCTGCAGCTCTCGTCATATATATTATAATACCTTTACATCATAATAGGGGGGTCCACCTTCTTGGAACACATATATTCTGTTACCCTGTGACAGGAGCAGTGTGCATTTATAGATCAGTGACATTTTAGGCTTTTTGACAGCTATATCTTCCACTTCAGTTTAGCTCACACAAAAAAAGAAGTTTTACATTTTTGCAGGTTTTTACCATTTTAAAAGTTACATAACAAATTTTATAAAAAAAAATTCCTTAGGTATATTATAGTACAATGCAGACAATTAAAAAATATACTGCTCTCACTCTGTATTGTGTACACTAAACTGAAATGCACAATACGACTTGTCAAAATGGCAACAATGTCACCGATCTTTGAATGTGAACTGTTTCTGTATTATGCAATTTAAAAACAGCTTTCCAATATACTTCTATTATCAAAATACGCGCATTCTTTTTATATGCACAATTTTAGAAACTCTATCTCCTACTGAGCATGTGCAAAGTGCCCAGTCAATATATATATGCATTTTATGATTGGCTGATGGCTGTCATATGATACAGGGGGGATGGAAAATTTGACTCACTATAAAATTTGCGAGAAAATATTCTTATGCTCATTTTAAATTCAAAGTAAGTGCTATTGCATTTTCTTTTTATTGTGTATTTGTCAGTTATTCATTTATACTGTATTTATTGGTCCTTTAAAGGACCAGTAAATACAGTAGATTTGCATAGTCAACAAATGTGTGATAAAAATACAAAGCAATAACATTTATTCCGAACGTCAAATGAGTAGTAGATTTTTTTCTGACTAATTTCAAATTTATGTCTATTTCCACTCCTCCTATTTCATGTGACAGCCATCAGCCAATCACAAATGCATATACGTTTATTCTGTGATTTCTTGCACGTGCTCAGTAGGAGCTGGTGACTCAAAACACATTTAAATATAAAAAGACTGTGCATTGTTAATTTGTTAATGGAAATTAATTGGAAATGTTTTTTAAAATTGCATAATTTGAGTCATTAAAGTTAATTTTGACTTGAGTGTCCCTTTAAAGAGAGCTGCAGGCACAGGAGTAAGAAATTCTATGGCGAGTAGTAACAATGCTAATGTAGTTGTAACCAGCAGTTTAATCTCCCTTTAAGAATGCTTGATTTGGGATTGGATTAACAAGGGAAAATGCATCTGTAGCAGACATTGTTTTTTCCTCTCCAGTTCAAGAAAGTTGAATATGAAATATCGCTAGACTATGTTAAAAGTCTATAGGCCCCATATATTAAATAGCATGCAAACAAGTTTTTCAATTTGAGAAGTTGTCTGCACGCCTTCACTGCATACGGGATCTGTTCTTCCACTGGCCCATATGCATTATTACACACTGTGATGAGTGTGTATTGCCCGCTCCTTCACTCACATGACCAAACACACGAGAGAATGGACTGTCAATCACCGAGAGTGAGCAAGCTAGTTCTCTGTGATTTCTTTTCGCCACCACGTGAAGAGTCTAAGAAGCAGCGGTCTAATGATTGCCACTTCTTACATTGCGGGAAGCAGGTTCACAAGTGTGAACCTGCCCCACAAGGGCTCCAAAACAGCTTACGTTGCTTCTTACTTGAAGCCTTATGTCAAAATCCAACAAGATCACAGTATTATTATTATTATTATTATTATTATCGGTTATTTGTAGAGCGCCAACAGATTCCGCAGCGCTATACAGTATAGAAAAGGTGTGAATTCAGCACTGATGCTGATTTTTTGCTGAATTTTTATTTATTTTAAACATGCAGATGAAAGTAAAAAAAAAAAAAAAAGAATTGTAACTGCTCCCAGTAAGATGGTAAGATGATCTAAATAACATAATTTATGTAAGAATTTACCTGATAAATTAATTTCTTTCATATTGGCAAGAGTCCATGAGCTAGTGACATATGGGATATACAATCCTACCAGGAGGGGCAAAGTTTCCCAAACCTCAAAATGCCTATAAATACATCCCTCACCAAACCCACAATTCAGTTTAATGAATAGCCAAGTAGTGGGGTGATAGAAAAAGGAGTAAAAAGCATCAACAAAAGGAACTGGAAATATAATTGTGCTTTATGCAAAAAAACATAACCACCATACAAAGGATGGGTCTCATGGACTCTTGCCAATATGAAAGAAATGAATTTATCAGGTAAATTCTTACATAAATTATGTTTTCTTTCATGTAATTGGCAAGAGTCCATGAGCTAGTGATGTATGGGATAGTAATACCCAAGATGTGGTACTCCACAGAAGAGTCACTAGAGAGGAAGGGATAAAAATAAAAACAGCCATTTTCCGCTGAAAAAATTAAATCCACATCCCAAAAAATAAGTTTTTCTCATAATTGAAAAGAAAAAACTTAAAACATAAGCAGAGGAATCAAACTGAAACAGCTGCCTGAAGAACTTTTCTACCAAAAACTGCTTCCGAAGAGGCAAATACTTTAAAACGGTAGACATTAGTAAATGTATGCAAAGAAGACCAAGTTGCTGCTTTGCAAATCTGATCAATTGAAGTTTCATTCTTAAAAGCCCACAAAGTGGAATCTGATCTAGTAGAATGAGCTGTGATTCTCTGAGGCGGGGACTGACCAGATTCCAAATAAGCCTGATGAATCAAAAGCTTTAATCAGGATGCCAAGAAAATGGCAGAAGCTTTCTGACCTTTCCTGGGACCAGAAAATGCAACAAATAGACTAGAAGTCTTCCTGAAATCTTTAGTAGCTTCAACATAATATTTCAAAGCTCTTACAATATCTAGAGAATGTAAGGATCTCTCCAAAGAATTCTTAGGATTAGGACACAAAGAGGGAACAACAATTTCCCTATTAATGTTGTTAGGATTTGCAACTTTAGGTAAAAATGTAAATGAAGTCTGCAAAACTGCCTTATCACTGAGTCAGAGTAACAACATAGTAGATAAGGTTGAAAAAAGACAGAAGTCCATTGAGTTCAACCTATACAAATCTAAAATACTTACAAAAGCTCCAGTTAAGCTTACATAACCCCACTAAAAGGCTACCCATTTAATACTAGCAATCATATCCATGAATTTTGTTTGTATACAGAAATGTATCCAAACTATTTTTAAATGTATCTAGGGTATTGGCATTCACTACCTCCTTTGGTAATGAGTTCCACAATTTTATTGCTCTTACAGTAAAAAAATGTTTATGTTGTAGGAGATTAAATCTCCTTTCCTCCAACCTTAAATTGTGACCTCTTGTCAGAAACAATTTTATTGGAATAAACAGAACTTCTGCAATCTCTGTATATGGGCCTTGAATATGACTAAGCACTAAACGTTCATTTTCCATACCATCAAACTTAACGATTGAGATCCTGATGGAAAAACGATCCTTGAGACAGAAGGTCTGGTCTTAAAGGAAGTGACCAAGTTTAGCAACTGGACATCCGGACAAGATCCTCATACCAGAACCTGTGAGGCCATTCTGGTGCTACCAGAAACACAAACGATTGTTCCATGATGATCTTGGAGATCACTCTTGGAAGAAGAACTAGAGGTGGGAAGATATAAGCAGGTTGGCAAAACCAAGGAACTGCTAATGCATCCAACGACTCCGCCTGAGTATCCCTGGACCTGGACAAGTACCTAGGAAGTTTCTTGTTTATATGGGAAGCCATCAGATCTATTTCTGGAAGACCCCCACATCTGAACAATCTGAAAAAACACATCTGGATGGAGAGACCACTCCCCCGGATGTAAAGTTTGAAGGCTGAGATAATCTGCTTCCCAATTGTCTAAACCTGGGCTATGTACCACAGAAATTAGACAAGAGCTGGATTCCACCCAAGAAAGTATCCAAGATACTTCTTTCATAGCTAGGGGACTGTGAGTCCCACCCTGATGATTGACATATGCCACAGTTGTGATATTGTCTGTCTGAAAACAAATGAATGGTTCTCTCTTCAACAGAGGCCAAACCTGAAGAGTCGTAAAAATAGCACAGAGTTCTAAAATATTGATAGGTAATCTCGCCTCTTTAGATTTCCAAACCCCTTGTGCTGTCAGAGAACCCCAGACAGCTCCCCAACCTGAAAGACTTGCATCTGTTGTGATTACAGTCCAGATTGGTTGAACAAAGAGGCCCCTTGAACTATACAATGGTGATCTAACCACCAAGTCAGAGAGAGTTGAACAGGGATTTAAGGATATTAATTGTGATATCCTTGTATAATCCCTGCACCATTGATTCAGCATACAAAGCTGAAGAGGTCTCATATGAAAACGAGCAAAGGGGATTGCCTCCAATGCTGCAGTCATGAGACCTAAAACTTCCATGCACATAGCCACTGAAGGGAATGATTGAGACTGAAGGTCTCAACAAGCTGAAACCAATTTTATTTGTCTCTTGTCTGTTAGAGACAAAGTCATGGACACTGAATCTATCTGGAAACCTAAAAAGGTGACCCTTGTCTAAGGAATCAAGGAACTTTTTGGTAAAGTGATCCTCCAACCATGTCTTTGAAGAAACAACACTAGTTGATTTGTGTGAGATTCCGCAGAATGTAAAAACTGAGCTAGTACCAAGATATCGTCCAAATAAGGAAACACCACAATACCCTGTTCTCTGATTACAGAGGGAAAGGTACAGAGAACCTTTGAGAAAATTATTGGAGCTGTCGCTGAGCCAAATGGAAGAGCGACAAATTAGTAATGCTTGTCTAGAAAAGAGAATCTCAGAAACTGATAGTGGTCTGGATTAATCGGAATATGAAGCTATACATCCTGCAAGTCTATCGTGGATATATAATGACCTTGCTGAACAAAAGGCAGAATAGTCCTTATAGTCACCATTTTGAAAGTTGGCTCTCTTACAAAACGATTAAAAATTTTAAGATCCAGAACTGGCCTGAATGAATTTTCTTTCTTTGGGACAATAAATAGATTTGAATCTTGACCTGATTTGACCTGAAATGGAACTGGTATGATTACCCCTGAAAGCTCAAGATCTGAAACTCACTTCAGAAAAGCCTGAGAGGCCCATTTATCAAGCTCCTGATGGAGCTTGAGGGCCCGTGTTTCTGGTGAGTCTTCAGACTCGCCAGAAACACAAGTTATGGAGCAGCGGTCTAAAGGCCACTGCTCCATAACCCTGTCCGCCTGATCTGATGAAGCGGACAGGAATCGCCACAATTCAACCCAATCGAGTACGATCGGGTTGATTGAACCTCCCTGCTGGTGGCCCATTGGCCGGAAGTCTACAGGGGGCGGCGTTGCACCAGCAGCTCACAAGGCTCGCCAGAAACATGGGCCCTCAAGCTCCTTACAGAGCTTGACAGATAGGCCCCATAGATTTAACATCAATATTGATGATATCAAAAATAGCATCACAGATAAAATGATTAGCATGTTGAAGCAAGCGAACAATGCTAGACAAATCAAGATCTGTTTCCTGTTGCGCTAAGCTTTCCAACCAAAAAGTTGATGCAGCTGCAGCATCAGCCATGGATATAGCAGGCCTAAGAATGTAGCCATAAAATAAATAAGCTTTCCTTAGATAAGATTCAAGTTTCCTATCTAAAGGGTCTTTAAAAGAAGCACTATCTTCCATAGGAATAGTAGTACGTTTGGCAAGAGTAGAAATAGCCCCATGAACCTTGGGGATTATTTCCCAAAACTCCAACCTAACTGCTGGCAAAGGATACAACTTTTTCTACCTAGAAGAAGGAATAAAAGGAGTACCAGGCCTATTCCATTCCTTTGAAATCATATCAGAAATAGCATCAGGAACTGGAAAAACCTCTGGAGTAACCACAGGAGGTTTATAAACAGAATTTAAATGTTTACTAGTTTTAGTATCAAGAGGACTAGTTTCCTCAATATCCAAAGTAATCAACACCTCTTTTAACAAGGAACAAATATACTCCATCTTAAAGAGATAAGTAGATTTGTCAGTGTCAATATTTGAGGTAGGATCTTCTGAACCAGATAGATCCTCATCAGAGGAGGATAATTCAGTATGTTGTCGGTCATTTGAAATTTCATCAACTTTATGAGAAGTTTTAAAAGACCTTTTACGTTTATTAGAAGGCAGAATAGCGGACAAAGCCTTCTGAATCGCATCAGCAATAAAATCTTTTATATTCACAGGGATATCATGTACATTAGATGTTGAAGGAACAACAGGCATTGTACTAGTACTGATGGATACATCCTCTGCATGTAAAAGCTTATCATGACAACTGTTACATACTACAGCTGGAAATATAGAGGCCTATTATCAAATGTCTGTCAGACCTGATCCGACAGTGCGGATCAGGTCTGACAGACATCGCTGAATGCGGAGAGCAATATGCTCTCCGTATTCAGCATAGCACCAGCAGCTCTTGTGAGCTGCTGGTGCAACGCCGCCCCCTGCAGATTCACGGCCAATCGGCCACCAGCAGGGGGTTGTCAATCAACCCGATCATACTCGATCGGGTTGATTTGTGGCAATGTCTGTTCGTCTGCTCAGAGCAGGCAGACAGGGTTATGGAGCAGCGGTCTTTATACCACTGCTTCTTAACTACTGTTTCTGGTGAGCCTGCAGGCTTGCCAGAAACACGGGGCATCAAACTCCATACAGAGCTTGATAGATAGGCCCCATAATCTCCGCTAACTTACAACAGATACACTTAGCTTTGTGTCAGACTTCAATCTGAATCTGCTTAATAAAAGGACCAAATGTGCAGATTAGTATATGTTATGTTTCATGTTTGAAGTAATTATAAGATAAATGTTCCTAGATGAATCATTGTAGCTAAATATCTGTTTAGTCATATGATTCACCATAAGATTTAATATATTACCATGTAGTTATATGTTGTTTTCCTTTAACAAACACATAACTACTGAGTGATGTTTTAGACAATTCTAAATAGTAAGAAAAAACAAAGATATTAGGTGTTGTATGGTATGCTTTTAAAGGAAATGAATTTAGGCAACTTAACACCTTGAAAGTATACTCTTAGATGTGATAGAAACTTTCCTAATACTCTTAAGTGTGATAGAAACTTCCCTGTAGATAATATTATCTGAAGTGATTGCTCTGCAGCAGCTAGCATTAGATAAAGGATCACTTGTCAGCTTGGAAAATGTTCCGGTATTAGTAAAGGCATAAATTTCTTGGTAGAGGTAGTGCACAAAACCTTTAGCTAAAGTATAATTAGGCAGTTTAAAGTTGTGAGTTCGCTTATCCTATGCGGTAAGTACTTACACGCAGAGTTGAGGAGGTGAGGAGGTTCAGGCAGCGGTAGCGGCTCAGAGAGTGTTTGAGCGCGAAGTCCGTTCTGAGAGGAAGGCGGAGCAGAGGCGGAGCAATCCTGAGACAGCGTAAGCTGTCAGAATTCAGTGACGGGTAGATTCCGTAGGTGCAGGCTTGGGAGAATCAATTGGTAGGTGAATACGCAATTACAAGCAATGATGGTGGGACTTAGCCACCTTAAATAGGGAAGTGAGGAACCATAATTAAAGTTATAAACAAAAGAACAAAAGAGAAGGTCATAATATGTCAGGTCCCCCACCCAAAGAAAACCTCCAGGTTTTCAGAATGAAGGTCTATCCGGATGCCGTCTATGGAAGAGTTTCACTAAGCGGGGAGCAGAGACTTGCGAGGCAGATTCCCAAGAATCTTCATCAGATGAATAACCGGACCAGCGAATAAGATACTGGAATACTCTGGAATACTCTAGAGTCAATTATGTCAGAGACCTCGTAATCCACCTCTGAAGGTTGGGAATCAGGAGGTATAGTAATAGGGACTGGTTGTGACCGAACAGGTGTGTACGGTTTCAATAGTGAAACATGAAATGATGAATGAATTCGGAATTTCTCAGGTAACTGCAGGACTACTGCGTTGGGGTTGATAATTTTAATGATCGGAAATAACCCAATGAATAATTGGTTAAACTTTGCTTTTGTGGCCGGGATCTTCAGATGGCGGGTTGATAACCAAACTGAGTCTCCAACTTTGTATTCGGGCGCTGGTCGCCGTCGAAGGTTGTAATAATGTTGATGTTGGGTCTGTGCTTGACTGATATTTTCTTTCAGAAGGTTGAAAGTTTGTGCTATAGAGTTTACCAAGTCGTTAACAACTGGACATGGTACGTGAATGTTAGGATGAAATTCATAATCTGGATGGAATCCGTAATTTGCAAAGAATGGAGTCATCTGAGTGGAATTATTCTTTGTGTTATTGTAGGCAAATTCAGCAGTTGCTAAAAAATCTGCCCACTTCTCTTGTTGTTGAGAGCAATGAATCCTCAAGTATTGTTCCAAGGACTGATTGGTACGTTCGCACTGGCCATTGGTTTGTGGATGATAAGATGTGGTTAATTTCCTTGTGATGTTCAACCTTTGGTATAATGAATGCCAGAACTTTGAAGTAAATTGACTTCCACAATCAGTTAATACACTGGTTGGGAGTCCATGTAATTTGACTATATGGTTCAGAAACAGATAAGCTGTTTGTGAGGCAGTTGGCAAAACTTGTATAGGTAGAAAATGTGCCATTTTAGTAAACAGGTCAATTACCACTAATATTGTGGTGTAATTTTTTGAACTTGGTAGTTCTACAATGAAGTCCATTGCGACTTCCTTCCAAGGCCGTTCAGGGATAGGTAGAGACATTAGAAAGCCATATGGTTTTTTATGTTCCTTTTTATGTTGAACACAGGTTGTACAGGTGTGAACATATTCCTCAACTGATTTCCACATTTTGGGCCACCAGTATTTCCTTTTTAATAAATGATAGGTGTTTTGAACACCCGGATGACCATTTAGAATTGAGTCATGGTTTTGTTGTAAAATACTACCTTGTAATGAAGGTGGTATATACAATAAATTCCCAAAATAATACAACCCATCTGAATGTTTTGTGAGGTTGTATTTCTCTGGGTTACAGTCTGCACCTTGTAAATATTATTTTTCTTGTTCTTGACTCAAGGTATAAGATATGAAATGTTTAGTTGGTAGTACGGTGCTAGGTGAAGATTTGTGAGTAACTGGTATTTTCTGTCTAGATAGTGCGTCTGCTTTTCCATTCCTTGAACCAGGTCTATACTGAATATGAAAATTAAACCTGGAGAAAAACAGACTCCATCTGAGCTGTCTAGATGATAAAGTCCGATTAGTTTGTAGATATTCTAAATTCTTGTGATCAGTATAAACTAGAATTGGTGTCTCAGTTCCTTCTAATAAGTGTCTCCAAGTTTCGAAAGCAGATTTGATGGATAGAAGCTCTTTTTCTCCTATAGGATAATTAATTTCTGCTGGAGATAATGATCTTGAAAAGTATGCAACAGGATGCATAGGTTCTGACAGATTTTTCCTTTGAGATAAGATGGCTCCTAGAGCACAGTCAGATGCATCCACCTCAAGAATAAACTGCTTGGTGGAGTCTGGGAATTGGAGAATAGGTGCAGTAGTGAAACTAAGTTTGAGAGTTTCAAATGCACGTTGTGCTTCTATACTCCAAATGAAAGGTACATGTTTTCCTGTGAGTCTTGTCAATGGTTTGACTATATGAGAGAAATTTTTAATAAATTTACGGTAAAAATTCGAAAATCCTAAAAAACTCTGCAATTCCTTTACTGTAGTTGGTCTTGGCCAACCTGTTATAGCTGATATTTTTGTATCTTCCATGTTGATACCTTCAGCTGTTATCCTATAACCTAGGAAAGAAATATCTTGTGTGTGGAAGATACACTTCTCAGGTTTAGCATAAAGTTGGTTCTCTCTGAGTCTTGATAGAACGGTTGTCACATCTTTGATATGCTGTTCCAAAGACTCAGAATAAATTAAGATATCGTCCAAGTAAATTATAACACAGACATCCAATAAATCTCTGAATAACTCATTTATAAAATACTGGAATGTTGCAGGGGCATTACAGAGCCCGAATGGCATCACAGCATATTCGTACAATCCGTACCTAGTACGGAATGCTGTGAGCCATTCATCCCCCTTCCTTATTTGATTTAAATTATAGGCACCCCTTAAATCCAACTTAGTAAAGATTGTTGCATTACCTAACCGTTCAATTATTTCTGTTATTAACGGTAGGGGGTATCGATTTTTTACAGTGACCTTGTTTAACTGCCTGTAATCAATGATTGGTCTGAGAGTACCATCTTTGTTACGCACAAAAAACATTCCAGCTGCAGCTGGAGCGGTCGATGGTCTTATAAAACCCTTTTTTAAGTTTTCATCTAGATATTGTTTTAGATGTATGAGTTCAGGTTGAGAAAGGGGGTAAATATGACCATGGGGAATAGGGGAACCAGGTAGTAGTTCGATGGGACAATCGAATGCCCTATGAGGGGGCAAAGACTCTGCTTCCTTTTTGTCAAAAACATCTTGGAATGAGGAATATTCTTTAGGTATGGGGTCAGATGTTTTATCAGAGTCTGATTGCATAATACAGATCTTGGATAGACATCCATCTCTGCAATATTGGGAGGAAAATTTAATTTTATTTGTGTACCAATCAATAGTAGGTTGGTGTTGCTGTAACCATTTTAACCCCAAAATTATTGGAAATAAAGGAGAAGGTGTTATGTCAAAAGATAAATTCTCTATATGTCCTTCTTGTGTACTCATAACTAAAGTCTGTGTTTGATGTGTGATTGGACCATTCACAGCCTGACTACCATCAAATACTCTTAAAACATAAGGATGATTAATTTCTTTTATTGGTATTTCATGTTTACACACCACATGATAATCAATGAAGTTGCTTGTTGCACCGGAATCAATGAGTGCCTTCAAGGTAATCTCTTTTGAACCCCACTGTAAGGAAATAGGTAAGAGACAATAAGTTGAATTTTCACTATTCTTGTTAGAAAATCTTGGTAACTTATGTTTCTTACCTTTCTTTATTTTCAGAAGGTTTGGAAAAATCCTTGACCTCATGTTCTTTAGCAGCACAATAGAGACAAAGGTTATTGTCCCTTCTTCTCCTTTTCTCTTCTGTGGATAAAGGGCCCCTGATCACTCCGATTTCCATAGGTTCATCAGGAGTTTTATACTGTTGAGAACTAGTAGGATTAACATTTCTTTTTGTAACTGATTCCAGGTTAAACCTTTCTCTCTTCCTTTCTCTCAACCTTCTATCTATGTTAATAGATAATGACATTAAGTTGTATAAGGTATCTGGAATATCAACTCGTGAAAGTTCATATTTCAATGCTTCTGATAAACCGAGTCTAAATTGATTCCGCAATGAGATGTTGTTCCATTGTGAATCCTTAGACACTCTCTTGAATTCTGCTATATAATCCTCCACGGGCCTTTTCCCTTGTCTAAGGGCTCTCATAGAATTTTCTGATGTTATCTGTTTGCAAGGGTCATCATAGAGGAGGGCCACAGCCTGAAAGAAATCCTCCAAGCTGTCCAATATTGGGTCATTTTGCTCGAAATATGAATTAGCCCATGTTCTAGGTTCAGCTCTAAGGTAAGATATAACAGTTAAAACTCTCTGTTTATCTGTGGTATACGTTTTAGGTCTTAAGGTAAAAAGTAAATAACAGGAATTTTTGAAGTCACAAAATTGACTTCTATCACCAAAGAATTTCTCTGGTGGTGATACTATTGGCTCATTAGTAGAATCCACAGTTAACTGTTTTGGAGTTACTGTGTCTTTAAGAATATCTTTTAGAGTCTGGTTCTCTAACTGAAGTTGCCTTAACCCTTGTGAGAGCTGATCAACCCTCTGTGAAAGGTTATAAACATGTGTAGGTAATTCTGCTTGATCCATCTTTTTATAGGCTTGTAATTCTGTCAGACTTCAATCTGAATCTGCTTAATAAAAGGACCAAATGTGCAGATTAGTATATGTTATGTTTCATGCTTGAAGTAATTATAAGATAAATGTTCCTAGATGAATCATTGTAGCTAAATATCTGTTTAGTCATATGATTCACCATAGGATTTAATATACCACCATGTAGTTATATGTTGTTTTCCTTTAACAAACACATAACTACTGAGAGATGTTTTAGACAATTCTAAATAGTAAGAAAAAACAAAGATATTAGGTGTTGTATGGTATGCTTTTAAAGGAAATGAATTTAGGCAACTTAACACCTTGAAAGTATACTCTTAGATGTGATAGAAACTTTCCTAATACTCTTAAGTGTGATAGAAACTTCCCTGTAGATAATACTATCTGAAGTGATTGCTCTGCAGCAGCTAGCATTAGATAAAGGATCACTTGTCAGCTTGGAAAATGTTCCGGTATTAGTAAAGGCATAAATTCCTTGGTAGAGGTAGTGCACAAAACCTTTAGCTAAAGTATAATTAGGCAGTTTAAAGTTGTGAGTTCGCTTATCCTATGCAGTAAGTACTTACACGCAGAGTTGAGGAGGTGAGGAGGTTCAGGCAGCGGTAGCGGCTCAGAGAGTGTTTGAGCGCGAAGTCTGTTCTGAGAGGAAGGCGGAGCAGAGGCGGAGCAATCCTGAGACAGCGTAAACTGTCAGAATTCAGTGACGGGTAGATTCTGTAGGTGCAGGCTTGGGAGAATCAATTGGTAGGTGAATACGCAATTACAAGCAATGATGGTGGGACTTAGCCACCTTAAATAGGGAAGTGAGGAACCATAATTAAAGTTATAAACAAAAGAACAAAAGAGAAGTTCATAATATGACACTTTGGTAGAACTGTTATCAGGCAGCAGGGTTCCAAAAGTAGTTTCTGAGACAGGATCAGATTGAAACATCTTGCAAATGTAAGAGAAAAAAACAACATATAAAGCAAAATTATCTATTTTCTTATATGGCAGTTTCAGGAATGGGAAAAAATAGCCCTCTGAGCATAAAAAGAGGCAAGAGGCATATAGGAAGTGGAGTTAAAATAATTAAATTATTTGGCACCAACTATGACGCGCAACGCAAAATTAAATTTCTTGGCGCTAACAACATCAGGAAATGGCGCAACTTGCATCATGGCAGACGCAACCTTGTGCAAGGAAACCTGGCGTCAACTAAGATGCCGAAAATGACGGATTGCATCACTGAATGTACCTTTGCGCCAAAAAAATTCTCGCACCAAGAATGATGCATTAAATATCAGCATTTTGCGACCTCGCAAGCCTAATTTTGCCCGCGAAAATTAATGAAAAAGCAGTCAATTTGAAGAAAATACTATACCAGGTAAGAAAAAATTACTTTCTAAATATCTTTCCCAATTTTGAAACTGATAGTCTGCAAAAGGAAATATACATAAACCTGACTCCTGGCAAATATAAGTACAATACATATATATATATATATATATAAAAAACTTTATATCAATACATAAAGTGCCAAACCATAGCTGAGAGTGTCTTAAGTAATGAAAACACTCTTACCAAAAGACACCCATCCGCATATAGCAGATAGCCAAACCAGTACTGAAACAGTATCAGTAGAGGTAATGGAATATGAGAGTATATCGTCGATCTGAAAAGGGAGGTAGGAGATGAATCTCTACGACCGATAACAGAGAACCTTTGAAAAGATTTCCCGTGTGGAAAACCATAGAATCAATAGGTGATACTCCCTTCACATCCCTCTGACAAAAACTGTACTCTGAGAGGAATCGGGTTTCAAAATGCTGAGAAGCACATATCATCAAAGAAAATCAAGCACAAACTTACTTCACCACCTCCATAGGAAGCAACGTTTGTAAAAGTGAATTGTGGGTATGGTGAGGGGTGTATTTATAGGCATTTTGGGGTTTGGGAAACTTTTCCCCTCCTGGTAGGATTGTATATCCCATACGTCACTAGCTCATGGACTCTTGCCAATTACATGAAAGAAAAAGGAACGTTAAACACTAAGGGTCGGGTTGTAAGTGGAGCACTAAATATAAGTTTCTTGAAAGCGATATTAGCTCTCCACTTAGTAATACCAGCACACGCTAATGTACGTTGGAATTACAAGTTGAAAGCAATGTGAGCTCACGCTGGCATTGCTGGGAAGCGAGTGTGCTATAGGCTCAAATGGGAGCCTCGTTCTCATGCCGTGAGACACAGTATAGGGGTAATTAGAGCAGCGATGGCAGCAATTTGTAAATATATATCTATATGCTTTTATACATATATATTTATGTTAATTTGTGTATATACACTTGTTAACACATCAACCTATATGTATATAAGCATATATATTTACTGGGAAAACACTATTCCCATCGACCGCAATGTAAAGGCACTTTTCAGTGCGTTTTTTTTTTTTTTAACACCCCACCCCGACAACTTTAAATCCCCAAAATACTGCCTAATGCAGTTTTTTTTTATAAAAAAAAAAGGAACATTTTTTTTCAATAAAAATTTATAATGTTCTTTATTGTGAGGGCATATGGGGCACTTTTGCAAATGTCCCCATTTGCGGGAGTGTGATAATTTAGCACTTCACTTGTAGTCTAGCCTTACATATATCATTGATAGAATGATGTATTCAGAACAAAGATTCACATAAGTATAATATATACATGTATTTTTGTTTAATTGCTCTTAGTTGTTTAAATATTGAAAAATTAATGGTAACATTTTAATGTCCATAAAGCAGCTTGTGCCGCCATATTGTAACTTAGATTTATTTTTCTGCTATGGCTAATTAGGGACAGATATAAATGGCTTACTAGAGTGTGGATCTAATGACTGTGTAGAATACAGCTTTGTTTGCACTCCCACTTTAACAAAAAGTTGGGAAGCCAACAATATTCTGAATAATATTATAGGAAAGGGCACAAAATAAATAATGTAAGTATATTGCATTAGTTTTAAGTGGTTTTACTACATATAATTAAACATTTTGGGGTAGATTTATCAAATGCCACGTGGACATGAATTACTGTAGTGAATCATGTCCGCCCAATATCGCTAAATGCTGAGAAGTTACGAAGCAGAGGTCTTACTTCGGGCGTAGATAGCAGCATCCGCTACTTGATAAATCTACCCCTTTATATTAATATGTAAAATTGTTAAATGTCCCTTTAAATAAATAAAGAATAAAACAGATATAATCTAAAACTTTTCTTCCTCACAGTTGCATTAAGGATAAATGATAATTGTTGCTTAGTAACATATCTCTTCAACATTTCCATAGTTTACCCTGTACAAGCAAGCTATCTCAGTTCCATATTATCTTGCACATGGTCAGCATTCATTAAGTAAGATTAAGGAAATTGGATGGAGCAACCTGCCAGAACTTACAACAATCCTCACACAGAACAAAAAAGGTAATGCTTCTCTATAATTTAAATTTTTCTCAGAAATAGAATTGCAATACTTTACTTTTTTCTTTATATACTAAGACATAGGGGCTCATTTATCAAACTCTGTATGGAGCTTGAGGGCCCGTGTTTCTGGCGAGCCTTCAGACTTGCCAGAAACACCAGTTATGAAGCAGTGGTCTAAAGTCCGCTGCTCCATAACCTGTCCGCCTGCTCTGAGGAGGTAGACAGACATCGCCACAATTCAATCCGATCGAATACAATTGGGTTGATTGACACCCCCTGCTAGCGGCCGATTAGCCGCAAATCTGCAGGGGGCGGCGTTGCACCAGCAGTTCACAAGAAACTGCTGGTGCAATGCAGAATGCGGAGAGCGTATTGTTCTCCGCATTCAGCGATGTCTGTCGGACATGATCCGCTAATTGGATCATGTCGGACAGACACATAATAAATAGACCCCATCTTGTTAGTTTCATTTTCCTTTTTTGTTGGAGGAATCATAGATTTTTATTGCAAATAAGAAGCAGAAGATCCATCAAGTCTATCCATATGTTTCTTCTGAAGTGTTAGCTTAAGGAGATATGAACGCTTCAGCTAAGATATGGGGGCCTGTTTATGAAAGGCCTGTCGGACATGATCCAACATTGCGGATCATGTCCGACAGACCTCGCTGAAAGCGGAGAGCAATACGCTCTCCGCATTCAGCATTGCACCAGCAGCTCTTGTAAACTGCTGGTGCAATGCCGCCCCTGCAGATTTGCGGCCAATCGGCCACTAGCAGGGGGTATCAATCAACCCAATCATATTCGATCGGGTTGAATTGCGGCAATGTCTGTCCACCTGCTCAGAGCAGGCGGACAGGTTATAGAGCAGAAACACGGGCCCTCAAGCTTCATACGGAGCTTGATAAATGGGCCCCATGAAGTTTTTCTTTCATGATTCAGAAATAATTTGCAATTTTAAACAACTTTCCAATTTATTTCAACTTTTAAAAGTTGTTTAAAATCACATGCTCTATTTGAAACATGAAAGAAAAAATTTGGTTTTGTGTTTCTTTAATAAATTGGACAATTTAGTAAAAATGTTATATTTAAATTAAAATGCAGCATATAAGAATGTTGATATTTTTCTTTTGCCTGAAAAAAAGTGAAGTAGAAACTAAGGGGTAAATTTATCAAGAGACGAGCGGACATGATTCACTGTAGCGACCTCGCTAAATGCCGACAGCATACACTGTCGGCATTAAACATTGCACAATAATTTCTTGTGAAATGCTTTTGTGCAATGCCGCCCCCTGCCCATTCATGGCCAATCACCGCTAGCAGGGGGTGTCAATCATGCCGATCGTATCAAGATGATTGCTGTCCACCACCTAAAAGATGGCGGAGAAGTTAAGAAGGAGCTGCTTCATAACTTTTGTTTCTGGTGAGCCGGAAACTTTGCGCAGAGAAAGCAGTTTCTGCTGCTTATTAAATCTCCCACTTAGTATAAACTGAAACTATTACAGCAGAATCAGTTATGTGCCTCCTACTAATGCCATTTGGTTAATATTCACTGCTGATGCTTATTGGCCAATAGATACAATGAGAATTTGTATTTTTCATCCAATGAGTATTAATCTGAGTTTAAACATTTATATTAGATATGAACATTTGGATACTTAGTTAGTATCTGAATGCGGAAGACGGCAGCCACTCACAGCATTCATCTTTTTTTGGAGTCAGATTTGTCCTTTTAAAAGTTCAACACACTAACATCTGGATTTACACAGATCTCAGTGTGTTGCACTTTCACAATAATGAATCCCTCTCTGAAAAGAGCTGAATGTCATGAGCGGTCGTCTTCTTACACATTTGGATACTAACAAAGTTACCGAATGCACATATCTAATTTATAGTTAATTCATTTACTCCCCCCCCAAAAAAAAAAAAAATGTCTGTGATTTTTCTTACAGATTATACAAATGTTATGAAAATATCTCCCATTTAATTATTTGGATATACCTGTGTATGTCTCCAGGAAGCATTCTTAAATTCCATTGCAGTATCTGACACCATCACCTCAGGTGGAAATCTATTCCATAAATTAACAACCTTCTTTTAAATTGTCCGTATTTGGAAAAAAAAACTGCAAATGTCAATTTAGGGCTCGATTCCATTGAGCTGTAATTAGGTTTGCACAAGGTCGCAAACTGATAAATATGCTGTTAGAAACAGTTTTGTGTATCGACGAGGTCCAGCTGCTGAAAATATTTTCTAGCCATAGAAAGTATTAGAAGCCGTTAAGCACTAATTTACATCAGGTTTCCAAAAAAGGAGCAAATTGTTAATACATTGTCGGAGACTGTCGATACTTTGAAAAAATTACACCCAGCTCAACTAGGTGTAAAAAAAAGAAACAAGAGCTTTTTGAGGTCTAGTTTCCATTGGAATGTTAAAACTTGCAAATAATGCAAATGTTTCAATGTTGAAAAAATTGTAATATAATATTTATTGTTATCTCATGTATAAAAATATTTTTTTTACCGCTACCTTCTCAGTCCAGGTAAAGACTTTCTTGACCCTTAGTCTTGGCGTGTGCGATCTCCAGCTTCTGTGGGTGCTCCCATTCTCTGTTCCGGGTCACGTGATACCGCTGGACCAACCAGAAGGGCAGATTGCCAGTTTGGGAGTCTGATTCAAACTGCGGGCTCAGTTGCCACACCCTGAAAATCCACTATGTCCTTCGTAGTTAAATCTTATACAGAGCGCTCTTCCAAATATCCCAGATGCTGTAGGATTGTACCTGGTTAGGAAGTCTGCCCTACTTTTGATCCACAGCTTCTTGTCCAGGGGAAATTTCCTGTTTTTCAGAGACTGCTCCAGCTCCACCGAGGAGAATCTCCTGATTTAACTATGAAGGACATAGTGGATTTTCAGTGTGTTGCAGCTGAGCCCGCAGTTTGAATCAGCTTCAGACTCCCAAACCGGCAATCCGCACTTCTGGTTGGTCCAGCGGTATTATGTGACCAGGAACAGAGAACGGCAGCGCCCACAGAAGATGGATATCGCACACCGAGACTGAGGGTCAAGGAAGTCTTTACCTGGACTGAGAAGGTAGCAGTGAAATCTGTATCATTAGATTTCAGATTCCGGGTGAATCATTTGTTTATCAGAAAATGCTGAAGTTCTCAAAATACAAACAGAAGTTCAGAATCACACAAAACTGTGCAGGGAGATACTTCTGTATTGAAATACACTGGAAATTGTTGTGCACACGTAGTGGCTCAACACCTAATATACCAAACTGTGTTTTCTTCCCCTACATATCCTGTGGATCAAAGATTCCAATTATTAACTGGTATAAACTGGGTTTTTTCAAGGACTTTTTTAAGGATTTTTTGGATCCAATGACCTAAAGGCACTTTATTTGAGTTTTATATTCACCAGTGGTTCATTTAACCCTGTTATTTGAGGATTTCTTTGAAGTTTGTCTTATATTTGTATATATTAAAGTGATATATTTTTAACTGCGTGTATCTGCTTTTATAGCTGCTGGTTAGCGTTCCCTTTATTCTGTAGCATATTTTAAAGTGAGAGTAGTTGGGATACTGCTCTATTTAGGGAAGCTGTGCTATATTTGTTGTCAGGGTTTTTTCTGTTTGTTGTTTTAATTATTATCCCATATAAGAATAAATTCAAGCACATATCTTCAAAATTCAAACTAAACCAATGCATAGGGCAGCAATTAATATTACATATATTAAAAAAGTAGAACATTTTATTCTAATTAAAAGTAGTATTTGCTTATATTTAAAAAGTATGTATTATAAATAAGTGTATATTTGTTTTTGTTTCTCTTTAGAGGTGATCAGAGGTAAGGTGCGCAGACGTTAAACGTAAATTTTATAGTGTAAGATCAGCTACCATAGCAACTAACTTGTTATGGCATGATTTTTGAGAAATCCGAGGTAGGATGGAAGCGTTAACACAATGTTAACTTACACCTACACATAAAGAGCAACTGCACAACATATTTCAATGTAAACCTGGAACTAAAATGAAGCCGTAAGCTACTTTTAGCTGTCGGCAACTTCGGTAGCTTACGGCTCCATTTTTTTACAGTTTAATGTTGGTCTTACGCTGATGCTTTTTTGTATAGACTGATAATTCATATTTACATTACAGAAAAATCACAGTTTGATATTTAGAAATGGTTTGTTTAATAGTGCTGTTGGATAGCATTTCATTATTACTAATTATTTTATATAGGGAACTTATCATATAGTATATTGTTTCTGAATTTTGCATTCCAGTAATCAGAATTTGTATTTATTTTGCAGTTGAATGTGAAGTTAATAAAGAGAGATTTACAACATTTGATAAAATGAACTCAGAATGTTCACTTACCTCTGCGAACTGCTATACGGTGCTGGCACAAGATTGTACAGATCAATTAAGGTTTATTATCACTATGAAAAAAATGGGTCAAGGATTTCAGATTGATGCCAAGATAGGATCATTGTAAGTAAATAATAATATCACAAAATTGCATTAGTCAGTTTATTTTATTAACCATCTCACTATGCATACATTTTTACTAATGCTTTTTTACTAATGCTTTTTATTAATGGTTTTTAATAAATAGTATTTATTATGAATGTTTAAAGGGACAGTCTACATCTTAGTCATCTTAAAGTCTTACCTTAGATTAAGCTGCAAATATCCCCCTGTTCGCATTCCTATATAACACAGCAGGAACAGTAAAAAAGTCATTTTAAAATGAATATTGTTTCTGCCCACTTTGAAATGGCTACCAAGTTCCACCCACTGATGACATCACGATCTAGGCACCCTGCTAAATAGCATTGATATTCTGTTGAATGCAACTTGTGAGTCTTATATAACTAGAGAGCCTTTAATGCAGTTCAGATTGTGATGTCATCAGTGGGCAGAGCTTGGCAGCCATTTCAAATTGGCCAGAAACAATATTTATATTAAAATAACTTTTTTACCGTTTCTGCTGCATGATATAGAAAGGGGCGCAGGAGAATATTTGCAGCTTAATATACGGTAAGACTTTAAGCTGACCAAGGTGTAGACTGTCCCTTTAACCTCTAAGACAGCACCCTATAAGGGTAGCACAAGCAAGCTTTTGCACACCTACCAATGTGGCAAAAAAATGTGTTGTCAAGCAGTGCTGAACTGGTGGTATCTCCATTAATTCTGAGGAGATTTTTTTGTTCCCACAATTTTACGACATCAGTGGAAACTAGGCCAAATTATTCCTTAAAATTTAGTAGTCATTTAACATAATTGTATTACAATATTAAAAAATACTTTTTTGAGACATTTTGCTGGGTGGAAATACAATCTAGCTGATGTAGTTGGTGTTCTTTTTAATATTAATGTTAGTGTTCATTTAATTCAATAAAATAAAATTAATATATACTGTACTTGAAATTGTTGCTTGTTAACTAGTCCCAGACAAGTAATGAAATGAAGCTGACAAGTAAAAAAAGTTACTTTTTTTATCTAACAATGAGTAAACTAGTAATTTTTTCCCTTTGGGCTAGTGACTGTTAGCCCATGACTAGTAAACTATATTGATATCCTCAATACATTTATAGAGCACTCTCTTGATTTTTTTAAAAAAATGCTCATATAGATATCTCAACTTACATCTTTTTTCCTTTATCAGCAATATTGAGATATATTCGGATGCATCTGATGAATTTCAAGTGCTTCTTGATGGAAGGAAGTTACTAATATGGAATGATACCTATATAAATGAGAAAGGTACTGTGATAGCTAAGGTTACCCTTAACAAAAACATGCTAATAATTTACTTGAAAGTATTTTAACCCTTTCAGTGCTAACGACAGCTCTGAGTCATCGCAGAGTTTCCCACGCAGGTGCTAGCGACGGCTCACAGCACTCTCCCACCTTGAGGGAGATCTGGGTGCTCCCACCCGCTCTCACCCCGGCATTCGGGCCTGCATAGTGACAGGCATCGCCAGGGCTTCACGTTATGCGTGGTGATGTCACGCGCAATGACGTGATGATGTGACCGCACAACTTTATTTAAAATTGACAATGTTAGGCATCTAAGCAGCTACAGACCCCCCAAGACCCACTGTTGGAAAGGTAATCGCCTAACCTTTCCAACAGTATAAGTCTTGGGGATATAAAAAAAATAAAAATAAAAAATAAAAACTTAAAACAGCTTAGCACCCAGGTGGAAAAGTGCTTAGCACTCAAAGGGTTAAACCAAAGGAAAAAATAAATAAGGAAAAATGTGCCATTGTTTAAAATAAAGATTGTTAGCAAAGTTTTTCCCTCACAATGAAGCATCAATTAACTTAATATTATTATTTTTGTAAAACATTAGGCAAACTTTTCCCTGCCTATATTTATTTTTATAACAAATTTACATTTTGTAGGTTCAGTCTATTCGAAATATCACTACTCTAAACCCCAGCATTAAATAGATATAACGGAATAATATTAAAACATTCCAATGTGCAAATATAGGGCATGTATGTTCTCAAGGTACAGCGTGCGCACCATTTCAGTAGTGACGTGCCATACGCATTCTATAACTTTCCTTTTTACCAGATTTCTCTATTATCTGATATTATTTAAAGGGACACTGAACCCAAATTTTTTATTTTGTGATTCAGATAGAGCATGCAATTTTAAGCAACTTTCTAATTTACTCCTATTATCAATTTTTCTTCATTCTCTTGGTATGTTTATTTGAAACGCAAGAATGTAAGTTTAGATGCCGGCCCATTTTTGGTGAACAAACTGGGTTGTCCTTGCTGATTGGACAATACCAGTAAACAAGTGCTGTCCATGGTCCTGAACCAAAAATTTGCTGGCTCCTTAGCTTAGATTCCTTCTTTTTTAAATAAAGATAGCAAGAGAACGAAGAAAAAAATGATAATAGGAGTAAATTAGAAAGTTGCTTAAAATTGCATGCTCTATCTGAATCATGAAAGAATAAATTTGGGTTCAGTGTCCCTTTAAGAGATGTGTCTCAACATGTTAAGTAAGATATGTTTTACAAAATGTTACTAAGGCCAACTGTATATTCCATAAATTATAACAGGAATTTGGGGTGATGGCTGTGAAACCTTGATTTGATAATCAAATCCTATTTATAATGAATTAATCAAAATAGGAAACTAAAGTTGAGCCAATAATATTTTCTCTTTCTTTGTAGAATGCATCTATGTTCACAGAACTTCAACAAAAGTGTCAGTAAAAGCACCAAAGTATGGTGTGGAGCATGTGTCATTCAATGGAGAAACCACCAAGGTGTGTTCATTCATTATACATTTTCATAAGCCTTGTGTGCAAGTTACCTGCCCACACAATGAAACAGTGGAACATGTTATATATTTAGAAAGTTTTTGTATGCTCTAAATGTTAACTCTAGTACTTGGTAACTGTGCAATATGTCCATAATTTATGTTTCAGATTACCATTGCACCATGGTTACAAGGAAAAACATGTGGCTTGTGTGGAAACTCTGATGGACAACTGCAAAATGATTTCCTGAAGCCTGATCATAAAAAAGCAAAGAGCTGTAACAGTTTGGTTCACTCCTGGATGCTGCCAGATAATTCATGTTCAGGAAGTTAGTTTCTGAAATCATTTTTTTTTGTATATATATATATATATATATTGATTATGTGAAAGCATATTCAGTCTCACATTGTTTAAGATAAAAATAAGAAGGGGTTATAATGATGTTTGCCTCCGATGGTGTCAAGAGGGGGGAAAATACCCTCCCGGGATTTTAGTTCATATACAGTACAGAGAATCCATTCTAATCATTCTTTTGATGCCAATAAGCCACTTATTCATTTTGGTATCAATACTATTTTGCTTAGGTATACTGTGTGTGTGTATATATATATATATATATATATATATATAATCCCTCATATAGTGAATCCAGCCTCCTGCGACAACTGCCTGGGTGCTAACATGTACCAAATAAATCCAATGAAAGAAAGCACTCACAAGACTTCTTGATAGTGGGTTAACCAAAAAGGCAACTTTTAATAAAAAGTTGCCTTTTTGGTTAACCCACTATCAAGAAGTCCTGTTAGTGCTTTCTTTCATTGGATTTATATATATACTGTATATACTGTATATGAATTTCAAACCTATTTTTCAAACTTTTTTGTAGGCTGTGCATTAAGTCGACAGTTTGTTATGTTGGAAAATCATCTCCTTGATGAACAAGAATCATCATGTTATTCTTTAGAGCCTGTATTACAGTGTGTAAAAGGATGTAATCCAACTGAAACAAGCCCTGTTAAAGTTGCCTTCCATTGTCTTCCTAAAGGTAAGTCAGATATATAAAAGATTTTACAATAAAAGGCTGTGATGGTTTCTAATTTGATTTTAAAACCTTTCTTGATTGAAGAAACTGCTTTCCTGGCTTCAAAATGTAATGTATTATAGGAGATAAGAAATCTTATATTTTTTTGGAAAACTTTACCTTTATAGAGTAAAGAAGATCATTTTATTCAAGCACCGCTTACATATAGTTTTTGCTTTATCTGTGCCTTCAAGTATACTCATAGTTCTCAAATAAAAGAGGGCAGCATTGAGAAAAAAGATATCTAACATTGACTAAGTAGTAAAAGTAGGACACAGCTAAGTACAAAGTGTACCTGTTTTATACAATGAATTATTGTATTCAGTATTGAATGCTTACATGGAGATGTTTGGTAGTTTCCAAACATTAAACATTTAGGGCAAGATTACAAGTGGAGTGCTATTTAATGCTCCCACTTGAGCGTTAACTGCGCAAGAAGTAAGCTTTTTGCACACATCGGATTGTGCTTGTATTACAAGTTGAAAGTAAACTGTTTTCACGTGCGCAATAACCTATTCCAAAGAGGGGTAGTTTAACTTAAATCTATTTCTAGATATGATATAAAGATTCTGTGGTGCCACCCAGTGGCTGAATCTATATAGGTATTAACTGAGAATACAAATACATTTTTTACAAATAAATTGGATATTTCCAAATGTGATTTCAATCTTAGGCTTTAATGAGCCTGTTCTTAAAGCATACAGTCTTTATAAAATCCCTTTTTTATATTTTAGGGGGTCCTGGAAAAAAAATGGGGTTTATCCGAAATTAAAACAGGGGTTAATGCCCATAAAATGGGCTGTATAATAAAACTGATCCTATACATCAGCTAACACAAATAAGTATTTCACTTTATTTAGTGATTCAGTTAATTTAGTGATTCAGTTATTAAAAGGGAAAAATAGGCAGCCCTTCTAATTAAAGTGTAGTATCAAAATACTAAGCGCTTATTCAGTTTAAAATGGTAAAAAATCTCTTTATGGTTCACATAAAAAATATACTTGAATACATATACACAAATAAAATGTTAGAATACATGAATATGCATATACACAATTTTTAAAACAATTGATGCAATTTGCCGCAATAGCGGTTATAAAATTACCCTTTTTCAATTTCAGGGCTACTTTTTAAATCAATCAGAGAGTCCACAGATATGGAATATATTCAAATGGAAATCTTCTTTCTCCGATTTTCCTAAAAGATAAACAGAAAGGACAAGGGATCCTTGGCAGATGTATGTCAAAGTTTTAAACATAAGATATCTTTAGTTACTTACACCATAGCTTTGGTGTTGACGGGTAAGTGGTGGTGTCCTGATAAAACCTTATCGTCCTCTTTCCTTATTGTCCCTATGGGAAAAAGGACGATAAGGAAAGAGGACGATAAGGATTTATCAGGACACCACCACTTACCCGTCAACACCAAAGCTATGGTGTAAGTAACTAAAGATACCTTATGTTTAAAACTTTGCCATACATCTTTGCCTACAGGTATTTAAGGAGATATATCTATTTGTGTGTTTTCTATATAGGTTATACAGATTAGCGCTGATACACTACCCCTCTTTTTTGCAATAACCTATTCCCCCATAGAAGTCAATTGAGTGAAAAAAGTGGAAAAAAACCCACTTGCGCACAAACCCAATCAAATTTTTTAAGTACACTAAATATATATATAAAAAAAAAAAAAACAGATAATACTAGGGATCTAAATCCTAATTACTCTAGTGTTCCTCTTCCAAAGATACATGATATAGTAGATTTCACAGAGGCATGTGACCTACTTATGGCGCACGATTTAGCTAAGGAATCAGTGATAGATGAAATCCCACTTAAATGCACACATGGAGGATACACACCAAAGTCTATATTCTATCCAACTAGAGATAGGGGTCCGTTTTTAGAAGCTTTTCATCATAGAATTGAAGAAGATCTCATTGCACTTTCTAAAGACACTAAACACCCTTATCCAAATCTAAATGAAAAACAATATAAAGCCCTTAACAATTTGAAATCTAGGGAGGATATTGTAATAAAGAGAGCAGACAAGGGTGGATGTGTGGTGGTGCAGGATAGACAGTCTTACTTAGAGGAAGCTCGAAGGCAACTAAGTGATACTGATGTCTATGAAATCCTTAGATTTAATCCAACTGAGAAATATAGGCAACAGCTGGAATCACTGTTGGATGATGGATTGGAGATGGGGATTATAGACCAAGGCACTGTAGATTATCTCTATGTTTTAAATCCTGTTAACCCCATATTCCATCACCTCCCCAAGGTTCATAAATCCTTGGAGGAGGTGAAAGGATGGCCCATTGAGGCGGGTATAGGATCTTTATTTGAAAACATTTCGACATGGATTGAATCTTTACTACAACCAGTGGTATTTAGTCTCCCATCGTATCTTAAAGACACCAAACATCTTTTGGGATGTCTAAAAGAGATATGCTGGACTGATACAGCAGAATGGCTGACTATAGATGTAGTTAGTTTATACTCTACTATTCCTCACAAAAAAGGTCTAGAAGCAATTTCATATATGCTGGATAGATTCAGCAATTATGATAGTCATCTTAAGTCTTTTCTGATCCAAACTCTAGATTTTTTATTAACTCATAACTTTTTTCAATTTGAGGGAATTTTTTATCTCCAAAGGTGTGGCACAGCGATGGGGGTTGGTGGGAAGCGTGCCACGTCTTTGGAGATTCAAATCCCTTCAGGGATTGTATTACTATGTATAAAAGATATATTGATGACCTCCTGTTCATTTGGACAGGAGGTCCATCTAGACTAGAGGAATTTATTTGATACCTCAATTCTAATGACGCCAATTTACAGTTTACTTATGAGAGTAGCAAAGTATCTATTCCTTATTTAGACCTTTTACTGATGGGTCAAACTGACACCCAAAAGATAAAGACGACTTTATACCGAAAACCAATTGCAGCCAATGCCATATTACATGGCCGAAGCAATCATCCAAAACATATGGGCTTTGGAATTGCTAAAGGACAATTCACAAGGTTGAAATGGAATTGTACCGATAATGAAGTCTTTACAATAGAGAGCATAAGAATGAGAAGTGATCTATTAGAGAGAGGATATCATATAAAAACAATTGATCATGCTCTCTTAGAAGTCAGTAGACTAGATAGAGAAACCCTCCTTCTAGACAATAAAAGTCTAGTCAACAAACAATCCTTTGATAGCTCCAGACCTACATTTGTAACCACATATAGTGCACAGTTTAATGCAATATGTGATATCGTGAAAAAGCACCTTCCTATTCTGACTGCTGAAGACAGCCTTAAAGATCTGGCACAAAAGGGTTGTAATTTTGTTTCCCGTAGAGGTTACACAATAGGTAACGCTGTTTCTTCGAGCTTACTTAGAAACATACAAAAAACAAGTAATAGCTGGTTAAATGTAAAAGGGCATTATAAATGTCATTACAGCAACTGTATTGCCTGTGGTTTCACAAAAGTCACTAAGAATTTCCAATCATATACCACACAGAAGGTTTATGAGTTGGATACTTATACCAATTGCCGTTCTGTCTTCGTAATCTATTTGATAGATTGCGTGGAATGTAAGAAACAATATATTGGGTGCACCTCCAGGGAGTGTAGAAACAGGATTAGGGAGCATCTAAAAAACATTGAGCATGGTATTGAATGCTCTGACCTTGCTAGACATTTTATACATGTCCACAATAAGATGGTGAACAGTCTGAAATGGCAAATCATTGACTATATCAAACCTGCCATACGTGGAGGAGACAGAGTATCTAAACTCTCACACAAAGAGGCTTTCTGGATTTTCAAAATGAAAACCATGATCCCAGATGGCTTTAACATAGTAGGCGATGTCATTAATTTTTGGAGGCATTAATATACAGGAATTATACATATGATATCTTAATGTCTATTGTTTTGCAGAAACTGTGCTCTTTGATTTAAGAGGGTTTTTGCCATACACTAGAGATGGATACATGGAAACACTGCTCAGATAGGTCTATATTTATACCTTCCCGTTAAGTGCCAGTAGAGTGTATTAGATTATTTTGATTTAAGGTAGTTTGATGTTAGAATTAGCAATATGCATGCTGACTCATATAATATGCATATATGTATATCTATCGCTCCATGCACCATACTAATAAATTGTAAAATAATTTATAGTTCTTTATAAACGAGCCCACCTATACATATAGCATATAATGTATTGTGCACTGTTTCTGAGGGTATTCCATTAAGGGATGCATATTAATATCATGTATCTCCTGTATTATTTACCTATACTTTTGCATATATTGTTATTAATATTCTCTTGCATAAATGTAGTGTACTATTGAAGGCAGTGTTCTAGTATAGGAATTTCCTTTTTACTTTATATATAATGCCGATGGATAACAGGCCTTATTAATCATGTACACACTCATTATAATATGTTATATAACAATGAGAATCTACATATATATAATAATTTTTTATTTCTTTGCAATGTATAAGTTTAAATTTAGAATGATAACAACATTACCCATCTAAATTAATGGCTCATTTGAGTTAACTGGTCTGATTTCTAATATAGTGATTCTATAGGTCTGTCCCTTTAATAACTAATTACCTGGGGCTCATACACCTGATGACAAGGGTGTGTTATAAATAGGCATGTTGATATTGAGTGAATCATGTCCATGAATAAGGCTGATATTTGCTGAAACACGTAGGACGTACTTTCTATTTGCTCCAGGTTGCTGGGACAATTTTTGTGTTTTACCTTTTTTATTTGCACGGTTTTCCAATAAAATTTTTAAGTTGAACATACGCCTGGGAGGTTTGCTGGATTTCTTTCTATATTACTAAATATATATGTATACCTATTTATATAGATGAATATATATAAGTATACAGATATATATTGGAATATCTATTTATAAATACAAAGAACATACAATATTCTGTTATGTGCAGAACATTGGAATATGACCTATTTATAGTAAATACGCAGTATACTTTATTAAATATGAATATTGCATAAATATGTTTTTTCATGTTTTCATCTACTTTACTGCAAAGGGCTCCAATCACATTATCTGTTCTTTTACCATTATTTTTGGGTGGACTTAGGTTCCCGTATTTAGTTTTTTTCTCTACATATCACCACTAAGTTCCTTGATAAATCCCCATGATTTTTATAATCACATATGTTTTGATGAAACACAAATCTACCTCTCTGCACTAGATTTAAGGCTGTGACACACTACAAGCAGAGCGGAGCGAAGTGTGTATATGCGGCTGTGCGCGCTCAGTGTGTCCTGCCTTTTCATCTCTGAGCACTCTGCTGCACCAGGTCCCGTAGCTGAGCGCTCAGAGATGAAATATCTGAACTTCAGAAGCAATGCGACGCGAAGCAGCTGCTTCGCCTTGCGCCGAATCGCTTGCAGTGTGTCACAGCCTTTATGCCTCTCCTTGTTCATCTGTATCACTAGCCATTTTTCAAGTGTCTCATCTTCAGTATCTTATAATCTAAAGCTTAACATCTCCAAAGTAGTGGACCTCACTTCTACCCCATTCATGTACAGATTAGGGTTTTAGATCTTTGGCTTTTTGTAAAAAAAAAATTATATGCAAATAAAGATTTTTTTTGGACTAGTGCTTATAAGTCTTATAACTAAAAAAATGAGCCTTAGTTTTTGTGGCCACAGAAAGCGCAAAAATAAACAATGTGTGTTTTGGTGGCTAAAACTCAAGCGAGTCCTCTAATGTGGAAAACAGCAAAAAGGATTCCCTGCAACCTTACCTAAATCCCCATGTGTCACTAAACAATTTAAGGAAGTATATTATTATTTTTGTGTTTATTATACATACATTTAAGGCTTCTAAAATAGTCACTTGTGGTCCCTATGTGTTAGGAAGTTGCCTATCCCTGTTATTTCTATTGAAATATGTTCTCAAAATGTGAAATTATTGTTCTCAGAAGAGATTAAAACATGTTTTAGTACTAGGTGGGGAATTAAAAATTTCCAATATAGGGCTAAATTACAAGTGGAGCGCTATTTTAACGTATGTCCGTAAAGGGGTAGATTTGCCCATTTACGGGTGCCTGTTAAATAACCAGCCATTACAAGTGGCTGGTTAATGCTTCTGTGAGGTCGCGGTTTCACTTTGTGCTTAGCGCAATTAACCAGAGGTCAGACCTCTGGTTAATAACAAAAATGTACCCCAATTGCCCCCTTAATAAAGTGTACAGTTCCTTGTATAAAAAAAAAATATGAGCATTTTTATTTTTTGTAAAACAAAACTGCACAAAGCAGTTATAAAGGGTTAAAGTGAGGGGGTGGTGGGTGTAAAAAAAAAAAAACAGCACTGAAAAGTGCCTTTACATAGCAGTCTATGGGAACTGTGTTTTAAACGGCAAATATACATATATATATATATATATATATATATATATGCTTATATACATATATATTTATGTGTTTATATGTATATACACACATATAAAAACATAAATAATTATGTATATATTCAAATACATATATATTTTAAATTTCCTGCCCAATGATGTGCGACTTACCCCCTGCGCTGCGCTAGTTTCTTTGCCTTGTCTCACGGCATCAGAATGAGGCTCCCATTTTAGCCTTTGGAAGCACACTCTTGTGAGCGCAATCTTTTCAGGCAATGCAAAGTGAGGCCCAATTCACATTGTGCTTAACATTTGCATGCCCTGGTATTACTGAGTGGAGCGCAAATATTGCGCTCGCAAAAGCGTGATTTTGCACTTCACTCATAGAGGCATATTTATCAAGCTCCGTAAAGACCGCTGTTCCATAACCTGTCCGCCTATTCTGAGGTGGCGGACAGAAATCAACAGAAATCAACCCAATACAATACGATCGGGTTGACTGACAGCGGCCACAAAACTGCAGGGGGCGGTATTGCACCAGCAGTTCACAAGAACTGCTGGTGCAATGATAAATGCAGAGAGCGTATGCTGCCGGCATTTATCGATGTGCAGCGAACATGATCCGCTATATCGGATTATGTCCGCTCGCAGCATCATAAATAGGCCCCATAATCTAGGCCATAATTATTTACTTAATGATTGGAATAGCTGTACAGAATTGTCCCAGTGTAAGAATGTTTTTGTGGCAGAAAGTTTTTTTTTTTATTGATTTGGAATATGTTTGAATTTAAATCTGCCAGAACACCCCCCCCCTCCCTTCCAAGAAAATAAAAACAAACTTCAATGCATTTGGCAAAGGAATTCTGAATAATTATAATTAATGGATGGACATAAGTGGGGGAAAAAGTATTTTTTTTTAGATTTTCGTTGCCTTGTTCCTTTTAGCAAGATCCAGTGCACTGAAATTCAGTTTGTAAGTTCGGTTTGATAACATTTTGATACATTTCCTTCAAAGTAGTAAGACTGAATTAACCAGTGAAATGTATTAATGAAATCATTTATTTAATTCAAATATTACTGCAATGCATTAGTTTTGGACAGTTGGCAAATTTAGCTAAATATTTATTAATGAAGAAATAGGGTGTTATTAGCATAACACTGTAAAGAAGGATATACAATCTAAGGATATGAAATAGATTTTTATGTTAAAAACAAATATTTGTGGAACAATATTGCTAATAATTATATTTACGGAAACCCTCTTTCAAATTTTTTTTTTTACTACTAATTAATATATTTCTTAGATTCTGCAATACGTCTAGAAGATTGGCACATTAGGCCAACAGAAATATCTGAAGACTTCACTGGGGAAGTGGATGCACACATTAATTGTGTATGTGCAACGGAATGTGCAACGGCTTAAAATAATGTACCGTTGATTATTTACACCAAACAAGTTATTTCGAAGATCATTTTAGTAAAAAAAAAAATATTTCCACCTAATAGAAAAGAATGACTACATATTAATGTTAGCTGATAATAAAGAAAGTACTGAAAACGTTTGTGTTACGGTTTTTACTGTTATATTTTAACAATTTTGTCACTATGTTTATTTTGCCCATTTCTATACAAAATGCATAAACACACACATATATATATATATATATATATATATATATACATGCACACACATCTATCTATCTATCTATTTATATATCTATATATCTATATATATATATATATATATATATATATATATATATATATGTATATATCTAAATCTATACTGTATGTATATACATATATATATATATATATATATATATATACACACACATATCTATCTATATATCTATCTATCTATATTTATCTATAGATATATGTGTATATATATATATACATATACACATATATATATATATATATATAAACACACACACACATGTATACATATATATAAAATATATATATATGTATACATCTATCTATCTATCTATCTATCTATCTGTCTGTCTGTCTGTCTGTCTATCTATCTATCTATCTATCTATCTATCTATCTATCTATCTATCTATCTATCTGTCTATCTATCCATACATACATATATACTGTATATATATATATATATATATATATATATACAAATATATAAATATATATATATATATATGTATCTATCTATCTATCTATCTATCTATCTATCTGTCTGTCTATATGTCTGTCTATCTATCTATCTATCCATACATACATATATACTGTATATATATATATACATATATATACATATATATATATATATATATATATATATATATATATATATACATACATATATACATACATATATATATAAATATATATATATGTATCCATCTATCTATCTATCTATCTATCTATCTGTCTGTCTATATGTCTGTCTATCGATCTATTCATATATACTGTGCATGAACAATAAACATCAGGTAACTTGACAGAAGGTTGGTAATTGAAAACATATAAAGCTTCTGTGCTTACTTAACATTTACTACTCTTTGCAAGTGAAACAAAATTGAAATGATGTAATGTTACCACTTTCTGAGCTGCAAGGCATTGCCTGCTGTCACCCGGTACAGCAAGTTTGTTACAGAACATTAGCATCATTTTTGAAATAGCTGGAATGCCGGTTCCTTTTAGTTTCACACATCTGTACGTCACAGCAGGCTCACTGTTTGGTTACAGTTAAATTCTTGCAACTGCCAGTTTGCAAAAGATTCTCACGCCAGCGACAAGTGTAATGTGACTATGTATCTCGGAGGCAAGTTTTCAGCTTGGCTGCTCGCAGTCAGCAGGGGGTACGGATTATACTACTGTCATATCTCAAGAATATACTGAATTACAAATGCATTACATTGGGGTAAATCTACAGGCTTAACATAGACTTTATTTTCCATATACATTGTGTGATTTCTTTCATTTAACCATTCTTTTGTTGGAAGCTATAACAATGTTACAATTTTATTTTTACATTTGAGCTTATAAAATTGGTTTTGAAATATTTGTGTGTACTGAAGAGATACGTGACTTTTTTTTTTTGTGAAGAACCCTGCTGCTTACCAGTTTATATGTTTTTTGTTTTTTTTCATTCATGGAAGCAAATACATTATTTATTATCAAACTTAAAAGCTTATTTGTTAATGTAATTTGATAAGTGTCCAACAGTGTTTTGTTAGAGAGAAATGGAGAAGCTATAATACTTAAAATAAAGAAAATAAATTAAAAGAAAACATAGACAACAATTAAAAATATGCAACAAGATTATTTTTAGGAGCTTTTTGGGAAATGCAGAGATGTAAAGAGAAAGATACAATATAATAAATGAATAAAACTAATAAAACTTTTTTCTGCTTAATATAAGAAATGAGTAAAATTGTAAATTACATGAAAATTTGGAAAATCTTAGGCCTAGATTTGGAGTTTTGTCGGTAACGACCCGCGTAGCTAACGCTGGCTTTTTTCTGGCAGCACCATAAAAATAACTCTGGTATTGAGAGTCCACAAAAAGGCTGCGTTAGGCTCAAAAAAAGGAGCGTAGAGCATTTTTAACGCAGCTTCAACTCTCGATACCAGAGTTGCTTACGCAAGCGGCCAGCCTCAAAAACGTGCTCGTGCATGATTCCCCCATAGGAAACAATGGGGCTGTTTGAGCTGAAAAAAAACCTAACACCTGCAAAAAAGCCGCGTTCAGCTCTTAACGCAGCCCCATTGTTTGCTATGGGGAAACACTTCCTACGTCTGCACCTAACACCTTAACATGTACCCCGAGTCTAAACACCCCTAACCTTACACTTATTAACCCCTAATCTGCCGCCCCCGCTATCGCTGACCCCTGCATATTATTTTTAACCCCTAATCTGCCGCTCCGTAAACCGCCGCTACTTACATTATCCTTATGTACCCCTAATCTGCTGCCCCTAACACCGCCGAACCCTATATTATATTTATTAACCCCTAATCTGCCCCCCACAACGTCGCCTCCACCTAACTACACTTATTAACCCCTAATCTGTCGAGCGGACCTGAGCGCTACTATAATAAAGTTATTAACCCCTAATCCGCCTCACTAACACTATCATAAATAGTATTAACCCCTAATCTGCCCTCCCTAACATCGCCGACACCTAACTTCAAACATTATCCCCTAATCTGCCGACTGGAGCTCACCGCTACTATAATAAATGTATTAACCCCTAAAGCTAAGTCTAACCCTAACACTAACACCCCCCTAAGTTAAATATAATTTTTATCTAACGAAATTAATTAACTCTTATTAAATAAATTATTCCTATTTAAAGCTAAATACTTACCTGTAAAATAAATCCTAATATAGCTACAATATAAATTATAATTACATTGTAGCTATTTTAGGATTAATATTTATTTTACAGGCAACTTTGTAATTATTTTAACCAGGTACAATAGCTATTAAATAGTTAAGAACTATTTAATAGTTACCTAGTTAAAATAAGTACAAAATTACCTGTAAAATAAATCCTAACCTAAGTTACAATTAAACCTAACACTATACTATCATTAAATTAATTAAATAAAATACCTACAATTACCTACAATTAAACCTAACACTACACTATCAATAAATAAATTAAATACAATTCCTACAAATAACTACAATGAAATAAACTAACTAAAGTACAAAAAATAAAAAAGAACTAAGTTACAAAAAATAAAAAAATATTTACAAACATAAGAAAAATATTACAACAATTTTAAACTAATTACACCTACTCTAAGCCCCCTAATAAAATAACAAAGACCCCCAAAATAACAAAATGCCCTACCCTATTCTTAATTACTACATTTCAAAGCTCTTTTACCTTACCAGCCCTGAACAGGGCCCTTTGCGGGGCATGCCCCAAGAAATTCAGCTCTTTTGCCTGTAAAAAAAAAACATACAATACCCCCCCCAACATTACAACCCACCACCCACATACCCCTAATCTAACCCAAACCCCCCTTAAATAAACCTAACACTAAGCCCCTGAAGATCTTCCTACCTTGTCTTCACCCTACCAGGTTCACCGATCCGTCCTGAAGAGCTCCTCCGATGTCCTGATCCAAGCCCAAGCGGGGGGCTGAAGAGGTCCATGATCCGGCTGAAGTCTTCATCCAAGCGGGAGCTGAAGAGGTCCATGATCCGGATGAAGTCTTCATCCAAGCGGGAGCTGAAGAGGTCCATGATCCGGATGAAGTCTTCTATCAACGGCATCTTCAATCTTCTTTCTTCCGGATCCATCTTGCAGACCTCCGACGCGGAACATCCTCTTCTCCCAATGCCTACTAGCCGAATGACGGTTCCTTTAAGGGACGTCATCCAAGATGGCGTCCCTCGAATTCCGATTGGCTGATAGGATTCTATCAGCCAATCGGAATTAAGGTAGGAATATTCTGATTGGCTGATGGAATCAGCCAATCAGAATCAAGTTCAATCCGATTGGCTGATTCGATCGGCCAATCAGATTGAGCTTGCATTCTATTGGCTGTTCCGATCAGCCAATAGAATGCGAGCTCAATCTGATTGGCTGGCGGCGACGTTGTGGGGGGCAGGTTAGGGGTTAATAAATATAATACAGGGGTCGGCGGTGTTAGGGGCAGCAGATTAGGGGTACATGAGTATAACGTAGGTGGCAGTCGGCAGATTAGGGGTTAAAAAAATTTATTCGAGTGGTGGCGATGTGGGGGGGCCTCAGTTTAGGGGTACATAGGTAGTTTATGGGTGTTAGTGTACTTTAGAGTACAGTAGTTAAGAGCTTTATGAACAGGCGTTAGCCCAGAAAGCTCTTAACTACTGACTTTTTTCCTGCGGCTGGAGTTTTGTTGTTAGATGTCTAACGCTCACTTCAGCCACAGCTCTAAATACCGGAGTTAGAAAGATCCCATTGAAAAGATAGGATACGCAATTTACGTAAGGGGATCTGCGGTATGGAAAAGTTGTGGCTGAAAAGTGAGCGTTAGACCCTATTTTGAGTGACTCCAAATACCGCAGTTAGCCTAAAACCAGCGTTAGGAGCTTCTAACGCTGGTTTTCACGGCTAACGCCAAACTCCAAATCTAGGCCTTGGTGAATTATACTTTGAGAACAATTATTTTGAGACATTTCCCTGTTTTAAAAGAAATCTTTAACCTTAATATACACTATAACCACTAGATTTCCTCTCTCTTTCTCTCTCTCTCTCTCTCTCTCTCTCTCTCTTTTATACATATAAATATATATATACATATAGATAGATAGATAGATAGATAGATAGATGATGGATAGATAATAGATAGGCAGATACATATACAGAATAAATAGCATGTTCACTAGTCTACTAATCTAGTTCAGAAAAAAATGTTTAACAATTTTTAAATAGTGCAATGTGTGCTGCAATGTTTTTGGGCTTGCTATTTCTTTTTTGCTTCCCAGTTAAACAATGTACAAAAAACAAAAAGCTTCTCAATGGGCTTTTTTAAACATCTTCATAACAGTAAAACACATGTGTTATGTTAGTCCCGAGATGTAAGTGAACTGCTGGTCTCATGCGGAAACTATCATTATAACACAGTTTATTTTTCAATAACCGACTATTGCAAATACAAACTACATCATTCACACACTTCACCCCTTGCCCTGCCCACCTGGTAGTTTGTATTTGTAACAGTTGACTTTGATACATTTAAACAATGTGGCACTGTAGTTTACTTGATGGGATGCTTTTTCCTTGATACTATTGGATCCATATATGAAGAAGCATAAGCTGCTCCGGAGCCCTTGAAGGGCAGGTTTGCACATGCAAGCCTGCTTCCCGCAACGTAAGAAACAGCAGATCATTAGACCACTGCTTCTTACACTCGTTGCCACCTCTAGGTGGTGAAGAGAAATCACCAAGAGCTTGCTCCCTCTGGGTGACTGACAGTCCCTTCTCTCCTACAAGTGAAGTGGCGGGCATTACACACTCACAGATCCACTGCCCGTATGCAGCAAAGGTATGCGGACAACTTGTCAAGATGAGAAGCTTGTCTGCATGCCAGTTAATACATGTGGCCTTATGAGTTAAATAGTAAATGCTACTATTGAAAATGTAACTGTGTGTACATGACATTTTTAAAATCAGGGCTACAAATCAGAAATCTGCATGACACTTGCAAGCAGGAGGATGCCTATGAGCGTGTAGGTGTGACTGAGGGGATAATCGTTTAGTAATTCCTTTACCCTTTACCTTAAAGATTGCCTGTGTGTGAATATATAACATAAGCAGGGCACAGCTCAGAGTTTCTAACCACCTAGGTGTAGTTCATGTCAGACCAAGCTGTCGACCTCCAGCTACATAAAAAAATATACACAAGGTCCACCACGCTTTAAATGTAGGAGCATAAAAAAATTATCATGCAATGTTTCAGGATCACAGGACCTTAATCATGCATGGAGCCCGATGATCTAAACTTCTCGTGATCAAACGTGGCTTTTCTCCCTTAACTTCACTGGGACTGCCTTCATGGAATTATCTTAAAAAAGGGGCAGTGCGAGTGGTGACAAATTAAGTCTCATATAGAGAGTAATAGTATAATATAGTATAATATAGTATCTTACAATCGCATGTGTTGTTCTTACGCACGTTTTCTTACACGCATGTTGTTCTACTAGTATATTAAGTATTTTGCATACTTTGTCACAACCTCACAACCTTTTAATTTGAGGGGAAAAAATGTGTCTGTAGGATGGGAATGTTTAGAGAATTACGCTGGGATTTTAGAGACAATTTCATATACGCCCATGACATATTACAAGTTAAAAGTATAAAGTTAGTGAGAGAGCAAAACTCGATGCATGCTACCTTCAGGACTTTGGATATTTTGACAACCTTAAAGGGACACTGAACCCAAATTTTTTCTTTCGTGATTCAGAAAGAGCATGCAATTTTAATCAACTTTCTAGTTTACTCCTACTATCAAATTGTCTTCATTCTCTTGGTATCTTTATTTGAAAAGCAAGAATGTAAGTTTAGATGCCCACCTATTTTTTTGTGAACAACCTGGGTTGTCCTTGCTGATTGGACAGCACCAATAAAAAACAGATTCTATTGCTACATGAAAGGACTATCTGTGTTAGATCCATGAAAAATAATGTGTCATGACAACAGGCTGATATCTGGGAACGATTCACTATTAGATATATTATACTATTAAATACACATGTTTCTCTATAAATGCATTTCACTGATGTATACCCGATTATGCTGTTCATTTTTTACGGTGGATGCTTATGTGGTAACAAGACAATGTGGTAAAACATAAGCATCCACCCTAAAAAATTAGAAATTAATACCACGTGGATTCTGGATTAGAAACATACCTACCATCGGGCATAACAATATAGAATTTTGCAAAAAATGTTGCACCATTTTAAATAAATGTTCCTTTGACCTGATATTGCTGGTCACAGAAGAAATCAGGACACAGCTTGAAAAAAGTCAAAATTGAAATCCAAGAGTATGAGAATACTAACACTCAGATGCTAACAGTGGATACAAGCACAGGCTGGCTGAACCAATTACAGACACATGTGAAGGAATACAAGGAGGCCTTGACATCTTTAAAAACAGAAAACTGGTCATGGTTACTGAAGATTACAAGGATAAGAGTGTATACAGGTGGATTGCTGGAGGCAACGGGGGCAACAGAGGCAACAGACCAAGAAGACAAAGGCATCCTAGACAATATGAGGAGAAACCTGCAAACCATTGACACTAGTTCTGGAACTGATTCGGATACTCCATACAACACACAGCCGCTCCCACTTTCCTACAGAGGAGCAAGGCAACAACAACAACATCAATTTTTTTTAGGGGTAACCACACAATCTGGTTTGAGAGGAAGAGGAATCCACAACCAAGAAGGGGTGGTAAGAGGCAGACCACTGTTCCCACACCCACCCCTAAAGAAGTAACTGTTGACCACACCCTGGTAATTAACATTAGGGATCGCCAATTATCAGATGTCAAAGTAAAACTCCTTAATAAGGGACTAAATTTTGTTCCAACTAGAAAGAGTGATCCATTTGAGAGGTGGATTGATCACCATACATTTCAGTGTTCCCTGAGGCTAAAAGAAAATTTTGGTGACAACAACAGCTCAGATAAGAGCATTCCATTTGTTACGGTACCAACAGGATACCAAGGGTTAATACCAGGGAACAAAGTCCTGCATACAGAATCAGCACTTCACAACCTCGATCAGTTTCCCTGCAAACATGAGACCAAGCTCCACATTTCAGGTTTAAAAAAGAATATGTTTATTAAAGGCTGAATGCCTAGTATTTATACAGGTTTTGACCCCAGATGGGGGGGTTGAATATAACCCTGGCTTCAGGTTACAGAGGGCATTGGTTAAACAGTAAAGCAAACATATGAACAATGCATCAAACCTCTAAGAATTGTCTATTCACAGGTAAAACAGATTAACATATTAAGTACTCAGACAATCTGATGTTGGGCAGTCTAGTTAACATAATCACACAAAACCCAATCAGTTTACCTAGACAGACTCCTGAGACACAATCAGATCTTAAACATACATAGAATACATCTTATTACAGAATATAGGAACAGTTCTTATTAGCTATAAAGTCTTTTATGCCCACTTGGCTTATAGAGTCACAATTGCTCCCACAAGGGGCACTCACACCCTGTACCCATCCTGTATTTATGGATACAGGGTGACATAGACATAAGACAGAGTTATGAAAGTACATGGGGTGTCCAGCATATAAAATTCCATATTTCAATGCAGTCTCTGGGTATCCTTAAGCCCATGTACCTCCGCTGAATTGGTGAGTTGCGAGGTGGGCAGAGACCAGCTGTACTCTGCCCGGGTGCCAGCACTACCATGGAAGTAGCCTGGTGGGAGCCTGGTTGCTGGAGGGGGAGACCGACTGTCTCCCCTTTGGATACATAGCTGTGCTGCTGGAGGGGGAGACCAATCATCTCCCCTTTGGCTAAACAGCCGTGTTGCTGGGGGACAGGACCAACTGTCCCTACCCCTTGTAACGCAGCCTGCCGCTGGGGAATGGAGTCTGGGCTCCCAATTCCCTGTATATTCCTCTGCTGCTGGGGGACAGGACCAACTGTCTCTGCCCCCTGTAACTCAGCCTGCCGCTGGGGAATGGAGTCTGGGCTCCCAATTCCCTGCATATCACTCTGCTGCTGGGGGGACAGGACCAACTGTCTCTGCCCCCTGTAACTCAGCCTGCCGCTGGGGAATGGAGTCTGGGCTCCCAATTCTCTGCATATCACTCTGCTGCTGGGGGACAGGACCAACTGTCTCTGCCCCCTGTAACTCAGCCTGCCACTGGGGAATGGAGTCTGGGCTCCCAATTCCCTGCAGGACCGGTGGAGAGACCTCGGTCCCATCTCCACCGGCCACCTGGGGTCCTTCCCAGTAAATCTCCACAATATCTTCCCAGCTGGATGGGTCTGGATCTGGGTCTTTCACCTTGCTGTCCTGCTGAGCCTTCCCAATGGAGTGGAAAAGATCTTGGTAGTCCTGCTCCAGTTCCCACTCCAGGGCTGCTAAGTGAGCCAGGTCTGGCTCTACTTCATGGGGGTCAGCCCAGTCATGCCTAGCCTCCCTCTCATAGAAAATGTCCTGAAGTCTGGTCTGCGCAGGGCTCCCAAAGTCAGGCTCTGCAAAGGACTCCCATAACAAGCCAGGACCATCAAACTCCTCTCCCTCTGGTTTCTCATGCTCAGCTGTCTAGGGTATATACTGTGCCATATACCACCAGAGTGCCTGGTAGGCATGTCAGTTTGCTGGGACAATCCATCTGTATTCCCGTTATGAGAGAGAATTCCTGTCCATACAAACAAGGGTTCAAATTCCTCAGTGCCCAGACCAGGGCCAAACAGTCCTTCAAAATCCCATCAGCTTCTTTACGAGTTTTCTGTACCTGCTCTTTATAGGTATCCACAATCCCTTCATACTGACATAGGGTGCCCTTGAGTTGCTGCACCTCACTATGAGCCAGCGTCAGCTTCTCCTCAAGTGTCGCTAAGTTTGTCTTTAAGGTTTCATGTCCCACTCTCAAGCTGGTGTTTTCTGCAGTCTGTCGGTGCAGCTTGTCTAGTAGAGATTCACGTTCTAAACGTGCTTTTTCCTCTGCGCTCCTCTTCTCCTTCATCAGCGCATTGTAACGGGACCTCCACATATCAATAGCGGATAGAGATTTACTGAGCTCAGCGTCCTGGGGCTTAGCAGCAGGTGGGTCAGTCTCTGCTGCACGGATCTGGACACGGGTAGTCACAGAGTTAACATCAGCGGGACCCATAGGAGCGTAGGCAGAAACAAGGGGGGCCAAGTCATTTCCAAGAAGAACATCAGCAGGTAAGTCCTTCTTGACCCCCACATTCACAGGTCTAGCGCCCACTCCCCAATCCAAATGTACCCTGGCAACAGGTAGGCTGAACACATCGCCCCCTGCTACCCTCACAGCCACAGTGTCTCCAGTGTACTGTTTCTCAGACACCAAGTTCTTTTGAAGCAAGGTCATGGTAGCACCAGTATCCCGTAGACCACTGACCTTCTTCCCATTCACTTTAACCAGTTGCCGGTTATTCCGGTGGGCAGCTTGCACAAGGGCCGCAGGCTGAGGATTATGTGGGATTCCGCCGGCGGGTCTTCTCCAGGACTGCGCTTGGTTCGCTGCGTTTAGGGGACACTCTGGTCTTTTGTGCCCTAGTTGCTTACATCTAAACCACCGAATAGGTTGTGAGTAGCACCGCAAATTGAACAGGGCTCTCTGAGGGTAGTTCGTGGCCGGAGGCCGTGTGGTATAGCGGTGCGCCGGGGTTTGGTAACTGGCAGCTGCTGGGGTGACTGGGGGTCTGTACTCCACTCTAGCAGGGGGCTTAGTGGTAGCAGTGTCCAGTTTGCGGGCATCCGTATACTCATCTGCCAAGCGAGCCGCTTCCTGCAGGGTGGAGGGTTTACGGTCCCGAACCCACTCTTGAACTCCTGCGAGTAACTTGTCGAAGCAATGTTCCAACAGGAATAGCTGCAGCACCTCTTCCCCAGATATGGCTTGGCACCCCGCTATCCAGTGAGCTGCTGTGCGGTGCACCTTACATGCCACTCAAGGTAGGAATCTCCAGCTAATTTAACAGTGTCTCTGAACCGCCACCGGTATGCCTCCGGTGTAACCGCATACCTGGAGAGCAGAGCCTCTTTTACAGTATTATAATCCCTGACTTCCTCATCTGGAATGGCCTGAAAAGCCTCTCTGGCCCGGCCGGATAATTTTCCAGATAATATCGTGACCCAGTCCTCTGCGGGTACCTTGTGTAGTGCACATTGCCTCTCAAAATCCACAAGGTACCCATCAATCTCTCCTTCTGTTTCCAGGAAGTTTTTAAAAGCTGCAAAATTTACTTTTCTCTTTTCCATCTTAGTCAGTATTGTAATAATCCCCCTCTTCCTGAGGTTACTGGCTTGTGTAGTTGCTCTTCTGGGCGATAAGGTTCATTCCGTCGCTTGCCACCAATTGTTACGGTACCAACAGGATACCAAGGGTTAATACCAGGGAACAATGTCCTGCATACAGAATCAGCACTTCACAACCTTGATCAGTTTCCCTGCAAACATGAGACCAAGCTCCACATTTCAGGTTTAAAAAAGAATATGTTTATTAAAGGCTGAATGCCTAGTATTTATACAGGTTTTGACCCCAGATGGGGGGGTTGAATATAACCCTGGCTTCAGGTTACAGAGGGCATTGGTTAAACAGTAAAGCAAACATATGAACAATGCCTCAAACCTCTAAGAATTGTCTATTCACAGGTAAAACAGATTAACATATTAAGTACTCAGACAATCTGATGTTGGGCAGTCTAGTTAACATAATCACACAAAACCCAATCAGTTTACCTAGACAGACTCCTGAGACACAATCAGATCTTAAACATACATAGAATACATCTTATTACAGAATATAGGAACAGTTCTTATTAGCTATAAAGTCTTTTATGCCCACTTGGCTTATAGAGTCACAATTACTCCCACAAGGGGCACTCACACCCTGTACTCATCCTATATTTATGGATACAGGGTGACATAGACATAAGACAGAGTTATGAAAGTACATGGGGTGTCCAGCATATAAAATTCCATATTTCCATGCAGTCTCTGGGTATCCTTAAGCCCATGTAACTCCAGCCCAAAGAATGTTCCATAACAGGCCCTCCAATGTACAGTGGCGAGATTGGTTTTGTCACACCATTCTGGAAAACAAGCAAGTTTTACCCCATGAGCTATAATCCTAGTATTAAGACATATGCCTGACTTACCGGCATGGATATCAAAAGCTCACCTTTGCATAATTTCAAGAACAATCTGGAAAAAGATGAGATCCAAGCTATAAAAGCACTGGACACCGACCCTACAATCATAATCTGCCCAGCGGATAAGGGAGGAGCTACTGTAGTGATGAACTATGAATATTAAAGATCAGAGGTCATTCAATAGCTAAGTGAAGTCACTACGTACAAACAACTGCAAAGGAACTCGGTTAAAGAATTCCAGAGGGAGATTGAGACAATGAATTTGGAAGGTGTCACACAAGGCTTTATTGAAAGTACAATGGCAGATTTCTTACTTATTGAGCATCCCATTTGCCCAATACTGTATACCCTCCCAAAGATCCACAAAAACCAGATGCATCCACCTGGCAGAACGATCGGGCATTCAGTAGATACCCATATGTGGGACCTCCAACTACCTTCCTGCTGCAGCTCCTGGAACTGAGCCTCAGACTGAATTATTCAAATCTGAAGATACCTTTTACTGTCAAATCAAGGAAACGGGAAAGGGCTCAAACTTTGTCCCATCCTTTTGCTAACCTCTACATGGATTACTATGAGGAGGAGATTATGAGGGTCTACCGGAGAAATGAAGTTGCAATATACCAGCGTTACATAGATAATCTCTTTATGATCCGGACAGGGTCAGAAGAATCACTACAGTATTGGCTGCAAACACTCAATGATTTACAACACCCTATAAAATTGAAAATGACCTATAACCGGGATAAAGTGGAATTCCTGGATCTGTGTATCTACAGAGAAGGGGAGAGTCTGGAGACAACACTGTATCAGAAACCCACGGACCGAAACTCTGTCTTGCATGCACAAAGCTGCCATCCCACATCTCTCCTCTGAGCCATTCCACATGGTCAGGTGTCGAGAGTGAACAGGAATAACAGTGGCACATCAAACAAAAAAAATACAGCTTCATGAAATGGCAAGAAAGTTTATATCGAGAGGGCACAAATGGCAGTACTTATTAGACTGCATTACCGAACAGGAGAATCCAAAGACAGAGAGGGTAAAGGAATCCAGCAAACGGATGACATATGTCACCAAATACTGCCCTGATACAAAAAATATAGGACATAGCATTAAGGAACATTGGCACATCATTCATAGTGATCCCATGCTCCCTTTCAGTGAATGGGAGAGCACGAGAGTGGGCTTCAAGAGAAATAGGAATCTGAGAGACCAACTGGTCATTACTGATCCGACACACTACTATGCCAAAACCTCATGGCTAATTAGTGCCAAGAAAGGGTGTTTTCGGTGCATAGGCTGTACCACATGCCATGCAATGATTCCTGGCCACACATTCCACCATCTGGACACTAATCAAACATTTCAGATTCAGCATTACCTTACATGCACCACACCCTTTGCAGTGTACATGATTAATTGTCCCTGTGGCCTATTCAATATAGGAAAAATGGCAGATGATGCCCTCACCCACATTGTGAACCACAGATCCTCTATCAGAATGGTGATAAAAAACAATAAAAGTGACCAACCGGTGGCACATCACTTTTCCACTAGTGGTCATACGGTACAGGACCTAAGTTTCAAATTAATTGGCCACGTACCGGTGATGCCAAGAGGAGGAGACAGACATCAGAGACTATTGCAGATTGAGGCCAAGTAGATGTTCAAACTGAATACTCTCTGGCCTAATGGCTTGAATGTCAGCTTGGATTGGCATTGTTTCTTATAACATGCTTCTTATAACATGCTTAATTTTTTTTTTTTTTTTTAATATTTATTTATACAAGCCCAAAGTGTAATGAAATATACATATTACAATAATTCAGACACCACGCAGGGTGTCGTCTCAGTGAATTCAACAAGACAAAAGAAAAAAAAATCCATAGTAAAAACAAAGACGTTATACAAGAATACAATAACTAAATAAACACATTTTTATCCACTTTCTCTTGACCTTATAACTTAGGAAGTAAACAAAGCAAATTCTACTTTTAACACTTATGGCATATTTTATTATTAGCCTAAAAACTAAATGTTGAAGTTAAAGAAATAGAAATGAAAAAAAAAGAAAAGACACCCTGCATCCAAAAAACCCCTCCCCTTCTCCTCATCCCCTCGTTGAGTGTCCAGGTTATATCCTCTTTATTTCAGTTTGGATCATGATATTATGGATCTCTATAACCCCTAATCCAGTCTGCTGAGAAATCACCTAATAGTACCAGGTCACAGAAACTATCTGAAGTTAAAAATTGATATAAAATAGTTTTTTGAACTCCTTCCGAATATATCTTAATTATTGGTAGCCATTTTAATAAAAACTTCCTAACTTCCCTTTCACCTGCTTCACTCAAATGGAAGGATTCAAAAATTATTTGCATATAACATGCTTCATAATAACATGTTCCCTGGAATATGCCTCCATGCCTTAAAGAACAAACAACTAGTTAAGAAAATGGTTGGCCCAAAGAAGAGCCACTTGGAATTGACCCAGATGTGTGTGGTTATTAATTAATTTAAAATATTTTTACTTTTTACTAAATATAATTCTAATTTAGTACTAAACCTCTATGGTAAAACCATTAAACCAATACAAGTAAGTTGTGACATAAACTCTATGAAAGGGTCTCCATTGTTTCCAAACAGTTTATTTGGAATCAATATATGTTAATAATAAGAGAAATATTTACAGGTATATATACACATCTATTTTACAGCAAAACAGTCCAAATATTTAAGACAGGGCAACTTTACTACAATAACCCCAGTTTGTCTAACACTGCTAAAATAATCATAAGAATATACTTAGCCACATTCTCCAATGTGTCCACCATCAGCCATCTTTTCAGCATGCACAAGATAAGAAAGAGAAAGATAGAGAGTGTTCCAGTTTTTTATACACCAATTCAATAGGGAGTGGTTTATCAAATGTCAGTCAAAGGCTATTAGGAGTGTCTTTAGTTCAGAGAGAAAGGTGTATCTGGGGGAAGGGATTTTAATAACAGCTAGGTCAGTAAGCTATGTCACCACATTCCCTCACTTTTTCTTCTCCTATGTTGCCCCGTTTTCTAGTAATACCCACTAGTACAGAAGAACACAATGGGAGCAAAAACCTTACAGGGAAAATTCTCCCACCATCCCTTAGGAATATAATTCCCTCGGCGATATGAGCTCTTCTGTACTTTCCTAGGACTGTCAATTCCTAGTCTAACTTTATACAATTCATAAAAAAATGCATTTAAAATTATACATAGAAACACAAAATCCTATGCTAAACCCCATTAGCAACATTTATACAATGGTCTTAAAATTGGGAAAAATTAAAAGTTCATGTATGAGTGCATGAGTGTGGGTACACTATATCGGTATGCGTGTAGTAAAATCTTTATAATTAAAGTGTGAATTGTGCCTGTAAAACAAAGGTTATAATGGTTCACTGAAGTTCTTTGTTGTCATCTTTTGGCATCTGGTCCTTGCTTTTGCTTTACCAATCGTCTCTCTTTGAATCACTTTGTTTTTTTCCAAGACCCTCAAAGGAATGAAAAAAGATTAAAACCAGGCATATATTTACTTCACACTACAACACTCCATCTGCAGTAGAAACCCCATTCATAGTTATTAACTTCAAGTTGGGATGTGCCTCTATCATTGCATCACCCCACTCGCCCCCTTACTTAAAGTTATGCTGCTTGTCCTATGTTATTATTTACCCCTTTATGATATATATTATTTTGGCCTAATGCCCAATTTTCCATCTCCATTGTGATACATTTTATACTTATTTAATTTGTCCAACGCCACCATCATAGATTCTTGGTTAGATCGGTCCTGATGACACCTGAAAAAAACAATCTATAATATGTGTTATTGGGGAAAAGCTGGAAGGAAAGGTGAGAAGCCTTCTATCTTCATTGGTTTTCATCCTGCAAGATAAGGCTTCAGACAGTTTGCATAGAAATTTTATTGCATGTGGCCTCCCAAAACTAATCACAATGGAGGTATCTGTTATTTGTTTTTGTTTTTTTTTTAGAAAGAAAATGCAGCAATTAACTATGCATTCTAAACTTAATGAAAAAACACTTAAAATTATTAATTGAACTTAAAAGTAAAGTACACATTACACAATACAAACGTACTGCAAACAAATATGCTTATAAACAAAAATGAATGATTTAATTTGAGCCCTCCAACTCTGTCAGCTGTTTCTTTAGAAACCTAATTTCATCGCTCATTCTCCTGTTTTTTTGTTTGAGTTCCCAATAACTTAGGTTGGCCTTATTGCTTATCTCATTTGGCCTCAGACTCCAATGTTTACTCTTGTTTTCTCCTCTGTTAATGTCGCCATTTAAATTCCTGTCTCTCCAGTTTCCTGAATTTGATGCTCTTCTATTCTGATATCCCCAAACGTGTCTCCTGTTACCCCTCTCTAATTCCTGCCTGTGAATATTCAGATTGTTCTCCAGTGACTGCTTCACTGCAGAAATTGCCTTAATGGTGTATGGGTGATAATTCCACCACTTCTCAGCTCTAGTGAGCACCATATCTAAGTTTGTGGAGTTTGGATCATACAGCTTTACAAACTCCTGACATTTTCTGGGGAGAGCTTCAAGTACCCTCTGTATGTGAGCTGGTGACCCCCAGACCATTTGGGTCTGTGGCTGGTGCAGCACACACCAGAATAAAACTCTTTTTGCTACTTCAAATGGCCCATCTAGAGGTCTCATTGTCATTTCTAGACTAGTAAAATTGAAAAAGGTTTTAACTATTCTCCCAGTCCGATCAGATATGCTTGAGATGAATCCTTATAACCTGTTGGCATAGTGGGCCATGGCATCTTGAAGAAATTCTGTCCATTCCTGCATGCTCATACCTAATTGTATGGCTTTTTCAGATCCCTTGTGAAACCAGTGTGAAAAGTTATTAAAGCTGTTTGTGGGGATTGTTCCCCACCATTTCTGAAAAATGTCTTTATCTGCTACAGTCATTGGCATAGTCTGATTTGAAAAACCTGTAGGAACTTTCAGGGTGTTAAAATTCTCAGCTATTATGACAGAGGCAATTTGGCTCTTTCCTTAGTAAGTAAGTGAACACTATATCTGCATTGTTCCCAGAAATATCACTAATTATTTTTTCTTCTTGTTTTATTTTCATTTGTAACTCAGTATTTTTTTTTTGAGTATTCATTTCTGCTGTGTTCTGTTAATTTTAATTGACATTGTAATTTACCGATCTGTATGGTGTTAATTAAAGCAGAAAGCTTAATACAATCTCTATCAATCTGTGTGTTATCTAACTTTAATTTAAGGACTTTATTTTGCTCTGTCAGGTCTCCAATAATGTTTGTTAGTCCCCTTATTGTTGAAATCACTGCCTGTGCTATCATACATTTTCTTTTATTAGTATTAATCTTTTTAATAGATACTACCTGTGTTAGAATCTCTAAAACACTTTCGCATTTTTGGCTCTTAGCTTCTGGGATGAGGAATGGACCATTGTATTTATGAATGTAATTGTTAAAATAATCACAGATTTCCTGTGAAATATATTTTTTCCAGACATTTTAACAGATAGCCGTTAGAACTATAATAATAAAATAAAATAATTTTATATATATATATATATATATATATATATATATACATATATATATATATAAAAAGAGAGAGAGATGCACTCAGCTGAGACAGAACAAAAGCTAGAAAAATTTCAGTGCCTGTTCATTTTAGGGCGCCACGCAGGGTGCCACGTAGGGTGCATACTCTTTTAGCACACTATGCCCCTTCACAGAGAAAAACATATCCTGTAGCATATAAGTCTGACCCTGCCCAATGACAGTCCAGCACCGAAATACCAGGCAATTCCTCTCTGAACAAGAGAAACAACAACCCCAGACGATCGTGTAGAACTTCTGTGGGCCTCGTCAGTGAGGTGCAGTCGCATCTCTCAAAGGGCATGTGTGCAAGGAGTCCACGTCTGGTTTCCCCTTTTACTCTTAGGGAGACCCAAGAGCAATTTGCATAAATATAAAAAGAGAGAGAGATGCAATCAGTTGAGACAGAACAAAAGCTAGAAAAACTTCTGTGCCTGTTCATTTTAGGGTGCATACTCTTTTAGCACACTATGCCCCTTCACAGAGAAAAAATATCCTGTAGCATAGCAGTCTGACCCTGCCCAATGCCAGTTCAGCACCGAAATACCAGGCAATTCCTCTCTGAACAAGAGAAACAACAACCCCAGACGATCGTTTCGGCCTTCTGTGGGCCTCGTCAGTGAGGTGCAGTCGCATCTCTCTAAGGGCATGTGTGCAAGGAGTCCACGTCTGGTTTCCCCTTTTACTCTTAGGGAGACCCAAGAGCAATTTGCATAAATATAAAAAGAGAGAGAGATGCAATCAGTGGAGACAGAACAAAAGCTAGAGAAACTTCCATGCCTGTTCATTTTAGGGTGCCACTCAGGGTGCATACTCTTTTAGCACACTATGCCCCTTCACAGAGAAAAAATATCCAGTAGCATATCAGTCTGACCCTGCCTAATGACAGTCCAGCACCGAAATACCAGGCAATTCCTCTCTGAACAAGAGAAACAACAACCCTAGACGATCGTTTCGGCCTTCTGTGGGACTCCTCAGTGAGGTGCAGTCGCATCTCTCTAAGGGCATGTGTGCAAGGAGTCCACGTCTGGTTTCCCCTTTTACTGCTGAGACAGAACAAAAGCTAGAAAAACTTCCGTGCCTGTTCATTTTAGGGTGCATACTCTTTTAGCACACTATGCCCCTTCACAGAGAAAAAATATCCTGTAGCATATCAGTCTGACCCTGCCCAATAACAGTCCAGCACCAAAATACCAAGCAATTCCTCTCTGAACAAGAAAAACAACAACCCCAGATGATCGTTTTGGCCTTCTGTGGGCCTCGTCAGTGAAGTGCAGTTGCATCTCTTTAAGGGCATGTGTGCAAGGAATCATCGTCTGGTTTCCCCTTTTACTCTTAGGGAGACCCAAGAGCAATTTGCATAAATATAAAAAGAGAGAGACATGCAATCAGCTGAGACAGAACAAAAGCTAGAAAAACTTCCGTGCCTGTTCATTTTAGGGTGCCACTCAGGGTGCATACTCTTTTAGCACACTATGCCCCTTCACAGAGAAAAAAATATCGTGTAGCATATTAGTCTGACCCTGCCCAATGACAGTCAAGCACCAAAATACCAGACAATTCCTCTCTGAACAAGAGAAACAACAACCCCAGACCATCGTTTCGGCCTTCTGTGGGCCTCGTCAGTGAGGTGCAGTCACATCTCTCTAAGGGCATGTGTGCAAGGAGTCCACGTCTGGTTTCCCCTTTTACTCTTAGGGAGACCCAAGAGCAATTTGCATAAATATAAAAAGAGAGAGAGATGCAATCAGTTGAGACATAACAAAAGCTAGAAAAACTTCCGTGCCTGTTCATTTTAGGGGGCCACTCAGGGTGCATACTCTTTTATCACACTATGCCCCTTCACAGAGAAAAAATATCCTGTAGCATATCAGTCTGACCCTGCCTAATGACAGTCCAGCACCGAAATACCAGGCAATTCCTCTCTGAACAAGAAAAACAACAACCACAGACGATTGTTTAGGCCTTCTGTGGGCGTCATCAGTGAGGTGCAGTGGCACCTCTCTAAGGGCATGTGTGCAAGGAGTCCATGTCTGGTTTCCCCTTTTACTCTTAGGGAGACCCAAGAGCAATTTGCATAAATATAAAAAGAGAGAGAGATGCACTTAGCTGAGACAGAACAAAAGCTAGAAAAACTTCCGTGCCTGTTCATTTTAGGGTGCATACTCTTTTAGCACACTATGCCCCTTTAAAGAGAAAAAAATATCGTGTAGCATATCAGTCTGACTCTGCCCAATGACAGTCCAGCACCGAAATACCAGGCAATTCCTCTCTGAACAAGAGAAACAACAACCCCAGATGATCGTTTTGACCTTCTGTGGGCCTTGTCAATGAAGTGCAGTTGCATCTCTTTAAGGGCATGTGTGCGAGGAGTCCACATCTGGTTTTCCCTTTTACTCTTAGGGAGACCCAAGAGCAATTTGCATAAATATAAAAAGAGAGAGAGAGATGCAATCAGCTGAGACAGAACAAAAGCTAGAAAAACTTCCGTGCCTGTTCATTTTAGGGTGCCACTCAGGGTGCATACTCTTTTAGCACACTATGCCCCTTCACAGAGAAAAAAATATCGTGTAGCATATTAGTCTGACCCTGCCCAATGACAGTCAAGCACCAAAATACCAGACAATTCCTCTCTGAACAAGAGAAACAACAACCCCAGACCATCGTTTCGGCCTTCTGTGGGCCTCGTCAGTGAGGTGCAGTCACATCTCTCTAAGGGCATGTGTGCAAGGAGTCCACGTCTGGTTTCCCCTTTTACTCTTAGGGAGACCCAAGAGCAATTTGCATAAATATAAAAAGATAGAGAGATGCAATCAGTTGAGACATAACAAAAGCTAGAAAAACTTCCGTGCCTGTTCATTTTAGGGGGCCACTCAGGGTGCATACTCTTTTACCACACTATGCCCCTTCACAGAGAAAAAATATCCTGTAGCATATCAGTCTGACCCTGCCTAATGACAGTCCAGCACCGAAATACCAGGCAATTCCTCTCTGAACAAGAAAAACAACAACCACAGACGATTGTTTAGGCCTTCTGTGGGCGTCATCAGTGAGGTGCAGTGGCACCTCTCTAAGGGCATGTGTGCAAGGAGTCCATGTCTGGTTTCCCCTTTTACTCTTAGGGAGACCCAAGAGCAATTTGCATAAATATAAAAAGAGAGAGAGATGCACTTAGCTGAGACAGAACAAAAGCTAGAAAAACTTCCGTGCCTGTTCATTTTAGGGTGCATACTCTTTTAGCACACTATGCCCCTTTAAAGAGAAAAAAATATCATGTAGCATATCAGTCTGACTCTGCCCAATGACAGTCCAGCACCGAAATACCAGGCAATTCCTCTCTGAACAAGAGAAACAACAACCCCAGATGATCGTTTTGACCTTCTGTGGGCCTTGTCAATGAAGTGCAGTTGCATCTCTTTAAGGGCATGTGTGCGAGGAGTCCACATCTGGTTTTCCCTTTTACTCTTAGGGAGACCCAAGAGCAATTTGCATAAATATAAAAAGAGAGAGAGAGATGCAATCAGCTGAGACAGAACAAAAGCTAGAAAAACTTCCGTGCCTGTTCATTTTAGGGTGCCACTCAGGGTGCATACTCTTTTAGCACACTATGCCCCTTCACAGAGAAAAAATATTGTGTAGCATATCAGTCTGACCCTGCCCAATGACAGTCAAGCACCGAAATACCAGGCAATTCCTCTCTGAACAAGAGAAACAACAGCCCCAGACGATCGTGTCGGTCTTCTGTGGGCCTCATCAATGAGGTGCAGTCGCATCTCTCTAAGGGCATGTGTGCAAGGAGTCCACGTCTGGTTTCCCCTTTTACTCTTAGGGAGACCCAAGAGCAATTTGCATAAATATAAAAAGATAGAGAGATGCAATCAGTTGAGACATAACAAAAGCTAGAAAAACTTCCGTGCCTGTTCATTTTAGGGGGCCACTCAGGGTGCATACTCTTTTACCACACTATGCCCCTTCACAGAGAAAAAATATCCTGTAGCATATCAGTCTGACCCTGCCTAATGACAGTCCAGCACCGAAATACCAGGCAATTCCTCTCTGAACAAGAAAAACAACAACCCCAGACGATCGTTTTGGCCTTCTGTGGGCCTCGTCAGTGAAGTGCAGTTGCATCTCTTTAAGGGCATGTGTGCAAGGAGTCCACGTCTGGTTTCCCCTTTTACTCTTAGGGAGACCCAAGAGCAATTTGCATAAATATAAAAAGAGAGAGAGATGCAATCAGCTGAGACAGAACAAAAGCTAGAAAACTTCCGTGCCTGTTCATTTTAGGGTGCCACTCAGGGTGCATACTCTTTTAGCACACTATGCCCCTTCACAGAGAAAAAAAATATCGTGTAGCATATTAGTCTGACCCTGCCCAATGACAGTCAAGCACCGAAATACCAGGCAAGTCCTCTCTGAACAAAAGAAACAACAACAACAACAACAACAACAACAACAACAACAACAACAACAACAACAACAACAACAACAACAACAACAACAACAACAACAACAACAACAACAACAACAACCCCAGACGATCATTTCAGCCTTCTGTGGGCCTCGTCAGTGAGGTGCAGTCGCATCTCTCTAAGGGCATGTGTGCAAGGAGTCCACGTCTGGTTTCCCCTTTTACTCTTAGGGAGACCCAAGAGCAATTTGCATAAATATAAAAAGAGAGAGAGAGATGCAATCAGTTGAGACAGAACAAAAGCTAGAAAAACTTCCGTGCCTGTTCATTTTAGGGGGCCACTCAGGGTGCATACTCTTTTAGCACACTATGCCCCTTCACAGAGAAAAAATATCCTGTAGCATATCAGTCTGACCCTGCCTAATGACAGTCCAGCACCGAAATACCAGGCAATTCCTCTCTGAACAAGAGAAACAACAACCCTAGACAATCGTTTCGGCCTTCTGTGGGCCTCCTCAGTGAGGTGCAGTCGCATCTCTCTAAGGTCATGTGTGCAAGGAGTCCATGTCTGGTTTCCCCTTTTACTCTTAAGGAGACCCAAGAGCAATTTGCATAAATATAAAAAGAGAGAGAGATGCAATCAGCTGAGACAGAACAAAAGCTTAAAAACTTCCATGCCTGTTGATTTTAGAGTGCCACTCAGGGTACATACTCTTTTAGCACACTATGCCCCTTCACAGAGAAAAAATATTGTGTAGCATATCAGTTTGACCCTGCCCAATGACAGTCAAGCACCGAAATACCAGGCAATTTCTCTCTGAACAAGAGAAACAACAACCCCAGACGATCGTGTCGGCTTTCTGTGGGCCTCATCAGTGAGGTACAGTCGCATCTCTCAAAGGGCATGTGTGCAAGGAGTCCACGTCTGGTTTCCCCTTTTACTCTTAGGGAGACCCAAGAGCAATTTGCATAAATATAAAAAGAGAGAGAGAGAGAGAGAGAGAGAGAGATGCACTCAGCTGAGACAGAACAAAAGCTAGAAAAACTTCCGTGCCTGTTCATTTTAGGGTGCCACTCAGGGTGCATACTCTTACTCAGGATGCATACTCTTTTAGCACACTATGCCCCTTCACAGAGAAAAAATATCGTGTAGCATATCAGTCTGACCCTGCCCAATGACAGTCAAGCACCGAAATACCAGGCAATTCCTCTCTGAACAAGAGAAACAACAACCCCAGACGATCGTGTCGGGCTTCTGTGTCATGGATTCAATCATATTCTTGCAGGCCCTTTAATTTACCTGCTCACTCACCTTCCAAGGTTATTTAAACCTTGGACACGCCCTTCCTGTTGCTTCAGTATTGTGATTACTAGCTGTATTCATAGATCTACTCTAGCTCTAAGATTACCCTTCTAAGTACAGTAATAACCGTCCTAAGGCTTATACTAACTACTCCAAGAAGCTACCCCTCTGGGTTTCACAGGATTACAACTTTATTCGGATTGTATCCATTTCCATTTAACTACTTGTAGCCTTCTGGCCGTGACTCACGATATCTCTCCCTGCTGACTTCCACTCTCCTGAACTTGGTTGCTCCGGTAGCTAGCACCGGAACCAGCAAGGGAAAAACATCAATTCAGGGAAGAACTCTCTACAGAGACATATGCTCTAAATCACTGTAAATATCCTGCACGAACTTACACATTAGTATTTTGCTGTGCCGCTCACATACGGCCGCTTGCTGTGCATGTCTCCTCTCCCTCAGCTGACTGCCCGGAACGCTGTGCGGCCACTCCCTCAGCCTTTCAGCTCTGAACACTGCGCGGCACACAGACGCACTGATTGACTGGCGGTCTTTACCCCCGCTCCACTGAACTTCTGTTACTGTGTAGCCGTAGCCCCTCTGAACCTGGACTTGCCGCATCATCAGAGAATAAGAGGAACAGCTGTCTCACCTCATCCTCACATCTAGTACTAGGAGACAACATATATTCCCTTTATTACTGTGACATCTCTCAATATTACTTACCAAAGGTCCTCATTATTCTACAGTAACATTTCAGGAGTGAACTAAACTCCAAGCTTGCTACCTAACCTAATTCAGAATTACTGATTAGGTCACGCGAATTGAATAGCAACATACTTGCCAATAATAAAGGATACATTGTAACCACTCAGTGTGTCTTTGTTACTAGGCATACAATCCAATACTTCCACAGTTGAGATCCATACGTACCTGACCTTACATAACATAATACTGAAGCCTTAAGAAGGATGGATCCAGCGGAGTTACCCCAAATCGTCTACGCCCTCTCACAGAGGGTTGATTAACTCAGTCATGGTCTCAGGGACTTACAGGCTCAAAATGTAACTCTCAGTAACATTATCAAAGACTGCATCGGCAAGCCCCCTGCACCAGAGACCCCCCCCGAACCTCAAGTCTCAATGCCAGACAAATTTCATGGAGACAGGGCCTTGTTCACTCAGTTTAAAAATTCCTGCAATTTATTATTCAGTTTAAAACCTAAAACCTATGCAACTGAGCGAGTAAAGGTTTTAACTGTAATTTCTTTTCTCAGAGGAGAGCCTCGCAAGTGGGCTGACTCTTTCTTTGAACTGGATACCCTATACTTACATCATTAGAAGATTTCTTCAATGAAATGGCAATCCTCTATCAAGACATTAACACCCAGCTCACAGCTGAAACCAAAATGAGATCACTAAGACAAGGGAAAAGGCATGTGGAAGAATACTTAAGTGAGTTCAAACAATATAGCAAGGATACGGAATGGAGTGAAATAGCTCTTAGGAACCAGTATCGCCTTGGCTTAAACGAAGCTCTAAAAGACGAACTCGCTCGCACAGAGCTCCCTAGGTCTTTGGATGGTCTAATCACCCTCAGTATCCAGATAGATAGAAGGCTGAGGGAGCGCAAATCTGAAAGACAAGGGTTGGATACCGTCAGTAAACCTGCTTCCTCGTACCATAAACCCATAGTTACTCAAGCAGCTGAACCAATGGACATTGGTTTCACAAAGGGACCATTACAGCCCGAGGAAAGGAACCGCAGACGCATAAACAACCTCTGCATGTACTGCGCTTCCAATAACCACACTGTGAAGGACTGTCCTATCCTCCAAAGGCAAAAAAGACGTAAGTCTAAGCTCAAAACAACCTGTTTGACTACTAATTTAAAACAAGTTGCTTATTGTTCCTTGTCTCTTACTTTGCAGTGGGATCAGCAACAGGTACTCACTGAAGCTATCATCGACTCTGGGGCACAGTCATCCTATATCAATGCTGTTTTTGTCACTGTAAATAAAATTCCCACTGTTTTGAAAGCAAGACCCGTGTCGATTAGAGTCATTGATGGTACTACCATCAGTTCTGGTCCTATCACACATGAGACAGTTCCCATTAAAGTATCTACCTCATCAGCACATACTGAATATATCACATTCGATGTTATTAATTCTCCCATGTTCCAGGTAGTACTCGGTTTGCAATGGTTGCAGATACACCAACCCACCATTTACTGGGACCGTCTTGAAGTAGAATTCCTCTCACCGTTCTGTAAGAATACTTGTTTTATTCATCCATTGATTTGTACTCTCACCCAGAAGCAGAATTCCCTTCCAGAAGATTATCATGACTACCTTGATGTGTTCAGTGAAAAGGAGGCAGAAACACTCCCCCCACACCGTCCATATGACTGCCCCATTGATCTCTTACCTGGGGCGGCTATACCGTACGGTCACATCTATCCTCTTTCTGAGCCGGAGCTAGAACATCTAAAAAATTACTTATCTGAAAACCTGAGGAAAGGCTTCATACAACCTTCAACATCCCCTGCTGGTGCAGGCATCTTCTTCGTGAGGAATAAGGATCACTCACTTCGGCCAATTATCGACAATCGAGAACTCAACAAGCGGACGGTGAAGAACCGATACCCCCTACCGCTAATTCCTGAACTCATCGAACATCTCAGACAGGCTACCATATATACTAAATTAGACCTTCGTGGGGCCTATAATCTTGTCAGGATTCGGAAAGGGGACGAATGGCTCACAGCCTTCAGAACAAGATATGGACTCTATGAGTATAAGGTCATGACATTCGGGTTATGCAACGCCCCAGCTACCTTTCAATATTTCATCAACGATATCTTCCGCGACCTCCTTGACATCTGCGTCGTTGCGTATTTAGATGATATCCTGATATACTCCAATAACATCACTGAACACAAGAAGCACGTCCGTTGGGTACTCACACGCCTCCGACAACACCAACTCTTTGCTAAATTGGAAAAGTGCATCTTCCACTCCTCAGAAATCACCTTCTTGGGGTACACCATTACTCCTGCAGGAATCCAGATGGATGACTCCAAAGTTGAAACTATCAAAAATTGGCCTATACCCACATCCAGAAAAGACCTGCAGAAATTTCTCGGATTTTCCAACTATTACAGGAAATTTATCAGGAATTATTCTGCTCTCACTAAACCCTTGACCACCCTTACTAGTGTCAACACTCCCTTTGTCTGGACGGAAAAAACTCAGGCCATCTTCAACCATCTTAAAACGGCCTTCACCAAAGCACCAATTCTCGAATTTCCTGATCCAGACTCCCATTACGTACTGGAAGTAGATGCTTCCAATTATACCCTTGGTTCCATTTTATCACAACGGAAAACTCCGGAGCAACCACTCCACCCTGTTGCCTACTTCTCCAGGGTTATGACGCCAGCTGAATACAACTACCCTGTAGGCGAGAAAGAACTCCTAGTCATCAAGGTTTCCTTGGAACATTGGAGACATCTGTTGGAGGGCTGCAAATATCCCATTCTTATATACACGGACCACAAAAACTTGGAGTACCTCCTCACAAACCGTACTGTATCCTCCAGACAGTTGAGATGGAGCTTGTTCCTATCACGGTTCGATTTCCATATAACTTACAGACCCGGTAGCAAAAATGGGAAAGCGGATGCCCTCTCCCGGAAAGACTCTAAACCACCAACTTTTGCTACTCCCAGTGCCGTCATTCCAGTTAATCAAATAATTGCCTTGTCTCCCACTTATCCGGAGGTTCTCAAGATACTTCAGAATGAAGATACCTCCATGTCTAAGAACAATCTCAGGTTGGAACAGGACGGTCTCTATTATTACCAAGGACGACTCTATGTTCCTCCATCCTTACGAGACAATTTGTTGAAAGAACATCATGACTCACCTATGGCAGGACATCTTGGAATCCATAAAACCTTTGAGCTTCTCTCACGCACCTACTGGTGGCCCTCCATGAGATCCTCGGTTAAAAAGTATGTTCAAAGCTGTCACGTATTCACCATCTCTAAGACTGAAAGGAAACCTCCTTTCGGTCTGCTATTACCGTTACAAATTCCTGACCGTCCCTGGCAAACCATAGGAATGGATTTCATCGTAGAGCTTCCCTTGTCAAATGGTTACAACACCATACTTGTTGTAGTAGACCATCTTACTAAGATGGCCCATTTCTTGCCGTACCATAAGTTACCCACCTCTTCAGAACTTGCAATGTTATTTCTTAACAACATCGTGAAACTACACGGCCTTCCAGACTCTATTGTGACGGACAGGGGAAGTCAGTTCACCTCACGTTTCTGGAGACATTTATGTGAGAACATGAAGGTAGAACTTAGGTTTTCCTCTTCATTCCACCCGCAGTCCAACGGACAAACGGAGCGAATAAATCAATGGCTCAAACAATACATCCGATCTTATTGTTCCAGCCACCAGGACCAATGGGCCTCCACACTCGCTATGGCAGAATATGCCTACAACAATTCTACAAGTTCAACCACTCTCAAAACACCATTCTTTGTGAATTACGCCTTCCATCCTACCTTCCAACTTCATCCACGAACTGATTCGAATTGTCCAAAACTCGATGATCTCACTAAATCCCTTCAAGATCTCTTCCTGGAGCTCAAAAACCATATAAGAGAGGCACAAACCCATCAATGTCATTACTACAACCTCCGACAACGCCAACCCCCATCCTATTGCATAGGGGATTTGGTATGGTTATCCACCAAAAACATCAAACTCAAAACCCCCAGCAAGAAATTTAGTCCAGCTTTCATAGGTCCGTATCCAATTGTTAGGATAATAAATCAAAATGCTGTCACCTTGCAATTACCGGCTAACACCAGACTACATCCTACGTTTCATGTTTCCTTATTGAAGCCATACCATGCAACTAGGATGGCCAACATCCCATCTTCCCTGGAGACTTTACTGGGAACAGACGAAGAATACGAGATTGACTGTATTCTGGACTCTCGTATCTTCAATGGGGTTTTGCAATATCTAATACACTGGAAGGGTTTCTCTGATGAGGACGATTCTTGGGAGCCTTCTTCTCATGTACATGCCCCCAGATTGGTCTCCTTGTTCCACAGGAGGAATCCAGATCGACCTAGGTTTGTAGCTACTGGGCAGCTACCTTGAGGAGGGGGATATGTCATGGATTCAATCATATTCTTGCTGGCCCTTTAATTTACCTGCTCACTCACCTTGCAAGGTTATTTAAACCTTGGACACGCCCTTCCTGTTGCTTCAGTATTGTGGTTACTAGCTGTATTCATAGATCTACTCTAGCTCTAAGGTTACCCTTCTAAGTACAGGAATAACCGTCCTAAGGCTTATACTAACTACTCCAAGAAGCTACCCCTCTGGGTTTCACAGGATTACAACTTTATTCGGATTGTATCCATTTCCATTTAACTACTTGTAGCCTTCTGGCCGTGACTCACGATATCTCTCCCTGCTGACTTCCACTCTCCTGAACTTGGTTGCTCCGGTAGCTAGCACCGGAACCAGCAAGGGAAAAACATCAATTCAGGGAAGAACTCTCTACAGAGACATACGCTCTAAATCACTGTAAATATCCTGCACAAACTTACACATTAGTATTTTGCTGTGCCGCTCACATACGGCCGCTTGCTGTGCATGTCTCCTCTCCCTCAGCTGACAGCCTGGAATGCTGTGCGGCCACTCCCTCAGCCTGTCAGCTCTGAACACTGCGCGGCACACAGACGCACTGATTGACTGGCGGTCTTTACCCCCGCTCCACTGAACTTCTGTTACTGTGTAGCCGTAGCCCCTCTGAACCTGGACTTGCCGCATCATCAGAGAATAAGAGGAACAGCTGTCTCACCTCATCCTCACATCTAGTACTAGGAGACAACAGATATTCCCTTTATTACTGTGACATCTCTCAATATTACTTACCAAGGTCCTCATTATTCTACAGTAACATTTCAGGAGTGAACTAAACTCCAAGCTTGCTACCTAACCTAATTCAGAATTACTGATTAGGTCACGCGAATTGAATAGCAACATACTTGCCAATAATAAAGGATACATTGTAACCACTCAGTGTGTCTTTGTTACTAGGCATACAATCCAATACTTCCGCAGTTGAGATCCATACGTACCTGACCTTACATAACATTCTGTGGGCCTCGTCAGTGAGGTGCAGTCACATCTCTCAAAGGGCATGTGTGCAAGGAGTCCATGTCTGGTTTCCCCTTTTACTCTTAGGGAGACCCAAGAGCAATTTGCATAAATATAAAAAGAGAGAGAGATGCACTCAGCTGAGACAGAAAAAAAATAGAAAAACTTCCGTGCCTGTTCATTTTAGGGTGCATACTCTTTTAGCACACTATGCCCCTTCACAGAGAAAAAATATGCTTTAGCATATCAGTCTGACCCTGCCCAATGACAGTTCAGCACAGAAATACCAGGCAATTCCTCTCTGAACAAGAGAAACAACAACCCCAGCCGATCGTTTGGGCCTTCTGTGGGCCTCATCGGTGAGGTGCAGTTGCATCTCTCTAAGGGCATGAGTGCAAGGAGTCCACGTCTGGTTTCCCCTTTTACTCTTAGGGAGACCCAAGAGCAATTTGCATAAATATAAAAAGAGAGAGAGATGCACTCAGCTGAGACAGAACAAAAGCTAGAAAAACTTCTTTGCCTGGTATTTCTGTGCTGGACTGTCATTGGGCAGGATCAGACTGATATGCTACAGGTTATTTTTTCTCTGTGGAAAGGCATCAATGTGTGCTAAAAGAACGTGCACCCTGAGTTGCAATTGAAATGAACAGGCATGGAAGTTATTCTAGCTTTTGTTCCATCTAAGGGGTGCTGTTCTCTCTTTTCTGATATATATATATATATATATATATATATATATATATATATATATATATATATCAATATTTTCCTAACCACTGAATGTAATCTGGGGAACAGACTCTGAATAGTGTGTCTCTCACAGCATAGTAGTTTTATTTTTTTTAAATGTTTACACAGGGTACCATTGAGATGCTAATTTTACACAACAAAGGACATAGCAGTTAAGCCACCTAGAAGAGGTAGTAATAGATCTGTTTATAAGCAGGTCAGTATTCCAGCAGAGGTGGTAATATAGTTAAATTTAGTTTTCCTAACCTCTGCTCAGTATTCTTTATTTTAAATCTGGGGAACAGACTTCGAATAGTGTGTCTCTTGTGCATATTTTGCCAGACTATTTCACCTGCCCCAAATGCAAGGAATTATCATAGCTATAGGGCAATGAAACACCAGACTAAACAGAAGTTAAGCAACTTAGACTTTCTGTAAAGGAGATAACTTTGTATATATAAGGAGCAGAAATCAAGCATTAAAAAATAAATAAATAAACATTTGTAGTCCTTAAATATAGACTAAATTGAAAAATGTTTGTGCTTTTAAATCCAAGTACTGCACCTTCCCCCAACAGGAAGGAATTTACCTTAACATATGTATAGGGAAAACTACAGGTGTAAAACTTCTAGGTGTAATAAATTCACAGAAATGAATCCTTTGTAAAAAATAAATTAATTTAAAAAAAAAATGTGCAAGAAAATTACAATCTTTATAAAATGGACATTATATTCCATTTATAAAGGAGCAGAAGTCACTTTAACCTTACTATGGCAGCTATTAAATGCTGGTCCACTCAGCAAACAACCATCTTCTTTGTAAGAAAAAAAAAGTACTGTAAAGCTTTTGTTTGTAAAAAACAAACAAACATTTAGATGGGACCAATACAACAAGTAAATATCATGTCTCTAAATACAGTACTAAATTAAAAAACTTTGCTATAAAACACCAAATCTACCTTTTACTGCAGTTAAAATATATCCTGCAACATTCTAACATTAAATCAACATATTTTTTTTTATTCCTGCAAAATCAATTGACATATGGATTTGTCTACAACTTCATGGCCGCCAAAATGTGGTTATTAATTAATTTAAAATATTTTTACTTTTTACTAAATATAATTCTAATTTACTACTAAATCTCTATGGTAAAACCACTAAACCAATACAAGTAAGTTGTGACACAAACTCTATGAGAGGGTCTCCATTGTTTCTAAATATTTTATTTGGAATCAATATATGTTAATAATAAGAGAAATATTTACAGGTATATATACACATCTATTTTACAGCAAAACAGTCCAAATATTTAAGACAGGGCAACTTTACTACGATAACATCAGTTTTTCCAACACTGCTAAAATAATCATAAGAATATACTTAGCCACATTCTCCAATGTGTCCACCATCAGCCATCTTTTCAGCATGCACAAGATAAGAAAGAAAAAGATAGAGAGTGTTCCAGTTTTTTATACACCAATTCAATAGGGAGTGGTTTATCAAATGCCAGTCAAAGGCTATTAGGAGTGTCTTTAGTTCAGAGAGAAAGGTGTAACTGGGGGAAGGGATTTTAATAACAGTTAGGTCAGTAAGCTATGTCACCACAATGTGGACATAGTTAAATATTATACCTCAGAGGGGCGTGTCCGAACCACAACTTTACACAGTCGCACTTTTCCTGAGATCTTACTGAATACTCGATACCCGCCGGTAAAAAAGAAATCTTACAGCAAAAATGTATAACCATCTGTTTATGTGAGCAAATCTGCCTGACAGCATTTAAAATTTGGAGAAATTTGTGCTGTATTTGTGAAGTTTGAGCCAGGCATCGGATGAAGGAGGCCTAGAGCGGTGGCTCACACATAGGCAGCTCCACCCCTTCGAGTAGTCGAGGGTTCTTGCCTTAATTGAGTTCTCACAAATATAGCCTGAATTATACAACCCTCTGCAGCACTATATTAGCAAGTAAGCGCCAGAACAAAAGAATACATTATTATTGAATCCTAATCTTTACCCAGCAAAAATGGCTGCCACACAGGAAACAGACCTGCAAACACGTATCAACCACAGCATGGAAAAGGTAGAATGCTGCTTCCAAACCCTACTTGCAAAAGCTCCATGGGACCTCTTCATGCAGGCTTACCAAAAGCGACATCAGCTCACAGCTCAATCAACCTGTTATAACCACCAACATAAATTCTATCCAGGATGTATCTGATTGATACCTAAATGCACAACGAAGCCTCTACACTCTACACCTCAATCGTCAAGCCGCTTGGCAGGAGTCAACGAGAAGGTTTACTCGGGTTGTGCTGGTGATGCCGATCCTTTGGCCAAAAAGCTGTCTGACATCTCAATAATTAACAGCGTTCCAATCAGCCAATAGAATGCAAGCTCAATCCAATTGGCTGATTGGATCAGCCAATATGATTAAACTTCAATCCTATTGGCTGATTGCATCAGCCAATAGGATTTTTTCTACCTTAATTCCGATTGGCTGATAGAATTCTATCAGCCAATCGGAATCTAAGGGACACCATCTTGGATGACGTCACTTAAAGAGATATTCTTTATGAAGAAGCTGTCGTTTGAAGAGGATGCTCCTTGTCGGATGTCTTGAAGATGGACACGCTCCGGGCCGCATGGATGAAGATAGAAGATGCCATCTGGATGAAGACTTCTGCCCGTCTGGAGGACCACTTTGCCCGACTTGGATGAAGATGTCTCCCGGTAAGTCAATCTTCAGCTGGGGTTAGTGTTAGGTTTTTTAAGGGTGTAATGGGTGGGTTTTATTTTTAGGTTAGGGTTTGAACTGCAAAAGAGCTAACTGCCCTTTTAAGGGCAATGCCCATCCAAATGCCCTTTTCAGGGCAATGGAGAGCTTAGGTTTTTTTAGTTAGGCTTTTATTTGGGAGGTTGGTTGTGTGGGTGGTGGGTTTTACTGTTGGGGTGTTGTTTGTAAAAAATTTTTACAGGTAAAAGAGCTGATTACTTTGGGGCAATGCCCCGCAAAAGGCCCTTTTAAGGGCTATTGATAGTGTAGATTAGGCTAGGGTTTTTCTTTTGGGGGGCATTTTTTTATTTTGATTGGGCTCTTAGATTAGGTGTAATTAGTTTAAATATCTGTATTTTGTTTTTTATTTTCTGTAATTTAGTGGGGGTTTTTTGTACTTTAGATAATTTAATTTAATTTATTTAATAGTAGTTAATTTAGTTAATTTATTTAATTATATTGTAGTGTTAGGTGTTAGTGTAACTTAGGTTATTTTACAGGTACTTTTGTATTTATTTTAGCTAGGTAGTTATTAAATAGTTAATAACTATTTAATAACTATTCTAGCTAGTTAAAATAAATACAAACTTGCCTGTAAAATAAAAATAAACCCTAAGCTAGATACAATGTAACTATTAGTTATATTGTAGCTATCTTAGGGTTTATTTTATAGGTAAGTATTTTGTTTTAAATAGGAATAATTTAGGTAATGATAGGAATATTTATTTAGATTACTTTTAATTATATTTAAGTTAGAGGGTGTTAGGGTTAGGGGGTTAGACTTAGGTTTAGGGGTTAATACATTTAATATAGTGGCGGCGACATTGGGGGCAGCATATTAGGGTTAATAAATTTAGGTAGGTGGCGGCGATGTTAGGGATGGCAGATTAGGGGTTAATAATATTAAACTAATGTGTACGAGGCAGGAGTGCGGCGGTATAGGGGTTCATATGTTTATTATAGTGGCTGCGATGTTGGGGGCAGAAGATTAGGGGTTAATAAGTGTAGGTAGACATAGGAGGCGGCAGATTAGGTGTTAATAAATATAATGTAGGTGGCGGCGATGTTTGGGTCATCATATTAGGGGTTAATAAGTATAATGTAGGTGGCGGCGGTGTCCGGAGCAGCAGATTAGGGGTTAATAAGTATAATGCAGGTGTCGGCGACGTTAGGGGCAGCAGATTAGGGGTTAATAAGTGTAAGATTAGGGGTGTTTAGACTCGGGGTTCATGTTAGGGTGTTAGGTGTAGACATACATTTTATTTCCCCATAGGAATCAATGGGGATGCGTTACTGAGTTTTACGCTGCTTTTTTGCAGGTGTTAGACTTTTTTTCAGCAGGCTCTCCCCATTGATTCCTATGGGGAAATCATGCATGAGCACGTTACACCAGCTCGCCGCTCACTTAAGCAGCGCTGGTATTGAAGTGAGATTTGGAGCAAAATTTTGCTCTAAGCTCACTTTTTGTCTTTTAACGCCGGGTTTGTAAAAACCTGTAATACCAGCGTTGCATGAAAGTGAGCGGTGAGAGTAACGTGCAAGTTAATACCTCACCCCTGTTACCGCAAAACTCGTAATCTAGGCGAAAATGTGGTACTGTCCACAAGTAATTAGAGTAATAGAACAATTAATCATTTCTCCCTACCATATATAAGAAAATCCCTTAACACATAGAATATAGCAACTATCACCCAACACACAATCTATAAAATACTTTAATAGTGGAGCAATGCTGCTCAATATGCTCCCTTAAACTTATGTTGTCACTAACTGCTGTCCCAAAGATGTTATAGAGGTATATTCGGATATTTATCACCACTGCAACCCAATATTTAGGGCTTGATTTTAATTTCAATTGTACTAATGTTTATATAAATCAAATGAGTTCCCAATTAGGGCTCTTGCATCTTCTATCTTCTTATTTAAAGACAGGAAAGTCTATACAGCAATGTTATTTCAGAGATGCATTTTTTTGTTTTGTTTTTTGTTTCTCTTTTCTGTGTATTGTGTTACAATAAACCCCTATAAAGTATTGTTGTCATATCTAAGATCCAAGAGTGATCTACTAAGTTAAGATAAGGGGAGAAAATGAGGGGGAAGGTTATTTTATCTTAGGTGCATTTTAACTCTTCAAATATGGAATGTATATAAGTATTAATGATTGTACCATGCAACTTATGTTTGTAAACTTTTTTTACCTTCAATAAAAATATTAAAATATAAAAAAATAATATTATAACTCCACTAAGGGCATTTCTAATTCTTCATTATGGACACCTCTACTACACAGAGACTTGGACTTGAGAGGGCCATGATCCTAGAGAAATGAGAGTCCTCTTTCTGTTATGAGCTTATCATGGCCTATGATCTTCTGGAATTAAGTTTTTTTAAATTTGGGAGAAGTTTTTTAATTTAGTAGAGGTTCTTGGAACTGACTCCACTAGCCCTGTTTATATTGTTTATATTGTTTTTCTATATTGTTTATTTTACGACCCAAGATAAATAATGGGGCCTGCTTATCTTGATAGTTATTCCCTGCATAGGTTTGATGTCAGTAGACTTACTTATTTAGGCCACATTAGGTGTTTTCTTTTTTTTTTATAAAACATTTTTTATTGAGGATTCGGTTCAAATATGCATTAAAACATTACCAAGATATAACAATGTACATAAATACATACATAAAACTAGTAAATAATATTAACGGTCAGTCTTGGTTAGTCTTTAAGCTAGAACCTAATACCTCAAGGGTTTTTTTTATCTGAAAAAACTCATAGATAAGAAAAAAAAATGTGGGGGTGAATAAAAGAAATCTCTGGTGAGAACAGGTCGTAATGCCTCTAATATATGGGTTGTGGCCACGATCAAAGCAAGTGGTGGGAGGAGTGAGAAAAAGGGGAAGGGGAACAGCTAGCGGTAGAGAAACAACAGCTAGCGGTAGAGAAATGGGGTGGGGGGTAGAGTTGAACAGAGTGTGAACAGAAATTGTAGAGAAGAAGAGTCTGTTTTAGTCTGGAAAGGTTTCTATCCAGGGGGACCAGACCGAGTGGTAGAAGGTAACTTTGTCTAGAGATCTATGGGACTATATTTCCATCTGTTTGATATAGTGCATTATGGAAAGGACCTGTGATGCAAGAGGAGGGTTTTCGCTTTCCCACAATCTGGCGATAGCCAGTTTTGTGGCCATAAGGAGATAATTTGCAAGAGCCTCCTTTGTCTGTGTTAGGCTTGGGAGATGTGTGTGAAGTAAGGCCACCTCTGGTTTAAAAGGTAGGATGATATGGAGTAGATTCAGGGTACGAAAGAGCCATCTCCAGAGGGGACATACCTTGGGCCAAGACCACCACACATGTAGCGAAGTCCCTATCTGTTTGCAGCCAACACCTAGGAGAATGGGTGCCATGTATGCTGTGCAATGGGGAGGGTACCAAATGCCACCCTTTCAAAATTTTATATTGTAGTTCCCATAAGGTAGCAAAATGGAGGAGTGTTTTGTTTATAAGGATGCGCGCATGCCAGGTATCGGTGTCAGCCATAAAACCTATATCTCTCTCCCAAGCTCTATGTTGGGATATTTTATGAAGAGTGGTAGGCTCAAGGAGAAGGCAAAATAGGTTGTTTTGATTGGGATTGTATTTGAATAGTTCCTTAATTGTGTACGTCATCTTCTCAGAATTACTACTTAACTTTAGATTTTGAGTCCTCTATGTAATAATTTATCCACTCAGGGGATTATTCATACCTTACCCATCTTCATTAGAGTAGGAGATTTGATGTGGAGTAGGACTATAGAGTACACATTAGGATTAGTGAGGGGGATAGGGCATCCTTATATGTTCCAGCATGTGTGCTTTGGCATGTTTCATGTGTTTTTTTTTCTGTTCTTTATTCTTTTTTCTTTCTATTCCTTTCTGCACTTGGAATATAAGGTTCAGTGCTAGTTTTAAATGTTCTTGGGTAACTTTTTGTTATAATTTTACTTTAGTTTATGTTACTTTACTTTGTGATCTCTGTGTACGTCACTTGTACTTACGTTAATATAGGCTAGTTGTCAGAGTTTGATATCTATTGGACACATAACTATATCCTTTTGTGGCGACCACCAGAGCCTTTGCCTTTCACACCATGGTGCAATCAAATAAAAGAATCACTATAGTTATCTATACATTTTATACATAGTTATTTATTTATACATATTTATTTATTCATACATAGTTAGTTACACCCACTATATTCGTTTTACTGCAGCAACATGCTATTCATTAATCTATCTCAAAGTGGCACTAGATTTGCAATAATGGTTAGCTTATGCTGGTTGATCTCTATGAAAACGGCATGCAAACACTTGGGTCGGTCCCAGGACTATGATGTCATAGGGATGTGACACTGGAGGTGTGGTCCGATGTTGTTACACGCCAATGTCAGTGAGATCAAGGGAACATGGAGTGAAGGACCACAAGCTAGCTAGTCAGTACACAGTGCACCATCTTAGAAACAAGCAGTGTAGTGCTTTGAAGGAATCTGATTTTAGTCCGTTTCCAGTTTGTTGCTAAACACAATATTGGAGCATATACATGGATCCAGTATAGATCGCTCCTCTATGTGAGCTAATAAACTTGTTACCACATGAGCATCCACAGTTAAAAAATGAACAGCATAATCGGGTATACATCAGTGAAATGTATTTATAAAGAAACATATGTATTAAATAGTATAATATATCTAATAGTGAAAGGTTCCCAGATATCAGCCTGTTGTGATGACACTTTATTTTTAATGGATCTAACACAGATAGTCCTTTCATGTAGCAATAGAGTCTGTTTTTAATATGTTTTAAACACATCTCTTTCACATTTACATGCAAGGTGACATAGACTTTTTAAGTATTTAATAGCACTTAATATTGAATGTGTGTCTTTTGATTATCTTTTGAACTTTGAATGCTACTATGATGTTGTATATTCACAGTTGTTTTCTTTGGTTTTGCTTACAGAGGGTTGCCATGACTACGGGTTTGGCGCAATTCCTCTCACTGGGGGAGGGGCCTAAACAGTTTAAATAGCCATTTACGATTGTTGTTTGCTTGTCTGAGGAAGGGGAGTGTGTCACGCTTGTTTCAATAAACAACTTTGTAAAAAGACCAGAGAGTGCCTTCTATTTCCACATTAACTGAACCGCTGGCACCCTGGCAGATGATGACTAAGGTGAGAGTGCTCTTTTCTGGATATATATATATATGTAGGCTACAAACTGCCAAACAGCTCCAGGTGCGCCAGACTGGGGTCACACTCCCAGTCTTAAGCCCAGTTTGATGACGTCAGTGGTAATCGTCCTCTGTGTTCGTTCTCCCAAATTTACCTGTTGGTGCAAGGTAGTATAACTACATCTAGGGACACTGGTTCATAGTGAAATCCAAACACTGAAGAAGAGACCGTCCCAATGATGTAATAAAAGTAAAAATCTTTATGCCAAACTATGTAAAAGCAGCATACTGTTGATACAATGAACAGGTATACACAGGATGATCATCTAACACATTTCAGCTCAGAAAGCCGTATTCATAGACAAATAAATGAATGTCTATGAATATGGATTTCTGAAAGGGGAACTGGATAAAAACTTAGCGCTTATAGCAAGGGCCACACAGACATATAATTAATGGAGAATGTAACACATATATACAAAAATATAGGAAATAATTCATAATTCAAAATCCAATATGGATGAACATTTATAAACATCAGTTCAATATGTAACAATACTTGCTGTTACACCAAACATCGGTGATGAAGTTTGTGGAAGATATCCATGCACAAGAGTAAAGAAGTGTGCTGTATGCAGCCCCTGTAGGATATCTACTTACAATCTGAGACCTTAATCAAATGAGGTGAACCGTGTGGGAAGATCAGACTTTTTCTCTCTGGACGTGTCCCTGATGGCATCAATTTTCTTCCTGATTAGACTTCAGTCAGTCTTGATGAAGAAGGCAGAAATACACAGTCCTTCGAAACGCGTAAGGTGTTTATGTACATATGGTACAAACTTTTGCCGTTTCCAACTAATCTGTTTGAAGTACTCACCGACAGCAGAAACTCTGCTAGCCAGGGGAGTTTACCCCGGATGTACTGTTCAAATGAACTTTTATGACAAACACATTTGTTACCTCATATAATTGAGGTTGACTATTGTAAGTTTGATTTTACTTTCTTTTTACCGATTTTTAATAAAACGGAGTTGCACTTTTATCCTGTGTATGTTTTATCCAAAACATACATTATTATTATTATTATTATTATTATTATTATTATCGGTTATTTGTAGAGCGCCAACAGATTCCGCAGCGCTATTAACAAAGACGGAGTACATTAAATGGGTATCTGTCTCAAGACTGACTGAAGTCCAATCAAGAAGAAAATTGATGCCATCAGGGACATGTACAGAGAGAAAAAGTCTGATCTTCACGCACAGCTTACCTAATATGATTGAGGTATCTGATTGTAAGTAGATCCCCTACAGGGGCTTCATAAACACACTTCTTCACTCTCATGCATGGATATCTTCCACAAATTTCCTCACCAGTGTTTGGTGTAACAGCCAGAATTGTTACATATTGAACTAATGTTTATACATGTTCATCCATATAGGATTTTGAATTATTAATATTCTCCATTAATTATATGTCTGTGACCCTTGTTCTAAGCGCTAAGTTTATAGCCAGTTCCTCTTTCGCTTTTTTTTATTTCAATTTTTATTTTAGTTTGCTACTTAGTATAACAGGCATATATAAGCTTTGTATGATATGTGAATACAGAAGAGAAATATCACAACAAATATATTGACGGGAATATATAATCATATTCTTTACATCACCTGTAGGTTTGAACATGCATATAATAAACCTTTCATTTTTAAATTTTTGTTTTGCTTGGAACAATCTACTCACATATAAAACATAAATTATAACCTAAGAAGAATCAAGGGATGCTTTTTATGAACCCATAGTAATGTATAAGGTAAATAATAAACTGTGGATCAAGATATAGAAAAACTAAAAATATAGGTAAGAACATAAATAAGCCACCTTAGTATGGGTAACTGTTTGAAAAAATATACATTTTAGTTGCGGTATGTTTTGAGGGAAACTGGGAAATAAGACTCTGGTCACCATTAAAGAGTGCTAGAGTTTTATATGAGGGGGAAGGAAAGGAGACCAGTCTGACAACAGGTCAAGGGCTCTCCTGTAATTTCTAGTAGTATAGGGGTCATTGATTAACTTTTTGTGGAACTGCTAAACATGTAAGGGGATCATCAAGTTTGAGAAATATGAGCCTTCTATCAATCAATCAATCAATGAATCAATCAATCAATCATTACAGGCAGTACAAACATCTGACAGCATACACCAATATCATTAATTACAGTGAAAACAATCAATACCATGTTTATAGATATCTGAGAGTGTTCAAAGAATAAATGTATTGAATATGACACTACTTAAAGAATAATACAGATAGCCAGTGCAGCATAAAGATAACCTAGATATAGAGTGATACTGTAACTGCTTCTAAATGGTAGGGTTACTAAGGTATGACCTTTGTTAGCATGAGGTAAATTAGGAGTGCATCTCTTTTGCCCTATACCCAGCACAGATGTATCATATCGGTTAGCAAATATCAATGGCTAAAGGAGAGGGAGATATAATAAATTCTGGGAGGCTGAAGTGGGAATAAGGGTATAAGTTAGTATGACACAGGTAATATCTAGCTATTTAAGAAGTGCAAATAAATGTATACAGTATCAACTGTAACATGTTGAAGGGAAATAAGTTCAAATGATAAACCTCATCTCAAGTACATATGCATCTCCATAACTAGGGCATTATAAGTAGAATATTACAAATTCTCAATGTATAGTATAGCATCCAATAGAATAAAAGCTGCTATGATAAAGAAAAAAGGAAAGTACTAAAAACATGTAGATTAGTATAATGCATTTAAGCAACTGTATAATATTTGTAAGCATATTTGGAAATAGGCAAGTTGTGTTCTAAAATAGATAGACCCAAATATGACTGCTTATGATATAAAACTTGGGTGACAGCTTGGCGTAATAGAACTGTAATATGACCTTTCATATGATATAGCTAGAACATTCTAGGTTAAATAATGTACATATTTTAAATACAGAACTCCTTAATAAAAATAACATAGAAAGAGAAATGGTATATAACAGTTTCAGAAAATACTGTAATGTTGTTTCTGATCTGTAGATTTTCATTATTAATAATATTATCATTTTACCTAAATGTATATAATATAAAACATGTGGTCAAGTCAACGCTAGGTAACATAAAAGGAAATCATAATATAAAGTAAGCAAATGTTCACAGTCTGTCATTCAAGTGCACAGGGCAAGAAAAAAAAAGAATGATCATAAGGAATAACCAGATAGATCAGACTAGGACCTTGGTATAAAGACCTATTCTAACTGACTTTGTTTTCCTGTCTACCCCACACCAATCCTCAAAAAATAAATATTGGTCAGCCAGGTGTTAGCAAATGTCAGATGTCTCTGCAGATAACTCCTGGGGTGGAATGTAACTAGAGCTGTTTTCTGAAATGCCCTAAGCCTCTGAGGCATATTTATCAAATGTCTGTCAGACCTGATCCAACAGTGCGGATCAGGTCCGACAGACATCGCTGAATGCGGAGAGCAATACGCTCTCTGTATTCAGCATTGCACCAGCAGCTCTTGTGAAGACACTTACCAGAAGTCTTGAGAAAGTCCACAGAAGACGGACGAAACGCGTAGACGCTAGTAGATCCAGTTGGAAATCAATATCTGGAAAGGAAAGGTTGAATTTTCTCCTGCATTGGGTAAAGAAACTTATACCAAGCCCTCAAGCCGGAAACGGAAACGAACAAAGACACAGCTACAGCTAAGAGAGACCGGAGAATCGAGGACTGTATGTGATCTTAAGAGACGCTTGTTAACTTTTTAATCCTGTAAGTGCAGTATATTCATAAGCGCAAAGTGGAATTAAATACTTTTTACCTTGAGTCGTGGTTGCGCTCTCTCTTCTTTTTGTTTTATAGTTCTATCGAGGATGAATAGTCATAGTCGACGTTTCCGCTCTTTCTTTGAGCCTTCTTCAAGACAGGTTTTTATATTAATCCGGCTTGTAAGCCGTTCTCCCTGAGGAAAAATTAACAAATTGCAGGGGGCGTCAATCAACATGATCATATTCAATCGGGTTGATTTCTGTCCGCCGCCTCAGAATAGGCAGACAAGTTACGGACTTCATAACTTCTGTTTCCAGCAATCCTTCAGGGGCATAAAGCTCCATAATTATTGGACTAGAAAACTATCACTGTGACAGTAATCCAACCCACAAAACAAAAGGAATGATCTGATTGGACAAGAAGTCCATAGAAGAATATGACACTACAATCATTTGAATAAAAACAAATTAATATGAATCGATTCGTTGTGACTCGTTAGTTATGTTACGTCGATTCTGATTGTTCAAAAATATCCAAGTTATTCAATACATAACCATACTAGTCCAAAACTGAACTTAAAATTTTTACCTGTTCAATCTCACTCATATTTTAATTATTTGATAATAATATCTCATTTTCTAGCTATTTTGTGGTTCTTTGAATTTAATAATAATATTTTTTTAACAAAGACAACTGCACCACGCAAATCCGAATGAAAACGAATAAGTCTGAACGATTGGAATATTTTGGAACAAATAAATTTGGAAAGGATTTGATTTGGATATTCGAATCGGTCTGAAGCTCCAAATTCGATCAAATTCATCCGAATTCGGAACGAAACGAAACGCACGTCTGCTAATATTTCTAGCGCTATTTGGGCTTTAACTCAAGCACAACCCATAACTTTCAACTTGTAATATAAGCAATATTTAGCACAGTTGCAATATTCATTGAAAGTAATGGGTGCCCTAGAGTGATGTCAGCAACACTTAACCTTCTCTAGTAAATCTAGTTTACCATAAACTAGTAATATCAATTGGTGTGCTAATTTTAGTGCAGTCCAGCGATATTGCTATCCCATCCTGCACTAGCATTAGAGTGTCACTAATAATCTGGGTCTATGTGTCTCAGGCTCTTACCTAAGCACTGTAGGGGCCATACTTATACTAAAAATTGCAGCAGTGGTCAGGGTTGCACTGTTAATAAGACTTTTACCATAGTCAGAGCCTGAGGCTGCATTGAAGAGGGGAAGCTTAAAGTTTAATGTAAACGTAACGCTCATTGCTCACGACATTGGATATAATTTTAAAAATGAGGCAGAGTTTAATTATTTGATTATTTTATATTTATTTATTTAGTAAAATTTTTACCTTTTTTAAAGCTCTGACAATAAGTGACCCTCTCTATTGTGTAATTGATTGACAGCTGATAATTCTTAAAACAACTAATCCTAGTTTCCCCCTGGGCCGTGACATTTGTGCAAAGGGGCTGAATGCCCTGGGGGGAAACAAGGATTAGTTGTTTCAAGATTTGTCAGCTGTCAATCAATTACACATTATGGTAGGCGGGAGAGCTGCGCTTATTCTCAAAGCATTAAAAGGTAAAAATTGTACTAAATATCTGGGGGCGGAGCCAGCTACACACATGAATGGACGTGTATTCACATTGCTCTGGCAAGGACCTTTTTAAAATCATCTTTACTAGTGATCTATGCCTGATGTAAGCCACTGGAAATACTTGACAACTAATGTTGGCATATGCCCTTGCATTTGATGCTCCTTATACACACTTATGGATACTATAATACTAATCTGTAACCAGGCATCTGTGCCGATACAGTGTACATGGAGGCCATTTTTCCACCCATGTGGCAATTTGTATAAAATCCTTCTCAGGGCTTGAGGACATGGGCCAATAACATAGTGTACCACACTGTGGACATAAGAATAGATTGGGTGCTACATCTCCAGCCCTAAGCGCAATACAAGTGGCAGTCGATTTACTACAATCTATAAGACATGCAGACACATGGAAGATTTTCCCATAATGGAGGTATTAGATGCCTGGGAACGGAGTACCCAGCAGCTTATAGAACAGCACATGCACAGCTTGAAATCAAGCATGATGAGCCTACTGTATTCTCTCATACAGCCACTGACCCATGAAGCTACTAATGCCAACCCAGAACAAAAAGGCAAAATCCACATCCCACTTATGTCGACAGCTTGGATACCATCGGGTACTATTTCCAGCGGCTCAGCATTGCATTCTCAGCACTGTGAGCAAGGGTAAATAACAAAGCATAACACATGGCGTAGCAAAGACATAGCAGCCTCAGAAATAAGAAATGTATCTAGTTATGTCATTGTCCCTGCACAGATGGACATGCCACTAAAAGTTTCAGGCATTCGATCTAGACCCCACTATTCAGCCCAGCGTAATGGGTCTCCTTCCATATGTGGAGAAACTCTCTGGGGAAACATTTACTTGTACTGCCTTACTGAGAATCTCCCTCACAGGGAGAGAGCTGCTGCCCTAGACAAAAGATTGACAACCTGGCTGAACTGCAACCCCTTGTCAGCTCTATTTGGAGGAACTCATATCTACATCAATATCACAAGTACCGCAGGTATGAAGGCCCTATAATCGGCTCCACACTGAGCTTGACTTATTAAGAAGTGGGTTAATTATAATAACAGTAGATTCTGCACCCTGAGACAATGGGCAATACGCTGGACACTAATAATCACCCTACCTTAATGTTCCCTATGTACAACATCCCTGTTTCTGGGTTCAGACCTGAATGTAGTTATAGATTTGAGTGGCTAATGAATATGCTTTCCTCTCTGAGTCTAGAAGACTGATTTTCCTTTATGTTCAATGACTTACTTCTTCAGCTTACCCAATAGAAGTAGTTTGATAACTGTTACTGTTGATATTATGCATGCTAACCTGAGTTCTATATTTAATGGGTACTCATGGGTTCAATAGATATATGTTGATGAGGCATATTAGAGTTTGTCCTATCTATAGTTATATATTTTCTCTAGAAATATAAATCTCTGCTGGTTACATAATGCAGCTTTATATTTTATATAGGTTCAGATTTAATTTTGGAAGACAGTATAGCTATGTAATTGAATATCCTCTTACCTGAGTATCTTTATGTACTATATTGGCTCCACAATATACAGCATTGTTTCTATGGGGCACTAGTAAATGGCACCCAATGTCTGCTAGATGGCACAGCAACTACAGTCCTACTGATAATTTTTACAGATAGAATTTATGATTCGTATCAAGCTCACTTGCTATTGTTTATTATATTGTACCCTATGGAGCCTATCTATAAAGCTCCAAATGGAGCTTGAGGGGCTGTGTTTCTGGTGAGCCTGCAGGCTCGCAAGAAACAGCAGTTATGAAGCAGCGGTCACAAAGACCACTGCTCCATAACCCTGTCTGCCTGCTTTGATGAGGCGGACAGGAATCGCTGGCATTCAACCCGATTGAGTACGATCGGGTTGATTGACACCCCCTGCTGGTGGCCGATTGGCCGCGAGTCTGCAGGGGGCGGCGTTGCACCAGCAGCTCACAAGAGCTGCTGGTGCAACTCTGAATACGGAGAGTGTATTGCTCTCTGCATTCAGCGATGTCTGTCGGACCTGATCCACACTGTCGGATCAGGTCTGACAGACATTTGTTAAATATGCCTCTATAAGTTTGTCTGTATATACTGCAGATCTATACATAGTGAAACCTACCTTCACTGCCTACTAGGGAATATATAAACAAATTACCATTAGCCAAATCTAACGGTCTTCCTAGTTCTTTATTACGTTACAGCCTCTAACTGAAAATAATGTTAGGTTGTAATGTTCAATAGTAGACATAGCTATGCCATATATGAGAATATTACTAATGTTCCTAATTTGTGCACTATCTGTATTTATTGCAGCCCTTTGTATAATACAGCAATTTACAACGTCCATGTAACTACCAGGTCCTTATTTTTTATATAATAGCCATAAATATGTTTACACTGCACTGAGTGGTCGTAATAGTATTTTTCAAGGATGAAGATGTGCTGTCTGCGGCCGGGACGGCAGATCTGTATTTATTTGTATACTGTTTTGCCTTGTTACAAGACTAAAACGGCATCATTTATAGTTGTAGAACTTCCAATCAGTACTTTGATAATCAACTTGGTAGCAATATTTCCCACAGCATACAATGTCTTTACATTGTTGAATTACTTTATTTCATATATACATTTGGTCACATGATAAGTTTTGAACAGGCAATATATTGAACGTTTCTATTTCTTCAGTACCTTAAGAAAATTTATATTAGAAGAGATGGGAGAGGTATCTCCCCTCACCCTTTCCCACTCTGCTTGTCAGAGTGGGTCATATCCAACGCCCCTTTTCCGTCCTGTCCAGTGGTGACAACAATCCCTGAGGGAAGATACAACTTATATCCCTTCCCATATTAGTTTAGTGCCAATAAAGTCCTGCAGGGGTGATATATTTTACTGAGTATTTTATGTGGTTGAAACTTCATGCCTAGCTTTTTATTTCTCCTTGCAATGTTATATATATTCTTTACTTACCCAGCCTCAAAAGTTTATCTCTTGGCTCCGTCCCCCCACTCCCTTTCCCCCTTACACCTTTGAGCTTACTTTGTAAACATAGGAAAATAAATCCTATACAAAATTTCATCTTATATTATTATTAAATATATGGATACACATGTACCGATATCTATAACCGTAATTATACGTGGCAAGCTGTTGTCTTGTTACTTTGCTGCCCCATATTTTAGTTACGTCACGATCATGTATCATATTACTAAGGGTCCAAGAGTAACCCTATATGGCCTTATTCGTTACATAACCCCTATTACATTCTCGAACCACTGCATAATAACATTAGAGGTCCAAGAGGGACCCTCATCTACTACATGAGAGGTAATTCTAGTTTATCTAGTTTATTTTCACACCTCACATTAAGGGTAATTGATAAGTTTACATTGCCTTATAAATGGCGACCAAATATATATAAAAATAGGTTCGATAGAGATTACTTAGGTTTACTATTTTTCAAGGATTATGTTTGCACTTCATGTCATCATGTATACAAAAATATTTGTAAGGTGCTAAACGCACAAAGCAGCATAATATAATTTATATTGGCTGCAGAATTTAATTTTTAAAGTGCCCCCCCCCGCTCACTGCTAACGTTGTTCCTCAGTGTGAAGGGTCTCTTTCCATTTAGCCACTTGTAGCGATTGCCCTTTGTTTTTTTGACGATAATTCCACCAGGGCAGCCCCTGAGAGGGTCGTTGAGAAAAACCACATCCTAAAATGTGAGGTTTAGACCATTCATAAAAATTCCTCAAATTTTACTAAGCATTCTATTTTAAAGTAAGTGTCTGTTTTTTAACAGAAAGCACATTGTTGAATTCCCATTAATGAGATACACAATTCCCAATGTACAAAACAATCCTTAAGGGCCCTCTGAATACTGATGAGGCTTCTTATAGAATCTCTCCAGACCAGAGAGCTTTAACAGAATCAGGTCCTCATTCTCTAGGCTCCTGGATGCATACATATAGCACTTTAGTGTATTTGCCCACAAAAGTAATGCTGTAATCTGCAAATGTCGTACGTATTACTTGAATATGTAGATATTATTATGATTTTTTTGGAGAGTCAACATATTCTGCAGTGCTAATGCTAATATACTTCTTCTTTTAAAATATATTCTAAACATTTTTAACATTTTTAACTTTACTGTAAACTTTCCTGTGAAATGTGTCTGATTCTGAAAATTTGTGTCCACATGCACTTTATAGCTTAAATAGATGTGCAGTGTCAACAACCAGCAACCTATAAGCATTGAAATAAAACAGGACAAAGGTGGAAGCAGACTTCAGAAAAAATATCAAACTATAAGGCCATGGCTGGCATCAATCGGAGAGAGAGAGTTCAAGGAACTTGCAAGTGAGAGATAGATCCACAATGCAGGAATAAATGGAACAATGAAGATCTGAATGAAGAAACTATGCCACTGAATGAAACTACATGAATGCACATTGAGCAAGGAAAAAAAGAAAATAAAGATATTGAGTCACTTCCTTGGAATTTGTTGAGAATAAGAGAAGGACATTTATTGCTATTTATACTAGACACTCACAACAGGGACACAATGAAATAAATAGGCAACTATTCAACTAGAAAAAGAATATAGGTTGTATTTCACAGTGGATAAAGAATATGTGTATGAAATTCAAGGCTAGAAGTTATACAAACACTAAGGGCTTTGTGAACAGGCTAGATATTTATATTATACACATTAAATAACAAATCTACCAGAAGAATTTATAATGTTCTGGTCAAATGTATTATAAAAAGCATGATCAAGGTCAAGAACTCCAGGATTAAGCAAGCTAAATACCTATTGAATGGTTTATGTTCTTTAGATTCCTAAGCCCAATATTTTTGCCACCTGATATTATATTTTTTCATAGCAAGCAAGTTGTATCACTTAGTTGGCGCACATAGTAGCCACATATGATGTAAGGTAAAAAGAGTAAGCATTGGCATATTCATTGGGTGTAGAAATGGTCAAATTCACCATCTGTCATCTTTTACACATTGTGAGATATATATTGGGGCATAAGCAATCATAGACTCTATGGAGCCGATTTATCAAATGTCAGGCGGACATGATTCACTGTAGCGAATCATGTCCGCGCAACATCGCTAAATGCCAAAAGCATTCTCATGAAATGCTTGTGCAATGCTGCCCCCATCAAGATCTTATCTGATCGGGATGGTTGCAGTCCGCCGCCTCAGAGGTGGCGGACAAGTTAAGGAGCAGTGTTTTAAGACCGCTGCTTCTTAACTTCTGTTTCCGGCGAGCCTGCAGTAGTGGACTGCAATTATCCTAATCCAATCGGGATGATTGACACCCCCTGCTAGCGGGCCATTGGCCGCAAATCTGCAGGGGGTGGCTATGTTATACGCTGTCTGCATTTAGCGATGCCGGGCAGACATGACTCGCTACAACGAATCATGTCTGCCCGGCATTTAATAAATAACCCCAATCTGTGTAAGGACTGCAGTTTCTTAAACAAGGTTTAGATAAATAAATATTGAAAACACTTTCTCAATCAAAAATAAATCAGAAAACTAAAATAATGCTCTTCATATGAAATATTCTTAAAGTCAAAATTAAACTTTCATGATTCACATAGAGCATGCACTTTTAAACAACTTTCCAGTTTATTTCTATTATTAAATGTGCTTCTTTTTTCTTGATACCCTTTGTTGAAGAGTCGGGCTAGCTAAACACATATGGTGAGCAAATGACAAGAGGCATACATGTTCAGCCACCAATCACCAGTTAGCTCCTGAGGCTACCTTGGAAATCTCTTTGATAAAGGATACCAAGAGAACAAAACAAATTAACTAATAGAAATACATTTGTAAGTTATTTAGAATTGTGTTATCTATCTGAATCATACAAATTTAATTTTAAATTTCTGTCTCATTAAAGGGACGGTAAAGTCAAAATTAAACTTTGGTGATTCAGATAGAGCATGCAGTTTAAAACAATTTTCCAATTTACTTCTATTACCAAATTTGTTTTGTTCTCTTAATAACCTTAGCTTAGAGTATCCCTAGGTAGGCTGATTAGAACTCATGTGTCTGCACATGTCTAAAGCAGTGTGTGGCACCAGTGTTTGTAACTATTGTATGTATAACATTACTATAAACAAACACTGCTGGAAGATAGCTAAGTTCACCTAGAATTATTCTTTAACAAAGGATACTAAGAGAACTAAACAACATTGATAATTGAAGTAAATTAGAAAGCTATTTGCATTTTGTGCTCTATCCAATCCAATTAAGTTCAATTTTGACTTTACTGTACCTTTAAGTAGTTCTGTCATGTGTGTTCTAATGTAGCAGTGACTTCATCTGTGAGATTTTAAGTAGTTTTGTAGCTGATTTAGCAAATGTAATTCTTGTGGAACTCTTGCCGAGCAAGTCTTTAAGCTGTCGTTCTTTTAAAACAGTCCTTTTTTTCTGTTTGGTCTTGGGATATAAATGAGGATTCATTTGGCCATAGTGTTTTACTTTTAAAGTAAGTTTCAAATAGATGATGGCAGAACACCAATAGTTCCAAACATCTTCAAGTTTATTTAATACAGCTCCAATAGACAAAATATCAACCAATGACAATTTGTGCATCCGCCCTTAATCATGCTTCATACACTGACCATGTCCTTAACAACTCCTACATACCTATCAACTCCTATATACTCACTATAAATGTATAATCACCTAATTATCATTGGGGGAATGTAATTAGGTTGTCAGGTGTCTATGGAAACACTCAGACAAAACTAAAAAATCTGTGACGCTAAGAAGACAGCTGAACTAATCACTATATGGCTGCTCTAGTTAAAATCCCAATTGAATATAAATGGTTAGAAAGATATATACAAATTTTATTGTTTACAATTAATAGATGTGTAGACACAAATACCTACAGACCCTATAATATCAATGGATAAAAATGGAGGTTTAAAAAGTAAAAGCAAACTTGCAATCATTTTTATCCATTGATATTATAGGGTCTGTAGGTATTTGTGTCTACACATCTATTAATTGTAAACAATAAAATTTGTATATATCTTTCTAACCATTTATATTCAATTGGGATTTTAACAAGAGCAGCCATATAGTGATTAGTTCAGCTGTCTTCTTAGCGCCACAGATTTTTTAGTTTTGTCTGAGTGTTTCCACAGACACCTGACAACCTAATTACATTCCCCATAGATTCTTTAAGGTGTTCTTTAGGAGATAATCACCTGTATCTGTAGGCCTCTAATCACTCTGTTTTGTTTGCGCATTCTATCTACACACAACATAGACACCTAATTATCATTGCAATGCCGTCTAGTGGCCAAACGAATATATGAATATATAAAAATTGTATATACATATATAAACAGTAGGTTATCATTATGTGATTTGACTCACTCCACAAAGAAAATGTGTTGTGAGCGAAATCGCAGGGAAACCAGCAAAGGAAACATAGTTAATTATTAAAACAAGTGGATCACAAAAAAATGGACTTATCGAATTCTTTATTCATTCCTATAAGGGCTAGCAATTCTAATTTATGAATCCAATATAATTCCTGTTGTTTTAACATTGTTTCTCTAATAACCCCTCTTCTAGGAATAATATGTTCAATAAATTGAGATCTAAGCTGTGAAATATTATGACCATTTTTTAAAAACTGTTCAGCCACTGGGAATTTTAAATATCCAGTTCTAATGTTGGATTTGTGTTCAGTGATCTGTTCCCGTACTAGGTGGGCGCTCACCAACATAGATCGGCCCACATGGACATTTAAGTAAATACATAGCATAAGTTGTGTTACAGGTAAAATATCCTTTAATGCTAAATTTCCTTCCTGTTCTGAGATGTGAGAAAAATGATACTTGATCATATTGTTACAATTGAAACAATTTAAGCAAGTGAACCAACCCATATTTTCCTCCTAATAAATAACTGTTTACTAATTTATCCAGAACCTATGTCAGCTCTAATAATAGAATCTTTAAAATGTTTTGCCCTTCTCCTTAACATCAAGGTTACAAATCTGAAGTATCTGCCAATGTTTATATACATTTTTTTTTATATAGCTCTACTCAAGTTAATGTTATCACTAGCAAAAATCATTATTATTAACATTTATCAGTTGTTTTTAGAGTGCAACAGATTCTGCAGTGCTAAAAACATAGGTCTAATATGCAAGGTAACAGCTATGGGAGACAAAGGGATAAAGGGCCCTGCCAAGAATTTCACTGTTGTAAATTAGCTCTCATGAAAGTGATCAACAAAGCAGCTAGGCTCGTAGGCTTACATGCAAAGCAAGGGGGGGGGTGTTACAGGATAACTAATGGAGGAAAGGAACTAAGATAAAATGTTAGTGAATAGTATATGCATCCCTGAACAGTAGAGTCTTTAAGAAGTGCTTGAAAGCTTGGGAAGTGTCTTGTGGAGCAAGGCAGAGAGTTCCACAAAATAGGGGCCAGTCTGGAGAAGTCTTGTAGATGGGAATGTTATGAGGCAACAAGAGAGGAGAAAAGAAGGAGGTCATGAGCAGAGTGATGGGGATGGGAGGGAGAGTATCTGGAGATGTGGTTGGAGATAAAAGGTAGAGCAGTGTTCTTGAGAGCTTTGAAAGCTAGGGTCAGGATATTGTGTTTTATTCTGGAGGTTAGAGGAAGCAAGTGAAGGAACTGGCTAAAAGGTGAAGCAGATGATGAGTGACATGTAAATTATCCTTTTTTTGTGTGAATTTAGCTGTCTTTGTATTTAACAATAATTGGTGTCTAGTGATTCTCAATATAGCAAAGAATTCCTTCTCAATAGCCTCTGGAGCATAACCCCTATCAATAAAGGATTGACACATTTATATTAGTCTTCTTTCAGCTATTCTGTCATCAGAAACAATATGTCTACTGTGCTTAAATTGGTTTCTTGGAAGAAATCTTTTTAAATGGGGAGGATGAGCACACTGATGCTGTCTGTGTTTTTATTATAGAGATAAATCTGGAGGCCCCCTTCTATTTTAATAACACTAGTATCAAGAAAATCAATGTGTTCCTCACTAAAACGCATATTTAAAGTGATATGTATGGTAGCTCCATTCAAAGTATTGACAAAATTGTACAGAGATCCAATGTCACCCAGCCATATGCCAAAAATATCATCTATATAGCGTCATTATGTGGCGCCATATTGTAAAAAAGCAATAATAATTATCTTCAAAATTATTCATAAATAAATTGGCATATGTTGGAGTGGATCCCATGGCTCTACCTTGTAACTAAAAAAACATGGTCTTAAAACAAAAAAAAACAACAACTGCATCTTAAAATAATATAAAGTAATTGCAAAAACATAATTTATGTAAGAACTTACCTGATAAATTCATTTCTTTCATATTAGCAAGAGTCCATGAGCTAGTGACGTATGGGATATACATTCCTACCAGGAGGGGCAAAGTTTCCCAAACCTCAAAATGCCTACAAATACACCCCTTACCACACCCACAAATCAGTTTAACGAATAGCCAAGAAGTGGGGTGATAAAAAAAAGTGCGAAAGCATATAAAATAAGGAATTGGAATAGTTGTGCTTTATACAAAAAAATCATAACCACCACAAAAAGGGGTGGGCCTCATGGACTCTTGCTAATATGAAAGAAATGAATTTATCAGGTAAGTTCTTACATAAATTATGTTTTCTTTCATGTAATTAGCAAGAGTCCATGAGCTAGTGACGTATGGGATAATGACTACCCAAGATGTGGATCTTTCCACGCAAGAGTCACTAGAGAGGGAGGGATAAAATAAAGACAGCCAATTCCTGCTGAAAATAATCCACACCCAAAATAAAGTTTAATGAAAACATAAGCAGAAGATTCAAACTGAAACCGCTGCCTGAAGTACTTTTCTACCAAAAACTGCTTCAGAAGAAGAAAACACATCAAAATGGTAGAATTTAGTAAAAGTATGCAAAGAGGACCAAGTTGCTGCTTTGCAAATCTGATCAACCGAAGCCTCATTCCTAAACGCCCAGGAAGTTGCAACTGACCTAGTAGAATGAGCTGTAATCCTTTGAGGCGGAGTTTTACCCGACTCGACATAAGCATGGTGAATTAAGGATTTCAACCAAGATGCCAAAGAAATGGCAGAAGCTTTCTGACCTTTTCTAGAACCGGAAAAGATGACAAATAGACTAGAAGTCTTTCGGAAAGACTTAGTAGCTTCAACATAATATTTCAAAGCTCTAACAACTTCCAAAGAATGCAACGATTTCTCCTTAGAATTCTTAGGATTAGGACATAATGAAGGAACCACAATTTCTCGACTAATGTTGTTGGAATTCACAACCTTAGGTAAAAATTCAAAAGAAGTTCGCAACACCGCCTTATCCTGATGAAAAATCAGAAAAGGAGGGGGCGGAGCCAACAGGCAACTGAGATGGTCGCATATTATGGAAGCTCTGCATTATAATGTTGAAAAATGCTTTACTAGTGATTGAATATCATAACTAATATAGGTGGTGGAGTGGATACTATCTGCTGTGGACCTGTTCATGCTAGAGAGCGACTGCCGAGTCTCAAGATCTTTGCCGAACTAAATGCTTATATTGCAACAGATCGCAGCACATGGCTATATAACGCCATTACTGATCAGCACACTCAACGTGGATATTGACTGCGATACTCCTATACATTTGACATATGAGATTCATCCCATCCCCTGCCTGCAAGAACGGCGATAATACAAGGCTTACAACTGATCCAGACTATCAGTAGATGCATACATATTTCATATGAAGGGAATCGCCATGTTGCAGGCTATGTGGAAAGAGGAGCTCGCCCAGATATTACAGGCACACTTCTTGAAATTGAACTTCTCGCTATCCAAAGCCTATGGGATTACTTCTTCAGCAGAGGAGACTGGTAAGCTGTGTGCAGGCATAGCTATTAAAGCGGCGCCCCTGGAGAGGGATGCTTCCAGCCACGTGGCAGATCTTTATGAGGGTGATACTCCGTGTAAACAACATAAATTGGAATTACATGTAATAGGAGGTCCACAGTATGTTTATGCCTGCGATGAAGATGCTACTGCTCACTATGGTCTACAGTCTGACAGGGAAGAGGGGGATTTGGACTATGTCTACATGATGTATACAGTGCTGGGGGGCAAGGAACTTCTGATTACAGGAACTACTGAGAGCAGGGCTTCATGTAAGCGGTATGCAGAAAGCATCATAGCAGCACCCCAACTAGCTCCTACCCTAAAACGAATCAGCTTCTGTAAGTCCCTGGGAGGACTAACCTTGTGTGTGAAGTGGATGCCGTGGCAAAGTGAGAAAAGGTTGTATGTAGTTTTGGTTGTTAAAGGGACTCTATTGCTACCCTATGCAGTGCTTCACATCATCACACAGATGCTCAAATGGGACCCTGGGGGTTCATTTTTGTGGAACACCAAGGGATTGCAGTCAGCTTTCTAATGTGCGTGGTTTCTATAGATGACAGTCATACTTAGAAGGTTTCTCCTCAGTGGGACAAAATACAGAAACTTTATGACAGTCTTGTACTGGATTCCTTAATTTACCACTGCATCAGTTGGATTAATCACCCCCAGCTACATGCTATATAGACACAAATATGTATTACTATGTGTTTCATTCATTATCTATTGTATTATCTCACCATTATAATTCTGTTCTATCATTTTGACAATACGTTTTAAACTGCTTGCTGTTACAATCTTGTGGCTGTTGTTTGAACTGTTTTCATCTTACTCACAGGGCTTAGTACTCACTATCTTATAATGTCTCCAATATTTTGTATTCAATAGATAGATCTCTTCCACATTACAGAATTGAGATGTAAATTAATACTTTTTCTTAAAGGATGATATTCCCACTTATCGTTATTTGCATATCTGATTTTTATATTATTGCTGAGTTAACTGTAACATTGAGTACTGGGGGCACTAGAGAGATATTAGGATTTGGAGTAAAACATACACTGTTTAATATATTCCCAAGTCATTTGGTATCTTAGACACTTGTATATATACATCGTACATTAGAGTAAGGATTTAAAACAAAATATCTTGATAGTAGCTGTACTTACAATTTATCACCACTAGAGGGGAGTCAAAGCTTAGTTTCAGTTAGATTTTCATAGTAAACTCATGCAATCTTACAACCCAATTCATTATATCGCTATCCTTATGTCCTGTTGGACTCCTTGCCCTGTAGCTCTAGTTTGACTACCCATAACCACATTCTACTGGTATTTCAGACTATTTTTCTTTTATTTACTTCTAAGTTAGATTTCTACTGGTTACAAGGGTCTTCATTGCAGAGTAGTATGATGTTTTTCTATTCACAGTTCCTGGCTTTATTAATATGTTTAATTATATATAGACAAAAGTTCACACTATATATAAAAGTTGCCTCATATGTTTTTATAGTGATTGGTAAACTGTATCACATGCACACCAGACCATATCTTTGTTTTCTCCTCTTTGATGTGCTGCACATTACCCTTTGCTCATTAGTCAGTGCAGTATAATGCATTGTGGAACATCTGCTATAAATAGAGCAAGTAATCTGCTGCTGGGTATAGGGCCCGTGTCCAGTTAGCAGGGTTCAATTTAGGGAGACACAAAGAGCTTTATTTTGTATAGTTATGGAATTAATTGTACTCTCTATATCATACCAACGCAGGCTTAATGTATTTTGCTTGACAGAAGCTGATGTATTTTATTTAGTTTCACTTTATAGCAGCATCCTCAAATTAGTTGAGGTTTCAATTATAAACATTGTTTGAGGCCTAGGGTACTCCTTTCACTAATAGGTATTGTAAAGAGTATCACTATCTCTTTCTATTTTGTTGTACGGCTGGTCCAGTACTATAAATCAGCAGAATGTTTTCACTCTAGATATATGCTTATTATAAGAGTTAAATGTTAGCCCAGGTTCGATACATGCAGGGCAAATATATGTCTTTTTATTTACCTTGTAATAACAATTTTACCCTAATATCTCCCATTAGGGCAGCTTGTCTACTGTTAGTATTTGTCTACTATAATCACTGAATGCCAATTTACTGTGTATTTCTCTTGTTAAGTGTATCCAGTCCACGGATCATCCATTACTTATGGAATATATTCTCCTTCCCAACAGGAAGCTGCAAGAGTCCACCCACAGCAAAGCTGCTATATAGCTCCTCCCCTAACTGCCATATTCAGTCATTCTCTTGCAAGCCTCAACATAGATAGGAGGTTGTGAGAGTCTGTGGTGCTTTCTACTTAGTTTATTCTTCAATCAAAAGTTTGTTATTTTTAAATGGCACCGGAGTGTGCTGTTTATCTCAGGCAGTATTTGGAAGAAGAATCTGCCTGCGTTTTTCTATGATCTTAGCAGACGTAACTAAGATCCATTTGCTGTTCTCACACATTCTGAGGAGTGAGGTACTTCAGAGGGGGAATGGCGTGCAGGTTTTCCTGCAGATAAGGTATGTGCAGTAAAATATTTTTCTAGGAATGGAATTGACTATGAAAATACTGCTGATACCGAAGTAATGTAAGTAAAGCCTTAAATGCAGCGATAACGACTGGTATCAGGCTTATTAATAGAGATACATACTCTTATAAAAATGTGTTTTAAAACGTTTGCTGGCATGTTTAATCGTTTTTTAACGTACATTGGTGTTAACACTGTAATGTTGGTATAGCCTTAAATGCAGTAAAAGCGACTGGTATCAGGCTTATTAATAGAGATACATACTCTTGTAAAAATGTGTTTTAAAACGTTTGCTGGCATGTTTAATCGTTTTTTAACATATGTTTGGTGATAAAACTTATTGGGGCCTAAGTTTTTTCCACATGGCTGGCTTAAATTTTGCATAGAAACAGTTAACTGAAGCTTCCCACTGTTGGCTGTGGCAGTTTGTTGTGTCTGTTTTTAAAAACGTCTATGTCGTTTTTTTTACCTGTTTTTTTGCATTAAGGGGTTAATCATCCATTTGCAAGTGGGTGCAATGCTCTGTTACCTTATTACATGTACTGTAAAAATTTTGTTTGTTTTACTGCCTTTTTTTCACTGTTTTTCAAATTTTGACAAAATTTGTTTCTCTTAAAGGCACAGTAACGTTTTATATATTTGCTTGTTAACTTGATTTAAAGTGTTTTCCAAGCTTACTAGTCTCATTATTAGTCTGTTCTAACATGTCTAACATAGAGGAAGCTCTGTGTTCATTATGTTTTAAAGCCATGGTGGAACCCCATCTTAGAATGTGTACCAGATGTACTGATTTCATGTTAAACAATAAAGATCATTTTTTGTCTTTAAAAACATTATCACCAGAGGATTCTGTCGTGGGGGTAGTTATGCCGACTAACTCTCCCCATGTGTCAGACCTTTTGACTCCCGCTTTAGGGACTCACGCTCAAATGGCGCCAAGTACATCAAGGGCACCCATAGCGTTTCTTTTACCAGGGGATTCTGTCGAGGGGAAAGTTATGCCGACTAACTCTCCCCACGTGTCAGACCCTTCGACTCCCGCTTCAGGGACTCACGCTCAAATGGCGCCAAGTACATCAAGGGCGCCCATAGCGTTTATTTTACAAGACATGGCAAAGGTGGTGAATAATATTCTGGCAGCAGTATTAGTCAGACTACCTGAAATTAAAGGAAAGCAGTTAGCTCTGGGGGTAGATACAGAGCATACAGACGCTTTAAGAACCATGTATGATACTACCTCACAATATGCTTAGTCTGTGGGTGATTTTTTTTTTGACTCAGGGAAGATGATTTAACCTGATTCTGATATTTCTACATTTAAAATTTATGCTTGAGAACCTCCACTTGTTGCTCAGGGAGGCTTTGGCTGCTCTGAATGAATGTGTACAATCGGAGGGCCAGAGAAATTGTGTAGACTGGATAAATAATATGCAGTGCCGGTGTGTACTGATGTTTTTCCAATACCTAAAGAGGTTTACTAAAAATTTTTTTTTTTAATAAGGAATGGGATAGACCAGGTGTGCCGTTCTCTTCCCCTCCTATTTTTTAGAAGAATGTTTTCTAATAGTTACCACCACACGGGACTTCTGGCAGACAGTTCCTAAGGTGGAGAGAAGAGTTTCTACTCTAGCTAAACGTACCACTACCTCTGACGAGGACAGTTGTGTTTTTTAGATCCAATGGATAAAAAATGTTTATTCAACAGGGTTTTATCCTGCAGCCCCTTGCATACATTGCTTCTGTCACTGCTGCTGCGGCGTTCTGGGTTGAGTCTCTTGATGAGGCTTTACAGTTAAGTGACTCCATTGGATGAATATATTTGACAAGCTTATGCTAGCCAATTCCTTTGTTTTCTGATGCCTTGTTCATTTGACTAGACTAACGGCTAAGAATTCTGTTTTTTACTATACTGGCGCGCAGAGCGCTATGGCTTATATCATGGTCAGCTGTCGTGACTTTAATAAATAAGCTACTTAACTTCCCTTCAAGGGGCAGACCCTATTCGGGCCTGGTTTGAAGGAGATTATTGCTTATATCACTGGAGGAAAAGGTCATGCCCTTCCTCAGGATAGGTCCAAATCAAGGGCCAAAAAAAAAAAAAAAAAAAAAAAGGTCTAATTTTCGTGCCTTTTAAAAACTTCAGGGCAGGTGTGGCATCCTCTTCCTCTAAGGCAAAACAAGAGGGAATTTTTGCTCAGTCCAAGGCGGTCTGGAGACAATCGGACCTGGAACAAAGATAAGCAGGCCAAGGAGCCTGCTGCTGCCTCTAAGGCAGCATGAAGGAACGGACCCCTATCCGGTAACGGATCCTATAGGGGGCAGACTTTCATTCTTCGCCCAGGCGTGGGCAAGAGATGCCCAGGATCCCTAGGCATTGGAATTTATATCCCAGAGATATCTTCTGGATTTCAAAGATTCCCCCCCAAAAAAAGGGGAGATTTCGCCTTTCACAATTATCTGCAAACCAGATAAAGAAGGAGGCATTCTTACATTGTGTACGAGATCCATCCAGTTCCAAGAGAGGAACAGGGACAGAGTTTTTACTCAAATCTGTTTGTGGTTCCCAAGGAGAGGGAACCTTCAGACCTATTTTGGATCTAAAGATCTTAAACAAATTCCTCAGAATTCCGTAATTTAAGATGGAAACTATTCGTACCATCTTAACTATGATCCAGGAGAGTCAATAGAGGACTACAATGGATTTGAAGGATGCTTATCCTCACATTGTGATGCATAAAGATCACCATCGTTTTTCAGGTTTGCCTTTCTAGACAGGCATTACCAGTTTGTAGCTCTTTCCTTTGGGATATCTACAGCCCCAAGAATCTTTATGGAGGTTCTGGGGTCGCTTTGGCGGTCCTTAGACCGCGGGGCATAGAAGTGGCCCCTTATTTAGACGACATCCTGATACAGGCGTCAAACATCCAAATTGCCCAGTCTCATACGGACGTAGTACTGGCATTTCTGAGATCACATGGGTGGAAAGTGAACAAGGAAAGAGTTCTCTATCCCCAATCTCAAGGGTTTCCCTCCTAGGGACTCTGATAGATTCTGTAGAAATGAAAATTTACCTGACGGAGTCCAGGTTGTCAAAGTTTCTAAATTTCTGCCGTGTTTTTTCATCCCATCCGCGCCCTTCGGTGGCTCAGTACATGAATGAAATCGGCTTAATGGTAGCGGCAAGGGACATAGTACCGTTTGCACGTCTACATTTCAGACCGCTGCAACTATGCATGCTCAGTCAGAGGAACGGGGATTACACAGATTTGTCCCCCTGTTAAACCTGGACCAAGAGACCAGAGATTCTCTTCTCTGGTGACTATGTCGGGTCCATCTGTCCAAGGGTATGACCTTCCGCAGGTCAGATGGGACAATTGTTACAATAGATGCCAGCCTTTTAGGTTGGGATGCAGTCTGGAACTCCCTGAAGGCTCAGGGATAGTGGACTTAGGAGGAGACCCTCCTTCTAATAAATATTCTGGAACTGGGAGTGATATTCCATGCTCTTCAGACTTGGCCTCAGTTAGCAACTCTGAGGTACATCATACTCAGTCGGACAATATACACGACTGTGGCTTACATCAGCCATCAAGGGGGAACAGAAGTTCCATAGCGATGTTAGAAGTCTTACAATAATTCACTGGACAGAGACTCACTCTTGTCTATCAGCTATCCATATCCCAGGTGTTGAGAACTGGGAGGTGGATTTTCTAAGTTGTCAGACTTTTCTTCCAGGGGAGTGGGATTTCCTCTGGAGGTCAAGACCAAGCAGGAGAGGGCTTTGGTGTTTTTGACAGCGCCTGCGTAGCCACGCAGGACCTGGTATGCAGATCTGGTGGACATGTCATCCTTTCCATCACGGTCTCTGCTTCTGAGACAGGTCCCTCTACCTCAGGGTCCTTTCAACCATCTAAATAGAATCAATCTGAGATGGACTGCCTGGAGACTGAACGCTTGATGTTATCAAAGCATGGCTTCTCCGAGTCAGTCATTGATACCTTAATACAGACATGAAAGCCTGTCTCTAGGAAAATTGAACATAGATATGGTGTAAATATCTGATTGTTATGAATCCAAGGGTTACTCATGGAGTAAAGTCTGGATTCCCAGGATATTATCTTTTCTCCAAGATGTTTTTGAGAAAAGGGTTGTCAGCTAATTCCTTAAAAGGGGACAGATTTTTACTCTGTCTATTTTTTTGCACAAGTGTCTGGCAGGTATTCTAGACGTTCAGGCATTTGGTCAGGCTTTGGTTAGATCCAAGCCTGTGTTTAAAACTGTTGCTCCGCCATGGAGCTTAAACCTGATTCTTAAGGTTCTTCAAGAAGTTCCGTTTGAACCTTTTTTGTTCCATAGATATCAATCTTTATCTTGGAAAGTTCCTTTTGGGTAGCTAATTCCTCGACTCGTAGAGTCTCCAAGTTATCTGTGTTACAATGTGATTCTCCTTATCTGGTCCTTCGTACGGATAAGGTAGTCCTGCGTACCAACCTGGGTTTTTTCCTAAGGTGGTATCTAACAAGTACATCACTCAAGAGATAGTTGTTCCATGCTTGTATCCTAATCCTTCCTCAAAGAAGGAACGTCTATTACACAATATTGGACGTGGTTTGTGCTTTAAAGTTTTACTTACAAGCTACTACAGTTTTCATCAAACGTTCACCTTGTTTGTTGTCTATTCTGGACAGAGGAGAGGTCAAAAGACTTCAGCAGCCTCTCTGTCTTTTTGGTTAAAAAGCATAATTCATTTAGCTTATGAGACTGCTGGACAGCAGCCTCCTGAAGGGATTACAGCTCATTCTACTAGAGCTGTGGTTTTCACTTGGGCCTTTTTTAAATGTGGCTTCTGTTGAACAGATTTACAAGACGGAGTCTTGGTCTGCGCTTCATACTTTTCAAATTTAACAAATTTGATACCTTGCTTCTTCGGAGGCTATTTTTGGGAGAAAGGGTTTTTTACAGGCAGTGGTAACTTCCGTTTAAGTACCTGCCTTGTCCCTCCCATCATCCGTGTACTTTAGCTTTGGTATTGGTATTCCATAAGTAATGGATGATCCGTGGACTGGATACACTTAACAAGAGAAAACATAATTTATGCTTACCTGATAAATTTATTTCTCTTGTAGTGTATCCAGTCCACGGCCCGCCCTGTCACTTTAAGGCAGGTAATTTTTTCATTTGAACTACAGTCACCACTGCACCCTATGGTTTTTCCTTTCTCTGCATGTTTTCGGTCGAATGACTGAATATGGCAGTTAGGGGAGGAGCTATATAGCAGCTTTGCTGTGGGTGGACTCTTGCAGCTTCCTGTTGGGAAGGAGAATATATTCCATAAGTAATGGATGATCTGTGGACTGGATACACTACAAGAGAAATAATTTATCAGGTAAGCATAAATTATGTTTTTTATCCAGGGCAATATACTGTATTTGTCTTCACTTATGTAGATATGGCCCTTCGGGACCTCGCTGTGTGCGACCGGCATGGCGAGGCCCTACAAACTTGGTGAAATCAGAAAATATGTTGGTTTTGCACCCTTGACAGAGATAACTGCCCTATCAATAACTTTAATATTGAGACTTCAGTGTGCCCCCAGGATAGGCGACAATATTTATGCTCCATACAACCTGATCATCCTTACTTCTAATTTGTTCCACTAGTTTAACTCTACATGAGAGCATTTATACAGAAGCTGTATATTCAAAAGCTTTAGCGCCCAACTAAGAAAATTCATGATTACTATCTGTTCCCCCCCCATATTTGTAGAACCCTGGCATTATGTGACTATGCCAGAGCATTCTTGCGCGGTTTCCCTTGAAACATACCGCACTTCAAATTAACATCTCCTTAACTACCCAGAATCTGGTGGCTCAGATACCTTCTAGCTTAACATTTTAGTTCTTATATATTGTAAGCCACAATTTGCTGTTCGTCCACTACATTACTCTGGGTTTCAAAAGTTTAAAAAGCTTAAAAAGTTTATATTCTTTATATCATATATATTCTCTAAATTGCTACATGCTTATTTCTTTTATGCTGTTATATAGAATAGTGTCAAAGAAAATACAGAAAATATGAGGTTTATTTTTTAACATATATTGCATAAATGTGATGTAACAGATATGACTATATATTGTGGCAATACGATGGATATGTTCTTTCTTTGTATATGTTTATGACATCTGTACAATATTTTCTCTGTTGTACTGCATATTTAACCTCAATAAAAATTATTTAAAAATTAAAAAAAAAAAAAAAAAAATCAGAAAAGGAGACTCACAAGAAAGAGCAGATAATTCAGAGACTCTTCTGGCAGAAGAGATGGCCAAAAGGAACAAAACTTTCCAAGAAAGTAATTTAATGTCCAATGAATGCATGGGTTCAAAAGGAGGAGCTTGAAGAGCCCCCAGAACCAAATTCAAACTCCAAGGAGGAGAAATAGACTTAATGACAGGTTTAATACGAACCAAAGCTTGTACAAAACAATGAATATCAGGAAGATTAGCAATCTTTCTGTGAAAAAGAACAGAAAGAGCAGAGATTTGTCCTTTCAAGGAACTTGCGGACAAACCTTTATCTAAACCATCCTGAAGAAATTGTAAAATTCTCGGAATTCTAAAAGAATGCCAGGAAAAATTATGAGAAAGACACCAAGAAATATAAGTCTTCCAGACTCTATAATATATCTCTCTAGATACAGATTTACGAGCCTGTAACATAGTATTAATCACAGAGTCAGAGAAACCTCTTTGACCAAGAATCAAGCGTTCAATCTCCATACCTTTAAATTTAAGGATTTGAGATCCTGATGGAAGAAAGGACCTTGTGACAGAAGGTCTGGTCTTAACGGAAGAGTCCACTTCTGGCAGAAGAGATGGCCAAAAGGAACAAAACTTTCCAAGAAAGTAATTTAATGTCCAATGAATGCATGGGTTCAAAAGGAGGAGCTTGAAGAGCCCCCAGAAACAAATTCAAACTCCAAGGAGGAGAAATAGACTTAATGACAGGTTTAATACGAACCAAAGCTTGTACAAAACAATGAATATCAGGAAGATTAGCAATCTTTCTGTGAAAAAGAACAGAAAGAGCAGAGATTTGTCCTTTCAAGGAACTTGCGGCAAACCTTTATCTAAACCATCCTGAAGAAACTGTTAAATTCTCGGAATTCTAAAAGAATGCCAGGAAAAATTATGAGAAAGACACCAAGAAATATAAGTCTTCCAGACTCTATAATATATCTCTCTAGATACAGATTTACGAGCCTGTAACATAGTATTAATCACAGAGTTAGAGAAACCTCTTTGACCAAGAATCAAGCGTTCAATCTCCATACCTTTAAATTTAAGGATTTGAGATCCTGATGGAAGAAAGGACCTTGCGACAGAAGGTCTGGTCTTAACGGAAGAGTCCACGGCTGGCAAGAGGCCATCCGGACAAGATCCGCATACCAAAACCTGTGAGGCCATGCTGGAGCTACCAGCAGAACAAACGAGCATTCCTTCAGAATCTTGGAGATTACTCTTGGAAGAAGAACTAGAGGCGGAAAGATATAGGCAGGATGATACTTCCAAGGAAGTGATAATGCATCCACTGCCTCTGCCTGAGGATCCCGGGATCTGGACAGATACCTGGGAAGTTTCTTGTTTAGATGAGAAGCCATCAGATTTCTATTTCTGGGAGTTCCCACATTTGAACAATCTGAAGAAATACCTCTGGGTGAAGAGACCATTCGCCCGGATGCAACGTTTGGCGACTGAGATAATCCGCTTCCCAATTGTCTATACCTGGGATATGAACCGCAGAGATTAGACAGGAGCTGGATTCCGCCCAAACCAGAATTCGAGATACTTCTTTCATAGCCAGAGGACTGTGAGTCCCTCCTTGATGATTGATGTATGCCACAGTTGTGACATTGTCTGTCTGAAAACAAATGAACGACTCTCTCTTCAGAAGAGGCCAAGACTGAAGAGCTCTGAAAATTGCACGGAGTTCCAAAATATTGATCTGTAATCTCACCTCCTGAGATTCCCAAACCCCTTGTGCCATCAGAGACCCCCACACAGCTCCCCAACCTGTAAGACTTGCATCTGTTGAGATTATAGTCCAGGTCGGAAGAACAAAAGAAGCCCCCTGAATTAAACGATGGTGATTTGTCCACCACGTCAGAGAATGTCGTACAATCGGTTTTAAAGATATTAATTGAGATATCTTTGTGTAATCCCTGCACCATTGGTTCAGCATACAGAGCTGAAGAGGTCGCATGTGAAAACGAGCAAAGGGGATCGCGTCTGATGCAGCAGTCATAAGACCTAGAATTTCCATGCATAAGGCTACCAAAGGGAATGATTGTGACTGAAGGTTTCGACAAGCTGAAATCAATTTTAGACGTCTCTTGTCTGTCAAAGACAGAGTCATGGACACTGAATCTATCTGGAAACCCAAAAAGGTTACCCTTGTCTGAGGAATCAATGAACTTTTTAGTGAATTGATCCTCCAACCATGATCTTGAAGAAACAACACAAGTCGATTCGTATGAGATTCTGCTAAATGTGAAGACTGAGCAAGTACCAAGATATCGTCCAAATAAGGAAATACCACAATACCCTGTTCTCTGATTACAGACAGAAGGGCACCGAGAACCTTTGTAAAAATTCTTGGAGCTGTAGCTAGGCCAAACGGCAGAGCCACAAACTGGTAATGCTTGTCCAGGAAAGAGAATCTCAGGAACTGATAGTGAGCTGGATGAATCGGAATATGCAGATATGCATCCTGTAAATCTATTGTAGACATATAATGCCCTTGCTGAACAAAAGGCAAGATAGTCCTTACAGTTACCATTTTGAATGTTGGTATCCTTACATAACGATTCAATATTTTTAGATCCAGAACTGGTCTGAATGAATTCTCCTTCTTTGGTACAATGAAGAGATTCGAATAAAACCCCAGCCCCTGTTTCAGAACTGGAACTGGCATAATTACTCCAGCCAACTCTAGATCTGAAACACATTTCAGAAATGCTTGAGCTTTCACTGGGTTTACTGGGACACGGGAAAGAAAAAAACTCTTTGCAGGAGGTCTTATCTTGAAACCAATTCTGTACCCTTCTGAAACAATGTTCTGAATCCAAAGATTGTGAACAGAATTGATCCAAATTTCTTTGAAAAAACGTAATCTGCCCCCTACCAGCTGAGCTGGAATGAGGGCCGCACCTTCATGTGGACTTAGAAGCTGGCTTTGCTTTTCTAGAAGGCTTGGATTTATTCCAGACTGGAGATGGTTTCCAAACTGAAACTGCTCCTGAGGATGAAGGATCAGGCTTTTGTTCTTTGTTGAAACGAAAGGAACGAAAACGATTATTAGCCCTGTTTTTACCTTTAGATTTTTTATCCTGTGGTAAAAAAGATCGTTTCCCACCAGTAACAGTTGAGATAATAGAATCCAACTGAGAACCAAATAATTTATTACCCTGGAAAGAAAGGGAAAGTAGAGTCGATTTAGAAGACATATCACCATTCCAAGTTTTAAGCCATAAAGCTCTTCTAGCTAAAATAGCTAGAGACATAAACCTGACATCAACTCTGATAATATCAAAAATGGCATCACAGATAAAATTATTAGCATGTTGAAGAAGAAGAATAATATTATGAGAATCATGATCTGTTACTTGTTGCGCTAAAGTTTCCAACCAAAAAGTTGAAGCTGCAGCAACATCAGCCAATGATATAGCAGGTCTAAGAAGATTACCTGAACACAGATAAGCTTTTCTTAGAAAGGATTCAATTTTCCTATCTAAAGGATCCTTAAAGGAAGTACCATCTGCCATAGGAATAGTAGTACGTTTAGCAAGGGTAGAAATAGCCCCATCAACTTTAGGGATTTTGTCCCAAAACTCTAATCTGTGGGACGGCACAGGATATAATTGCTTAAAACGTTTAGAGGGAGTAAATGAATTACCCAAATTATTCCATTCTCTGGAAATTACTTCACAAATAGCACCAGGAACAGGAAAAACTTCTGGAATAACCACAGGAGATTTAAAGACCTTGTCTAAACGTTTAGATTTAGTATCAAGAGGACCAGAATCCTCAATTTCTAAAGCAATTAAAACTTCTTTAAGTAAAGAACGAAAAATTCCATTTTAAATAAATATGAAGATTTATCAGCATCAACCTCTGAGACAGAATCCTCTGAACCAGAGGAATCATTAGAATCAGAATGATGATGTTCATTTAAAAATTCATCTGGATAATGAGAAGTTTTAAAAGATTTTTTGTGTTTACTAGAAGGAGGAATAACAGACATAGCCTTCTTAATGGATTCAGAAACAAAATCTCTTATGTTATTAGGAACACTCTGAACATTAGATGTTGTTGGAACTGCAACAGGTAATGGTACTTTACTAAAGGAAATATTATCTACATTAACAAGTTTGTCATGACATTTAATACAAACAACAGCTGGCGGAACAGCTACCAAAAGTTTACAGCAGATACACTTAGCTTTGGTAGTTCCAGCACCAGACAGCGATTTTCCTGAAGTATCTTCTGACTCAGATGCAACGTGAGACATCTTGCAATATGTAAGAGAAAAAACAACATATAAAGCAAAATTGATCAAATTCCTTAAATGACAGTTTCAGGAATGGGAAAAAATGCCAAAGAACAAGCTTCTAGCAACCAGAAGCAATGAAAAATGAGACTTAAATAATGTGGAGACAAAAGCGACGCCCATATTGTTTTAGCGCCAAAAAAAGACGCCCACATTATTTGGCGCCTAAATGCTTTTGGCGCCAAAATGACGCCACATCGGGAACGCCGACATTTTTGGCGCAAAAGAACGTCAAAAAATGACGCAACTTCCGGCGACACGTATGACGCCGGAAACAGAAAAGATTTTTTGCGCCAAAAAAGTCAGCGCCAAGAATGACGCAATAAAATGAAGCATTTTCAGCCCCCGCGAGCCTAACAGCCCACAGGGTAAAAGTCAAATTTTTAAGGTAAGAAAAATGATTGATTCAAATGCATTATCCCAAATATGAAACTGACTGTCTGAAAAAAAGGAATGTTGAACATTCTGAGTCAAGGCAAATAAATGTTTGAATACATATATTTAGAACTTTATAAAAAAGTGCCCAACCATAGCTTAGAGTGTCACAGAAAATAAGACTTACTTACCCCAGGACACTCATCTACATGTTTGTAGAAAGCCAAACCAGTACTGAAATGAAAGTCAGCAGAGGTAATGGTGTATATATATAAGAGTATATCGTCGATCTGAAAAGGGAGGTAAGAGATGAATCTCTACGACCGATAACAGAGAACCTATGAAATAGACCCCGTAGAAGGAGATCATTGAATTCAAACAATCAATACTCTCCTCACATCCCTCTGACATTCACTGCACGCTGAGAGGAAAACCGGGCTCCAACCTGCTGCGGAGCGCATATCAACGTAGAATCTAGCACAAACTTACTTCACCACCTCCATAGGAGGCAAAGTTTGTAAAACTGATTTGTGGGTGTGGTGAGGGGTGTATTTGTAGGCATTTTGAGGTTTGGGAAACTTTGCCCCTCCTGGTAGGAATGTATATCCCATACGTCACTAGCTCATGGACTCTTGCTAATTACATGAAAGAAATAAATGTAATTTGTCTATTATTTTACATAACAGATTGAAATAACACTTTTTCAACTAATACCAACCAACTAGAGTGGGTGATAGAGGTGTATAAACTAGAAATATTTAGACTGGACAAGTTGATTTTATCAACTAGTACTGCAATATTCTCAAGCTTCTTCAAAAAAAATTCCTTAAACTTGTATATAAGAAGAAGATTGAATAACATGCTTTCTCAATATTTGATCTAAATAGATAGAGATGTTTGAACATAGACAACCAGTATTGGCTACTATAGGGCAGCTGGGAACCTTATCAAGATATTTATGCACTTTTGGTAGTGTACTGTATAAAGGACCGGTTCTAGGGTCCTTAAACATAAAATACATTTTTCAGTATTTACATCAATAAGGACATATTTAATGGCATTCTTTTTACAGTTTACAATTTCTTTTTGTATCTCATGATTATAGATCATTTATTTAAATACTGAAGTATCAGATAGCTGACTTTTTATCTCTATATAGTAATCTTTATTAAGCACGACTGTAGCCCTGCCTTTATCTGCTGGTTTCAGCAGAATATTCTTATTATCCCTCATGGATTTAAGTGCTAGCCTATCATTTCTAGTAAAGTTAGAGGTTTTAGAATAAATATAGCTTTTATTCATTTTACTTAAATAATATATATCATGTTCCACGAGAGAGATAAAAGTATCAATACTTTTATCATATACAGCCGGAATAAATTCACTAGTATTTCTCAAACCTAAAGATTGCAATTTTAAATCAATATGTTTTATAATGTCATCTTTATTAACCTTATATGTTCCTGAGACATCACATTTAGAAAAAAAGGATTTCATCCCTAAAAAATTTATAGAGATCTATTTATAACTGGAAATAAATTCCTTTGCCAGACAAAAGGTAAGTCCCTTATTCAAAATGTTCAACTCTGCATCAGATAAGGCAGTGTCAGAGATATTAATAACTAAAGTATCTCTTGATGTTATATTCTCAACACTTTTTGCCTGCTCCCAATCTTGCTGAATCAGTCCTGCTTTGTTTTGGACATGTTATATTACGTTTCTCAATTGTTCTTCTTTTTCACTGGTTTCTGTGATCTGCTCACATTTGATACTAGTGTTATTAAAAAAGAAGGGAAACTCCAGATTGGTCTCTATAAGTAAAACACAGACAGGAATAGTCTGCTACACTATCAAAATGCGCATCCTCCACATTTAAAAGTATATCTTCCAAGAAGCCAATTTATGAGTATTAGACGTATTGTTTATGACGACAGAATAGCTGAAAGGAGACTAATAGAAATGGGCTAATATTGCTAGGGGTTATGTTCCAGAGGCAATTGAGAAGAACATATTTGCAGTTATGGGAATCACTAGACAACAAATTTTATTGTCAGATACTAAAACCCCTAAGTTCATATAAAAGAATGATTTTTGCTAGTGATTACAACAACTTGAGTAGAGCCTACTCTATACAAACACAATATATTTTGTGATTGGACTAGCCTCTATACAGGCACAATATCGTGTGTGATTGGACTAGCCTCTATACAGGGCACAATATCTTTTGTGATTGGACTAGCCTCTATACAGAAACAATATCTTTTGTGAGTAGACTAGCCTCTATACAGGGCACAATATATTTTGTGATTGAACTAGCCTCTATACAGGGCACGATATCTTTTGTGATTGGACTAGCCTCTATACACAGGACTGTTTAGTATTGTTATATCATATATATTGCTCTGGTTCTCTATACTGTTAAGCTCTTTATGTTTGAGTCTTCTATTCTTTGACCATCTATGCTATATTTTGGCCAGTATGTTACACTGATACTATAGTCATTATATAATTGATATATTGTGACACAAAGTTAACTTTGCTATATAATTGATACAACAGTCATCTCATATGTATATATTTTAATCTATCTGTGTACTTAGTATATCAATATTTACTATTGGTGCCTCTTATAGTTACCAGTTTAGCATAATCAAGGTCATATTGCTGCCTGCTATGTATCTTATCTAAATACTTGTGTAGAGAAACACAAAGAAAATTATGGAAACATTGCAGGACTCCCCCATGCCAGCGTATAGAAGGGCAAAACCTTTAAAGATTCCCTTATTAGAGCTGACATAGGTTCTACAAAAAAGTAGTAAACAGTTATTTATTGGGAGGAAAAATATTAGTGTTTTCCCTTGCTTAAATTGTTCCAATTGTAACAATTTGATCACATATATTTCTTGCATCCCAGAACAGTAGGGACATTTAGCATTCAATTATATTTTACCTGGAGCACCACTTATGCTATTTATTTACTTAAATGTCCATGTGGGAGGGTCTAATGTTGTTGAGATCACCGCTAAGTATGGGAACAGATCACTGAACACAAATCCAAAATTAGAACTGGATATTTAAAATTCCCAGTGGCAGAACACTTTTTACAAGTTGGACATAATATTTCACAGCTTAGATTTCAAATTATTGAACATATTAATATTCCTAGAAGACGGGGCAATAGAGAAACCACAAGAATTATATTGGATTTATAAATTAGAAGCTTTAGCCCCTACAGGAATAAAGATTTTGATATGTTAATTATTTTTGTGATCCATTTTTTGATAAAGAACTATGTTTCCTTTTCTGGTTCCCCTGTGATTTTGTTCACAACATGTTTTTGTTTGTGTTGTGAGTCAAATTGCATAATGATATCCTACTGTTAATATACATACATATGTATATATACATTTTGTGTATTGTGTTATATATTCATTTGGCCACTAGATGGCCTTGCATTAGGTGATTATATTTTTATAGTCGGTATATAGGTATGTGGGAGGAGTTAAGGGTATTTAAGGTATTTTAACAATGTTCTGTGTATGCAACATGACTAAGGGCTGAGGCTTGAAAAGTTGTTGGATGATAGTTTGTCTATTGGAGTTGTATTACATAAACTTGAAGAATGTTGGAACTATTTTCCATCATCTATTTTGAACTGTAAGTATAGAGGCCCTTTGTGTGGGGCCTTGAATGGTGTTTGCACCCTTGTTATGAACACAAGTGCTAGATACTACTTTTAATGCTTCACTTTTAAATTGAATCATGGATTTTATGATTAATATAAGATTATTTTATCAGATGCTAGTACTACATACAAAAAAGTTCCAAACTACATATATATATATACATTGTGTAATAATGGGCATCATAAATATACCTCATGTTAAATGTGAACACTGGGTTAATAATTCCCATCCTTCTATTTTTCCAGGTAATCTGGTGTAAACTATAATACTTTCATTTTTCTCAAATGGATAACTAGACCATTTGTTATGAATCACTCGCTTTGCATTTAATCAGGGTTTAAAATTAAATTTCTTTAGCAGTTTGCAAAAGTAAAAACAAACCCATATAATGAAATGAAATATAAATATAAAGATATTTCCTCTCTAAGTGTTCACAGTTCACATGGGGTTAAGTATTTATTCCAGCTTAAACTTGCCAATTAAATTTTAACCAATTGGATTTTCCCAGCCACCTTAAATAGGTGAGCAGGGATTTTACCTGTAGCTATGATTACGCCGTGAGCGGCGAAACATGTCAGCAGCAGTTTTTTCACAAGTTTTGTTGGAGTTGTGAGACATGCCGATTTCTGATCATGTATTCATGGATTTTTATTTTTAAACTGAAATAAATCGAGTTTTGGATCTGCAAAAAGTCTCTGCAATTTGTTTCTTATTGCTATATATATATATATATATATATATATATATATATATATATATATATATATATATACAGGGAGTGCAGAATTATTAGGCAAGTTGTATTTTTGAGGATTAATTTTATTATTGAACAACAACCATGTTCTCAATGAACCCAAAAAACTCATTAATATCAAAGCTGAATAGTTTTGGATGTAGTTTTTAGTTTGTTTTTAGTTATAGCTATTTTAGGGGGATATCTGTGTGTGCAGGTGACTATTACTGTGCATAATTATTAGGCAACTTAACAAAAAACAAATATATACCCATTTCAATTATTTATTTTTACCAGTGAAACCAATATAACATCTCAACATTCACAAATATACATTTCTGACATTCAAAAACAAAAAAAAAAGAAATCAGTGACCAATATAGCCACCTTTCTTTGTAAGGACACTCAAAAGCCTGCCATCCATGGATCCTGTCAGTTTTTTGATCTGTTCACCCTCAACATTGCGTGCAGCAGCAACCACAGCCTCCCAGACACTGTTCAGAGAGGTGTACTGTTTTCCCTCCTTGTAAATCTCACATTTGATGATGGACCACAGGTTCTCAATGGGGTTCAGATCAGGTGAACAAGGAGGCCATGTCATTAGATTTTCTTCTTTTATACCCTTTCTTGCCAGCCACGCTGTGGAGTACTTGGACGCGTGTGATGGAGCATTGTCCTGCATGAAAATCATGTTTTTCTTGAAGGATGCAGACTTCTTCCTGTACCACTGCTTGAAGAAGGTGTCTTCCAGAAACTGGCAGTAGGACTGGGAGTTGAGCTTGACTCCATCCTCAACCCGAAAAGGCCCCACAAGCTCATCTTTGATGATACCAGCCCAAACCAGTACTCCACCTCCACCTTGCTGGCGTCTGAGTCGGACTGGAGCTCTCTGCCCTTTACCAATCCAGCCACGGGCCCATCCATCTGGCCCATCAAGACTCACTCTCATTTCATCAGTCCATAAAACCTTAGAAAAATCAGTCTTGAGATATTTCTTGGCCCAGTCTTGACGTTTCAGCTTGTGTGTCTTGTTCAGTGGTGGTCGTCTTTCAGCCTTTCTTACCTTGGCCATGTCTCTGAGTATTGCACACCTTGTGCTTTTGGGCACTCCAGTGATGTTGCAGCTCTGAAATATGGCCAAACTGGTGGCAAGTGGCATCTTGGCAGCTGCACGCTTGACTTTTCTCAGTTCATGGGCAGTTATTTTGCGCCTTGGTTTTTCCACACGCTTCTTGCGACCCTGTTGACTATTTTGAATGAAACGCTTGATTGTTCGATGATCACGCTTCAGAAGCTTTGCAATTTTAAGAGTGCTGCATCCCTCTGCAAGATATCTCACTATTTTTGACTTTTCTGAGCCTGTCAAGTCCTTCTTTTGACCCATTTTGCAAAGGAAAGGAAGTTGCCTAATAATTATGCACACCTGATATAGGGTGTTGATGTCATTAGACCACACCCCTTCTCATTACAGATATGCACATCACCTAATATGCTTAATTGGTAGTAGGCTTTCGAGCCTATACAGCTTGGAGTAAGACAACATGCATAAAGAGGATGATGTGGTCAAAATACTCATTTGCCTAATAATTCTGCACTCCCTGTATATAACCATATGTGGTGTATGTGTTAAAGTGCACATGTGGGTTTATATATGTAGGGGAAACAACATAAAAATGACCTGATAAGCCAGAATAAGTCTACTATCAGAAATCCTAAAATAGTTCACCTACTTGTCCCTGCACATTTTCAGGATGTGGGTCACCAGGAAAACTAATTGCATTTCCTGGTGATAGATAAATCTCATAGGAAAACTGATGGTGGGAGGAAAGATAGGATTAGGGACTTAATATATAAGGAGGCTAGATGGATTTGAAAATTGTACTCTTTATAGCCTAAAGGTCTGAATAGAGAATAGAATACATTCAAATCCCCTAATTTAACCCTTTATTTAGTACAAGTTTGCATAATATAATTTTGTATATTTATGGGTATTCGGTATCCATTTGTTGAGTTCTCTTATATTTTGCTTTTAATGGGCCTTTTTTACAGGTCTTTGGTGTGTGGTTAAGTGGTCTGTGACTGTGAAGAAGTTAAAGGGACAGTCTAGTCAAAAATAAACTTTCATGATTCAGATAGGGCATGTCATTTTAGACAACTTTCCAATTTACTTTTAAAATCAATTTTGCTTTGTTCTCTTGGTATTTTTAGTTGAAGCTTAAGTAGGCTCATATGCTAAAGTTACCTCTTTTCTAATCTAATATTTTGACAGTTTTTCACAACTAGAGGGTGTTAGTTAATGTGTGCCATATAGATAACATTGTGCTCACACCCATGGAGTTACCTAGGAGTCAGCACTGATTGGCTAAAATGCAAGTCTGTCAAAAGAACTGAAATAAGGGGGCAGTCTTCTGAGGCTTAGATACATGGTAATCACAGAGGTGAAAAGTATATTAATATGACTGTATTAGTTATGCAAAACTGGAGAATGGGTAAAAACCTAAATTTATGCTTACCAGATAAATTCCTTTCTTTCCTGGCAAGGAGAGTCCACAACTTCATTCATTACTGTTGGGAATTTCAACACCTGACCTAGGCAAACACATCCCAGCCAAAGGCTATACATGTCCCTCCCACTTCCCCCATCCCCGCAGTCATTCAGCCAAGGGAACAAGAAAAAGTAGGAGAAATATTAGGGTATAGAGGTGAAAAAAAGAAAAAAGGGAGCCGCCAATACAAAAACTAAGGGTGGGGTCGTGCCAGGAAAGAAAGTAATTTATCTGGTAAGCATAATTTTTGTTTTCTTTCCAAAGGCAGGGAGAATGAATGACTTCATTTATTACTGTTGGGAACCAATACCCAAGCTCTAGAGGACACTGAATTAATAGACGGGAGGGCAAAAAAGAAAAAGGCAGAGCCTAATTTGAAGGCACCAGAGCCTGTAACACCCTTCTTTCAAAAGCTGCTTCAGCAGAAGGAAAAAAAATCGAATTTATAGAATCTGGAAAAGGTATGCAAGGAGGACCACATAGCTGCCTTACAAATCTGATCTATGGAGGCTTCATTCTTAAAAGCCCAGGAGGAAGCAACTGATCTAGTGGAATGAGCCGTTATACTCTCAGGAGGCTGTTGTCCTGCTATCTCATAAGCCTAGCAGATGATACTCCCTCAGCAACAAAGATAAAGAAGTCACAGTAGCCTTCTGGCCCTTGCGTCTACCAGCATATAGAACAAACAAAGATGAAGATTGCCTGAATTCCTTAGTAGCCTGAAGATAAATTTTTAAGGCATCAACAACATCCAGATTTTGGAGCAAACATTTCTTTGAGGAATGATTAGGACAAAAGGAAGGAACAACAATCTCCTGATTGATATTGCGATCCAAAACCACCTTAGGGAGGAAACCTAACTTGGAACATAAAACTGCCTTATCTGCATGGAATACCAGACAAGGGGGTTCACACTGTAAATCAGAAATCTCAGAGACTCTGCAAGCAGAGATGATGGCCAACAAAACCTTTCAGGATAAGAGTTTAAGATCAACAGAGTGCATAGGCTCAAACGGAGTTTGCTGCAAAACACCAAGAACAAGATTGAGGCTCCAAGTTGGAGTAACAGGAAGATTTGCTAATCTCTTGTGCAGTAAGACAGACAGAGCAGAAATCTGACCCTTCAGGGAACTGGCTGAACCCATCTTGGAGAAAGGACAAAATTTGAGCAACGTTTACATTGTGCCAAGGAAAACCTTGTTCCTCGCACCAACATAGATAAGTACGCCACACCTTGTGGTAAATACAGTGAATGACAGGTTTGCGAGCCTAGATCAGAATGTTGATGACTTTCTCAGAGAAACCTAATTTAGACAAGACTAGACGTTCAATCTTCAGTCAGTTTCATAAAATCTAGGTTTTGATGTAAGAATGGGCTCTGCATTAGCAGGTCTGCCCGAGCATGCAACCTCCAAGGCAGGGAGGAGGACATCCTCACCAGATCTGCAAACCATATCCTTCAAGACCAAGATGGTGCTGTCAGAATCACAGGAACTCCTTCCTGCTTGATGCAAGCAATGACTCGAGGGAGGAGAGCCAATGGAGGAAAAAGATATCTGAGTTTGAACCTCCAAGGAACCGATAACGTGTCTACCACGAGGGACCTGAGGGTCCATCGACCCATACCTGGGTAGCTTGGAGTTAAGATGAGAAGCCATAAGGTTTATCTCTGGAACCCCCCATCTGAGAGTTATCTCAAAGAATACCTTGGAGTGCAGAGACCATTCCCCCGGGTGAAAAGACTGCTGAGGAAATCCACTTCCACAGTTGTTCACTCCCGGGATGTGGATGTCAGACAGAAAACAATTGTGGGATTCCACCCACTCCAGAAGTCAAGACACTACCTTCATTGCCAGGGAGATCATTGTTCCTCCCTGATAATTGATATAAGCCACCGAAGTTATATTATCTGATTGAAATCTTATATACCGGAGGGAACAAAGTTGGTCCTGAGAAGATTCCTCTCAGAATAAAATCCCCTGAGACCTCCTGGGACCCCAGACTGCTCCCCAGTCTGAAAGGCTGGCATGCATAGTAACAATCTCCCAGGATGGTCTCATGAAGCACGTGCCTAGGGACAGGTGCTCTTGACAGAGCCACCAAGAGAGAGAGTCTATCGTCAGCTTGTCCAGAGCTATCTGTTGAAGTTTAAGTGATCGCCGTTCCATTGCCTTAACATGCATAGTTGCAGAGCTCGTAGATGGAAGCGGAGAAAAGGAATAATGTCCATAGAGGACACCATTAGACGAATTACCTCCATTAGCCACAAAAGGATTTTGGATGGTTTGAATGGATTGACAAGCTGACTCCAGCTTGGAACGTCTCTGATCTGTCAGGAAGATCTGCATGGACACTGAATCTATGATGGTTCCCAGAAAAACAACCCTGTTACTGGGAACCAGAGAACTCTTGTCTAGATTTATCTTCCATCCGTGAGTCTGAAGGAGACACAGAAGAGAATCTATGTGATATCTTGCCAAACTAAAAGATGGAGCTTGAACCAAGATATCATCCAGGTAAGGAGCCACTGTGATGCCCTGGGATCTGGCCACTGCAAGGAGGGCTCCCAAAACCTTCTTAAATATTCAGGAAGCAGTAGCTAAGCCAAATGGCAGGGCTATAGACTGTAAATGAAGATCCAGAAAGGCAAACTGCAGGAACCGAAAATGGTCCCTGTGGATCGGAACATGAAGATAAGCATCCTTTAAGTGGATTGTAGTCATGAATTGTCCCTCATGAATCAAGGGAAGGATGGACCTGATAGTCTCCATTTTGAAGGAGGAACCCTGAGAAACTTGTTGAGACATTTTAATTCAGAATTAGGCAATAAGTTCCTTCTGTCTTGGAAACCACAAAGAGGTTTGAGTAAAAACCTAGACCCCTTTCTTGGACGGGCTCCGGGACGATTACTCCTAAGGAGGAAAGGTCTCAAACACAGTCTAAGAATGCGGCCCTCTTCTCTGGTCTTGTAGACAGTCTTGAAAGGAGAAATCTGTCCCTTGGAGGATGAGATTTGAACCCTAATTTGTAACCCTAAAATACGATGTCTAACACCCAAGAATCCTGAACTTCCCTTACCCTCACTTCTGAGAATTAGGGCAGTCTTCCCCCTACTCAATCTGATCCCAGATTGGGGCCTGTCCATTCATGCAAATTTGTTATCTGTGGGCTTCTTGGTCTGCTTGGATTTGTTCCAAGACTGGTTAGGCTTCAAAGTACCCTTGGACTATTCGGGCTTGGAGGATGATTGAGTCCGCTGGGTCTTGTCTGAATGAAAGGAACAAAAACTAGAGGACTTACGTTCCTTAGGTCTTGCCTTCTTATTCTGAGGGAGGAATGAACCCTACCCCTCTGTAAAAGTGGAAATAATGGAGTCCAAACCTGGTCCAAATAAAACCTTCCCCTTAAATGGTAGGGAGAAAAGTCTAGATCTTATAAACAGACCAATACTTTAACCAGATGGCCCTGCGAGCCAAGATCACAAAACCTGAAGCCTTGGCATTCAAATTGACAATCTGCATTTTAGCATCACAGATAAATGAATTGGCTATCTTCAGAGCTTTGATCCGATCCTGAATGTCCTCAAGAGAGGATTCCACTTCAATCAATTCATAAGAGAAGTCATAACAAAAAGTGGCTGCACCCGCAACAACGGCTACCACTGCTGCCGGTTGAAAGAAAATACCCATATGTTGAAACGTTATTTTTAAGTAGCTCTCCAATTTCTTATCCATAGGGTCCCTAAAAGAGGAGCTATCCTCTAAAGCAGGGGTCTCAAACTCAAATTACCTTGAGGCCACTGGTCAAATTTTCTTCTCCCATGGGGGCCGCTTCCAAGACTTTCAAACAAAATAAAAAAAAATTAAAAAAAATATACATATGAACCCCCAAACACACTCACGCAGACCCACACACACACAGACCCCCCACACACACACACACATATAGACCCACACATACACACACAACCCCCCCCCACACAGACACACACAGACATACCCACACATACACACCCAGACCCACACATACACACACACTTACACACAGAGACCTCCCACACACACAGACCCCCACACACATACACACACCCATTCAGACATACACACACACACAGACCAACACAGACACACACACACAACCCCCCCCCCCCCCACACACACACACACATAGACCCACACATACACAGGCAGACCCACACAAACACACACACACACAGACCCATACACACACACACACACAAGTTATGGCATGGCAGTATTTTAAGCAAAACAAGCTATACAGTCCCACTCTTAGATAGAAAAACAAAATAAAACTCACTATAAGGCAACTGTGCTTGGTACATATCTTGCTCAACCCCATGTCCTCCTCTGCTGCTGCTCCTGACTGTCTCTGCTGCTGCCTGCTTAGATTAAGATTGCCCCATAGTCTCACTGAGAGTTACACTACACTCCCCCAGTGAAGTCTTGGGTCCCTTCGTCACTGCCAAACACAAGTTCTGGGCAAAACAATCCCAATTTTGGTGTGCTGCACACTCAGGGGTTTATATAGAGGCGTGTGCCTGGAACTGCAGCTCCTCGCGCCCCTGGAATTACGTTAATCAGTCCACAGCTCTCAGTTATGGGGAGTAAGTGGAGGGCCGCATTGTAACCAGTTCATGTGCCGGAAATGGCCCGCGGGCGAGTACTTTGAGACCCCTGCTCTAGAGGGATAGTAGTACGTTTGGCGACAGTAGATATGGCTCCATCCACCTTAGGAATAGAGCTCCACAGTTCCAGATGAGAGTCAGTAACTGGAAATAATTTCTTAAAAGTTGATAAAGGAGAGAAAGGAGTTCCAATCCTTTCCCATTCACTCACAATAATGCTCGTCATGTGGACTGGAACCGGAAAGGTCTCAGGAACCTTCTTGTATCCATAGATCCTATCTAACTTTGGAATCTTAGGTTCCTCAGGAAGTTTAGCTTCTGGAACCTTTATAGTAGATAAAACCTCCTTCAAAAGAAAACGGATGTGCTCAATTCTAAATCTGAAGTTAGTTTCCTCAGAAGCAGGAGGCTTAACTTCTGAAACCTCCATCTCCGAAAGCTCACCTTTCGATGCAACAGAGGTTAACTCATCCTCAAAGAGATGAGATAGACTAGTAACCTCTGACCGAATTATGTTTAACCTTTCTCTTATGCTTTCCAGAGATAGGCAATGGGTTTAGGGCCGCAGAGACAGCAGATTGTAACTGAGAAGTATAATCTGCTGGAAAAACAAATCTACAACTTGAGGAGTATGCATGTGACATAGGGTTAAATCGGGGTTGCAGAGTGAAAGTAGACATATTTTGGACAATGGAGTCCTGAGAGGTGGAAGACTCAGAGAGAATACATTTATCAGAGGGATTAATCATTCTAGCCCCCTTCTTACACCTAGATTACAAGTTTTGTGTTCCTGTTTCTTCGTGCCTCGCAAAAACTATACCAAAAATATAAACCCCTAATCTGCCGCTCCCAACATCGCCGCCACTAATAAAATTTATTAACCCCTATTCTGCCACTCCCCGACATCGTCAACACTATAATAAAGTTATTAACCACTATTCCCTCGCACCCCAACATCGCTCACACTATAATAAAGATATTAACCCCTATTCCACCGCTCCCCCACATCGCCTCCCATAGTGGCAGTTATGTGGGAGGCCAGAGGTTTAGGGGTTAATAACTTTATTAAGTGGCGGCGATGTTGTGGAGTGGCAGAATAGGGGTTAATATCTTTATTATAGTGTCGGCAATTTTGGGGTGTGGAGGAATAGGGGTTAATAACTTTATTATTGTGGCGGTGATGTTGAGGAGCGGAGGAATAGGGGTTAATTATTTTTAGTAGTAGGTGGCAATGTCGGAAGCGGCAGATTAGAGGTTAATTACTTTTTTTCAGTGTTGGCGATGTCGGGGGCGGCGGAGTAGGGGTGTTTAGACGGGGGGTTTATGTTAGGGTGTTAAGTTTACACTTAACTTTTTTCACCATAGACATCAATGGGGTTGCGTTACGGAGCTTTTCATTCCGCGATTGCAGGTGTTAGTTTTTTTTCTAACACTCTCTCCCCATTGATGTCTATGGGGAAAGCGTGCACGAGCATATCAAATCAGTGCTTGAATTTTGTGTGGTATGGAGCTCATCGCCAACATATCGCACGCACAAGGCAGCTTTTCAAAAACTTGTAATGGCAGCGCTATGAAGGGAGAAATAATGCTGTTTGTTGGGCTCATTTTGCACCCTCTATAGCGCAAAACTTGTAATCTAGGTGTTAGCTTTTAAAACAACACCTAAGCAAATAGAACAAAATTGAGCAGGGGGAAAAACCATAGTCTCCCCGCAATATAGGCAAGCATTAGATATGGATATAGCTGAAACAGAACCCTCTGAGGGGTTAATTTCAGTGTCCTCCCTAGTGGATAATGGGTCTCAAGAAAAAAAGAGCAAATATAAAAATGTTTCTGCGTAGAGAGGCACCTCTACCCACACCTAGGCTGGGGTACTCACCACCTACCAGTAACCCAGACCGAACAGAATGAGTAGTAAACTCCCCGTTGACAGCGACTAGGATCTCTGCCGAATGTGAGCAGAACCAGAGTCGGCTAATCAGAAGGAAATTGTCCCGGTCATGCGGTGCTCAAGCGGAGACCGCCCCCACGTTTGCTGAAAGCGTGCAAAGCCGAATATCAACTGCGTAGCGCTTATAGTACAAAAACCAGCCCTACATCTATCTGCCTTAATAAAAATGTCCTCATGAGCCACCAAACTCCTTCACAAGTGCTCCATTGGCTAAGGAGCTAAGCAGCAAATACATTCCCAACTGCTCCAATAGGTCACCTCAACTACGGAGGAGATAATGTCCTCAGATCCCCTAGGGAGTAGAAAAGCATCACACTGTGACTAAGGTCGTCCCTTACATAAGTCTTACGGGATTGTTCAAACCCACTAGGTACATTCCCATAAGGTACATTCCCTTTCCTCTCGTGAAGAGAAAATACCCATTAAAGGACTATCCATTTCTTCTAACACTTTCTCTGCCATCCTCCTTTAGTGGCAAAAGGCAAAGAAGGACATGGGGGAAGTGGGAGGGATATATATAACCTTTGGCTGGGGGGTCTTTGCCTCCTCCTGGTGGCCAGGTGTTCATATTCCCAACAGTAATGAATTAAGTTGTGGACCTTCCCTGTCTTTGGAAATAAAAGGGATTATCTATATTTTTAAACAATAAAAGTTCTGGTGTAGACTGTCCCTTTAATAAATGTGAAGAGATTCATGTGATAGGAGGTTGGGTCAGTTTTAAATTTATATTGATATATGGGTTAGTGTTAATGTGTGATTAGCTTGACAAGGTGCAGAACCCCTGAAAAGTTGCTGTAATAATAAATAAAGATATTTTCACTTTTTTTCTATTTGAAAATTGTATGTTTCTGTTTGTGTGTTTTGTAAAATAAATACAACTCTAAATGAAAAAGAAACGTGAGGTAGAGATCTTTATTCAAGGTTAAATAAATAATATACAGGTGGCCCTCGTTTTACAACGGTTCAATTTACACCGTTTCAGAATAACAACCTTTTTTTCCAGTCATGTGACTGCTATTGAAAAGCATTGAGAAGCAGTGCATTTATTAAAATAGCCAGTAGGTGGAGCTGTCCGCTTGTGTTGCAGCAAAGCCAAGCAAGCTGAAATTAATCAGTTTAACCAAATCTGAGCTATTGAGCAGATTTCAATGGAACAAGGTATTCCTGTCTATAAATCAGTCCAGATTGGAATGCATAGAAAGAACTGTTTGCAGAAAAATGCAAGTGAAGTCTATGTTGTGTGATTATTTTATTAGGTTTATAATGCTGTTTAGCAAATGTTTTTGTTCATTTAACTTAGTTTAATTATATATTCTGTGTTGTGTGATTATTGTATTAGGTTTATAATGCTGTTTAGCATTTAAAGTCTTCATTTCAAAGCTTTAAAAATAATGTATTAGGTGTTACTTATGACAATTTTGAGAGGGGCCTGGAACCTAACTCCCTCACTTCCCATTGACTTACATTATAAACTGGGTTTCAATTTACAACGGTTTCGATTTACAGCCATTCCTTCTGGAACCTAACCCCGGCGTAAACTGAGGGCTACCTGTACTATATATTGATATGATTGATTGAGATATATATATATATATATATATATATATACATGCACATAAATATACACCTTCAAAAGGACATTAAAGGGACAGTCAAGTCCAAAAACACTTTCATGATTTAAACAACTTCCCAATGAACTTTTATCACTAATTTTGCGTTGTTCTCTTGGTATTCTTTGTTGAAAGCTAAGCCTAGGAGGTTCATATGCTAATTTCTTAGACCTTGAAGACTGCCTCTAATCTGAATGCATTTTGACCGCTAGAGGGCATTAGTTCATGTGTTTCATATAGATAATATTGAGCTCATGCACGTAAAGTGACCTAGGAGTGAGCACTGATTGGCTAAAATGCAAGTTTGTCAAAAGATCTGAATAAGAGAGCATCAGCAGAAGCTTATATATATGGTAATTACAGAGGTAAAATGTGTATTATTATAACTGTGTTGGTTATGCAAAACTGGGGAATGGGTAATAAAGGGATTATCTATAAATTCTGGTATTGACTGTCCCTTTAAACACTTTGAGATGGTAATATACAATGATAAATCATATATACAAAAAAAAAGTCTGCAATATACTTTCATTATTTATTTTGTCCCCTTTCCTGTAATGCCATTCTGAAATTGTGAGTTTTTCCATTTCTGTTAGACTGTTATATTCCACACAGCCATTGGCTGCACACTCTAGTGACCTATTTATAACTGTCCCTAATTGGCCACTACAGAGAAGGTAAACTAAATTACAACATGGCAGCTCCCATTGTTTTTAAGACATTAAAACTTTACACTTGTTTTGTCAATATTTAAACAGCTAATAAAACTTTAAAAATACATCTTCATGTTATTCTCAGATTAATCTTTTCTTTGAATGCATTATTCTATCCAGCATTTATTTATGGCTAGATTTGGAGTTTTGTCGGTAACGACCCGAAAAACTAACGCCGGCTTTTTTCTGGCCGCACCATAAAAATAACTCTGGTATCGAGAGTCCACATAAAGGCTGCGTTAGGCTCCAAAAAAGGAGCGTAGAGCATATTTAACGCAGCTTCAACTCTCGATACCAGAGTTGCTTACGCAAGCGGCCAGCCTCAAAAACGTGCTCGTGCACGATTCTCCCATAGGAAACAATGGGGCTGTTTGAGCTGAAAAAAAACCTAATACCTGCAAAAAAGCCGCGTTCAGCTCCTAACGCAGCCCCATTGTTTGCTATGCGGAAACACTTCCTACGTCTGCACCTAACACTTTAACATGTACCCCGAGTCTAAACACCCCTAGCCTTACACTTATTAACCCCTAATCTGCCGCCCCCGCTATCGCTGACCCCTGCATATTATTATTAACCCCTAATCTGCCGCTCCATAAACCGCAGCTATTTACATTATCCCTATGTACCCCTAATCTGCTGCCCTAACATCGCCGACCCCTATATTATATTTATTAACCCCTAATCTGCCCCCCACAACGTCGCCTCCACCTGCCTACACTTATTAACCCCTAATCTGCCGACCGGACCTGAGCGTTACTATAATAAAGTTATTAACCCCTAATCCGCCTCACTAACGCTATAATAAATAGTATTAACCCCTAATCTGCCCTCCCTAACATCGCCGACACCTAACTTCAATTATTAACCCCTAATCTGCCGACCGGAGCTCACCGCTATTCTAATACATGTATTAACCCCTAAAGCTAAGTCTAACCCTAACACTAACACCCCCCTAACTTAAATATAATTTACATCTAACGAAATTAATTAACTCTTATTAAATAAATTATTCCTATTTAAAGATAAATACTTACCTGTAAAATAAATCCTAATATAGCTACAATATAAATTATAATTATATTATAGCTATTTTAGGATTAATATTTATTTTACAGGTAACTTTGTATTTATTTTAACCAGGTACAATAGCTATTAAATAGTTAAGAACTATTTAATAGCTAAAATAGTTAAAATAATTACAAATTTACCTGTAAAATAAATCATAACCTAAGTTACAATTAAACCTAACACTACACTATCAATAAATTAATTAAATACAATTGCTACAAATAAATACAATTAAATAAACTAGCTAAAGTACAAAAAATAAAAAAGAACTAAGTTACAAAAAATAAAAAAATATTTACAAACATAAGAAAAATATTACAACAATTTTAAACTAATTACACCTACTCTAAGCCCCCTAATAAAATAACAAAGCCCCCCAAAATAACAAAATGCCCTACCCTATTCTAAATTACTACATTTCAAAGCTCTTTTACCTTACCAGCCCTGAACAGGGCCCTTTGCGGGGCATGCCCCAAGAAATTCAGCTCTTTTGCCTGTAAAAAAAAACAAACAATACCCCCCCCCAACATTACAACCCACCACCCACATACCCCTAATCTAACCCAAACCCCCCTTAAATAAACCTAACACTAAGCCCCTGAAGATCATCCTACCTTGTCTTCACCCTACCAGGTTCACCGATCCGTCCTGAAGAGCTCCTCCGATGTCCTGATCCAAGCCCAAGCGGGGGGCTGAAGAGGTCCATGATCCGGCTGAAGTCTTCATCCAAGCGGGGCAGAAGAGGTCTTCCATCCGATTGAAGTCTTCATCCAAGCGGCATCCATCCGGAGCAAAGCGGCAGCATCCGGAAGACCTCCACCGCGGAACATCCATCCTGGCCGATGACTGAACGACGAATGACGGTTCCTTTAAATGACGTCATCCAAGATGGCGTCCCTCGAATTCCGATTTGCTGATAGGATTCTATCAGCCAATCAGAATTAAGGTAGGAATATTCTGATTGGCTGATGGAATCAGCCAATCAGAATCAAGTTCAATCCGATTGGCTGATCCAATCAGCCAATCAGATTGAGCTCGCATTCTATTGGCTGATCGGAACAGCCAATAGAATGCGAGCTCAATCTGATTGGCTGATTCCATCAGCCAATCAGAATATTCCTACCTTAATTCCGATTGGCTGATAGAATCCTATCAGCCAATCGGAATTCGAGGGACGCCATCTTGGATGACGTCATTTAAAGGAACCGTCATTCGTCGTTCAGTCGTCGGCCAGGATGGATGTTCCGCGGTGGAGGTCTTCAGGATGCTGCCGCTTCGCTCCGGATGGATGCCGCTTGGATGAAGACTTCAATCGGATGGAAGACCTCTTCTGCCCCGCTTGGATGAAGACTTCAGCCGGATCATGGACCTCTTCAGCCCCCCGCTTGGGCTTGGATCAGGACATCGGAAGAGCTCTTCAGGACGGATCGGTGAACCTGGTAGGGTGAAGACAAGGTAGGAAGATCTTCAGGGGCTTAGTGTTAGGTTTATTTAAGGGGGGTTTGGGTTAGATTAGGGGTATGTGGGTGGTGGGTTGTAATGTTGGGGGGGGGTATTGTATGTTTTTTTTTACAGGCAAAAGAGCTGAATTTCTTGGGGCATGCCCCGCAAAGGGCCCTGTTCAGGGCTGGTAAGGTAAAAGAGCTTTGAAATGTAGTAATTTAGCATAGGGTAGGGCATTTTGTTATTTTGGGGGGCTTTGTTCTTTTATTAGGGGGCTTAGAGTAGGTGTAATTAGTTTAAAATTGTTGTAATATTTTTCTTATGTTTGTAAATATTTTTTTATTTTTTGTAACTTAGTTCTTTTTTATTTTTTGTACTTTAGCTAGTTTATTTAATTGTATTTATTTGTAGCAATTGTATTTAATTAATTTATTGATAGTGTAGTGTTAGGTTAATTGTAGGTAATTGTAGGTAGTTTATTTAATTAATTTATTGATAGTGTAGTGTTAGGTTTAATTGTAACTTAGGTTATGATTTATTTTACAGGTAAATTTGTAATTATTTTAACTATTTTAGCTATTAAATAGTTCTTAACTATTTAATAGCTATTGTACCTGGTTAAAATAAATACAAAGTTATCTGTAAAATAAATATTAATCCTAAAATAGCTATAATATAATTATAATTTATATTGTAGCTATATTAGGATTTATTTTACAGGTAAGTATTTATCTTTAAATAGGAATAATTTATTTAATAAGAGTTAATTAATTTCGTTAGATGTAAATTATTTTTAATTTAGGGGGTGTTAGTGTTAGGGTTAGACTTAGCTTTAGGGGTTAATACATTTATTAGAATAGAGGTGAGCTCCGGTCGGCAGATTAGGGGTTAATAATTGAAGTTAGGTGTCGGCGATGTTAGGGAGGGCAGATTAGGGGTTAATACTATTTATTATAGGGTTAGTGAGGCGGATTAGGGGTTAATAACTTTATTATAGTAGCGGTGCGGTCCGCTCGGCAGATTAGGGGTACATAAGTATAACGTAGGTGGCGGTCGGCAGATTAGGGGTTAAAAAAAATTATTCGAGTGTCGGCGATGTGGGGGGACCTCGGTTTAGGGGTACATAGGTAGTTTATGGGTGTTAGTGTACTTTAGAGCACAGTAGTTAAGAGCTTTATAAACCAGCGTTAGCCCAGAAAGCTCTTAACTACTGACTTTTTTCCTGCGGCTGGAGTTTTGTTGTTAGATGTCTAATGCTCACTTCAGAAACGACTCTAAATACCGGAGTTAGAAAGATCCCATTGAAAAGATAGGATACGCAATTGACGTAAGGGGATCTGCGGTATGGAAAAGTCACGGCTGAAAAGTGAGCGTTAGACCCTATTTTGAGTGACTTCAAATACCGGCGGTAGCCTAAAACCAGCGTTAGGAGCCTCTAACGCTGGTTTTCACGGCTACCGCCAAACTCCAAATCTAGGTCTTAGTGTTCTATTCCCCTTTAAGCCCTTCCCAATCCAGCACTTGATCATAGACCATATTCCTTTAAAACACTCTTAAAACATTTTTTTTTTTGCTATGGTAAAAATTGATTTTACATTTAAGAAATATAAATATGAGTGAAATACTTTAATATATTTCTATGTCTTTTGTTGTGCATATTTTTAAGCATGAGCATTTTACTCCAGTTCTTCAAAAGCGCTAACTTTTTCCGGTGCTATTTTGTGTTTCACTCAGATGCAACACTTAACTCCCCACTTGTAATAGAAGCAATAAGGCACCTTGTGCTATCCATTTAAAGTATACATCATTCTAAAAAAAAAATGTCAGCCGAATTAAGATTATCTGGTAAACCTTTTTTTTTACCATCCACTTGTAATACCAGATTATGTACTATTATGTGTGCAAGGTTGTGCTTAGTATAACGCATCCTGAGTTTAACATCTAATCTAACCCTAAATACTGAATAATACAATATCTTTTAGAAAACTAGTAGTTTTATTTTTTTATCACTAGATGGCAATATTGTTCAAGTTAAACAAAAAGATTGTTTCAAAATCTCAAGCATTTTATTCCTTGTGAAGAACAAAACTAGCAAAGTGTTTCTTTCAATTATATGATTGCCAATGCATAGTAAGTAAAATTGATTTCTCATTAAATCAGAGAAATTACTGGATTACTATCTAGCTCATTTAACTTGCTGCTATAAACCGAGCTGAAGTAATCTGCAGGTGCCAGGCTGAAATATATTTTTTTTACTGGTAAGGCAAATGAACAGCCTTAAAATGTAAAAAACCCCCAAATATATTACGTTTTATATTAACAAACTTTAAATGAAAAATAATTCAGTAGTATTAGAGCCAGAAACCTACACATGGCTAGTACTTAAAGCGACACAAGAGTACACATTAAACTTCCATGATTCAGATAGAACTTTCCATTTTCCGTTTATTATAAAATTATGAAAATACTTTATATGTGCACATTTTGCAAGAGCTCTCAGTGTATACATATATAAGCCAGTGATTAGCCCTTGGTGCCATTTGGAAGCAGGTAATACGGCGGCATTGCGCTCATGAGAGAGCCACGCTCCAATGGGAGCCACGTTCTGATGCCCTCAGCATTTTTAAATATATATGTATATGTTAATATATAAACATATTAACACATAAATATATATGTATACAGTCATAAACGTATGTATTTACTGGGAACACACAGTTCCCATAGACCGCAATGTAAAGGCACTTTTTGTTTCTTTCTAACACCCCATTACCACCAACTTTAGACCCCAAAAATTGCTTAGTGCTTAAAAAATTTTTAACTAAAAACTATAATGCCGTTTATTTTGGATCGGATCTCTGGTTAATTTTCTGAGCGCTAATTGCTACCGAGAGCTTGCGGTAGCAATAACCAGCCACTTGTAATGACTGATAAATTTGTCAGTTTGCAGCGTGATAATTTAGTGGTCCACTTGTAATCTAGCCCTAAATATATAGTTTACAGAAAGGTGTTGTGAAACGCTTCAGTAAAGGCACTTTGGCACTCCTTTTAGAGAATAGATTTTATTTTGGGTTGGGCTTGCTTAAGTTATATATATGTAAAATCCAGTAACCAGATCAACCCTCCTGATGCCAGCAACCTAGGTGCAGTAATGAATTGGATAAATTCAAATAACAACTCAACAACTTTTAAATTAAACTCTGAAGGATGTACAGGGACTTACTCAGGATGATCTCATTACCAAACAGGTGGAAACACTGCGATAGATAAGAGACTTATCATGGTCACCACATTCACACCCAGTACATCAAACACGGGCAAGATCTTGAGGAAACATTGGCCAACTATGTCCTCAGACCCAGAACTGACCTTTTCCAAGGATTTAACACCAATGGTCGGATACAGAAGAGGGACCAATCTGAGGGACCCTCTGGTTAAAACAGACCCCAAAATATGCTACCAACAACAAGTGAAGAGCAACATCAAAGGATGCTACAGGTGCATAGGATGTACAACCTGCAACAGTCTTATTGCCACTAAGAATTTTCATCACCCCCACAAGGACAAGGTGTTTAGAAAACAATTTTCCCTAATGTGTACCACCACACATGTGATCTATTTGTTGTTTTGTCCATCTGCTACATTTTATGTGGGAAAAACAAAAAGTACCTTGAGGGAGAGGATGGTGAACTATCGACTTGTGATAAGGCAGGCGTTAGAGAAAGGACACTCTGACCAACCAGTAGCACGGCCTTGTCTGGACAGATCACATTCAGTTGCCTCCATCAGGTACATTCTCATCGACTACATCCACAAATTAGATGGGGGGGGCGATAGAGACAAGCTCCTGCTCATCCGAGATGCACAATGGATATATCGATTGGGGGCAATTGTTCCAATGGGACTCAACTCAATACCAGATTTTAAGTGGTTGATATGAATGGAGTATCTGACACAGAGCTGGAGTGCAAGCCAGTTGAAGGGAGTTTTGTTTGAGGGGGTGGGAGATGCGCAGCACCATTAGATGTCATGCTTCTAATCACAATTCCCTCAATTAGACATTAGGTCAGGAAGTTTTTCTTTCTGGTCTGTGTCTTATAAAAACATACCCAATACCCACATGAACTTGTCACTCACAGCACCAGACAAACCCAAAATCAGTTCCACCAGTTTACTAATAAGTGAATTATTAAATCTACTATGATGAATTCTTGAGTTGTTATTTGAATAATTTGAGTCTATGCATGGCTAAGTGCATTGCTATTTGTATACATATTAATAGTTACCCACTTATGTTGTAAGCAGATAGCTTAAAATATATTCACTGTGGTAACATAAAATGTGATGCGTTGTGAAGGATAAAAATTCAGCAAAACTGTTATGTGTATATATGTGTCACTAGGACAACAGAGTCACAGTCACATGACCATGATTTATGTATATACGTTGCTAGGGTAACGAACACAGAGGGGTCAATTTATAAAGCTCACAAGAACTGCTGGTGCAATGATAAATGCCGACAGCGTATGCATGTCAGCTGGCACATTAATCAGCTGACCCCATATTCTTGATTGAGTAAACGGTAGTTCCGTTACAGTGTGTAAAGTTACAAACAACTCTAGAGTGAGTAGAAAATTGTCACACGAAGAAGAGTGAGTGAACTCGAGTGTACTTATCACTTTGTTAACTAATTTCATGTTTGAATATTTCACATACAACCTATAGCTACATTTGTGGACTCCTTTCTCCAACCTCTGGTTATGAATATGCCCTCCTATGTTAGAGATTCTTCAACACTACTGCATTCTCTGCAAGCGCTGGGTGGAATAAATGAGGATGATATTCTAGTGACGCTTGATGTAACAATTTTATACACTGCTGTATAATTTTTGCTGTAAAGTGGATGGTGACATCTGCTTGCTTAATATTCTTTAATAACTTTGATATCTTCACACATTGTATTGGATATGACTGTATATATATTGTTTAACATGATGTTAGACGTTTTAGACATGATTAAAGATATTAGTTTGGCCATATCTAATCTTATCTCTCTCACCACTTTGGGATATACGGGTCCATATTGGACCTAGAAGCCATTTTTTGTTTACCTCAGTCATCATGGTAACTGACGCTGAGAAGCTGCATACCGCATTTTGAATAGGAGATATCATTACTTTATGGCTTTGTGGGAGACATACTTATCTTCAACTCATTCTGGTATTTCGTAATTCTCTGCTGGGTCTTGGCCATATTTGCTTTTATCTCCACCACTTTGGGTTATAATGAGTCCATATTGTACTCAATAGGCATCTTTTATTTACTGCTGTTACCATGGTAACTAACATTGTGACGCACACTCCACAATTTGGTAGAAGATATAAGCACTATACGGCTTTGTCCCTATATAATTTTGTTTGTATTTGCTGGTCATGATAGGAATATACATTGTATATACTTTGTATACTAAGGGGAGGTGCCGCTGCTGGCTGCCACACTTTCCTCAGGCTCCTGACCTCTCCAGGATTTATCTTAATTTTAACCTCCTTAAATTTAAAACTCATCAAAATTATTTCAAGGACCAATATCAACTCCACATAACGAACTGGACTCATCAAAATTGAACGGTTGGCATTACTAAAATGAGATACTCAACGGATGGAAATATGCTCCCACCAGACCATCTTACTACCATAAAGAGATACTTTCAGCTGAACACCACAAACAAGGTACACTATACAGACTCAACCCATGCACAAATTGGGTTTTGGATTTTATCATCAATTTAGCCATGCTTAGATTTCATTTCTAAACACAAGAAAAACTAATCGATTAAATATATTTTATTAAACACATTGGTTTTAAACCCCCTGCATACTTTCTTATCTGTTATCTATAATACAGCCTGAAGTGTAAAATCTCACACCTCACTCTGGCCTGAATCCTATAGAGCAGGGCAATGTAACCAGCCCCCACTGCTAACATCCCTACAAAAACTAGAACTATTTTAACCCCTTTACTGCAGAGGGAATGGGCACCTATACACCCTCACATCTCCACTCCCTAAGACCCCAAAAAGCAGTTGCGGCACTCAGTCCCTCACTAGTGGCTACCCTAAAATCACTCAGCATTTTCAAAGGGACTGACAGGGGCTGTCGTGGAGGAAAATCAAAATTTAAAGTTCTATATCCTGACACTATCACAGATGCCCCACCACTGTGTCCACCCGCAAGCCCAATTGAAGTGATCCAACCTAAAAGCCACAAAAAACGCACTATCAAATAAAAAAATTCTCTTTGTGTGATCCCCATTTGAAGACACGCTGTCTCCAAAGTACAGAGCAAAAACTCAAAATCCCAATACTGTCCTATCAGAGCAATCCTATGCAATGCCAGATCAATAAAGAACAAAACAGCTATTATTACTGACCTTATTGAAACATGCAAATTAGCATGCATCACAGAATCATGGTTAGATGAAAATGCAGGGCCTATTCTAGAGGCAGCTATTCCAGACAATTACACAGTGTTCCACCGCCCGAGACAAGATCGCAAGAGAGGCAGAGTTATGATCTGTGCGAAATCATCCTTAAATCCCAGACCAATATCAGCCCACAAAACCCAATCGTTTGAATGTGTAGCTGCCTGCCTCTCAACAGAGAGAGGATTCCGAATACTGCTAATATACAGACCCCCAGGAGATGAGAAGAGATTTCTTCAGGAACTCCCAGACCTTTTGGCTGGCTTAATCCTTGAATACCCCAGATGGCTTATATTAGGAGACTTCAACAATTGGATTGAGAACACCCTATCCCTGCTTGGGCAGAATCTCCTCAGCTTGATGAGTACACTTGGCTTCACACAAATCGTCACCACTCCTACCCACAGAAAAGGTCATACACTTGATCTAGTGTTCCAGTCTGGACTAGAAGTGTCACCAGTAACTGTAAACCCAGTTACCTGGTCAGACCACCACTCCATTCACTTCTCCATTGTATCACAATCAACCAGACACCAGCCTGAGAACCTGGTCAAACACCGCTCATTAAAATGGGTGACACCACTGGATGTAGCATCACATATGGATCTAAGTGAACTAATGGGCACCTGTGAAGACCCCAGCTCCTTAGTCTGACTCTACAACAAAACCATGAGAGACACCCTAGAAAGGATTGCACCAACTCGCATACTCACTGTCAAAACCCACAACAATACACCGTGGTTTGATAGCTCCATCAGAAAAATTAAAAGAACAGGACGTAAACTTGAGAGAAAGTGGCGCAGAACACATGATCCAGAGGATAAAGCCACTCTTACCAAACATCTAAATAAATATCAATCCAAGATAACTCAGAAAAAATCTTAATTTTTATCACGCAAAATTGCACTCTCCCACAATAGACCCAAGCAACTGTTTCACACAGTAGAAAGGCTCTACAAACCAGCATGCATGCTTAGCCCCACCAACTTTTCTCAGGATAAATGTAAAGCATTTGCGAACTTCTTCAGAGACAAGATTTCCTCAATCCGAACCGTTATCACAGCAGGCCAAACAGTTACACACCAGAACCACTACAATGGAATGCCAGATTACCCCAGTGTATGGTCCACTTTTACAAATGTGGATATAAAAGTAGTTAAAAACACCATACAAAAGTTGCACCCTACTACGTGTGACTTAGACCCTGCTCCAACTCAGCTCATATCTGAATGCATTGAAACACTCGCCCCAGCCCTCACAAAATAGTGCAGTGACTTCCCAGATCCTCTAAAAGAAGCTGTGGTAAAACCACTCCTAAAGAAACCTTTATTAGACCCAGACTGCATGACTAATTACAGACCAGTATCTAACCTCCCATTTTTGGGGAAAATAATTGAAAAAGTAGTGGCAACTCAACTGGAAGCCCATCTGCCATGCCTGAACATATTTGATCCTTTCCAGTCAGGCTTCAGATGCCGCCACAGCACTGAAACAGCGCTAGTCCGAGTGCTAAATGATCTCCTCATGGCAAGAGACAAATGTGACTACTCAATTCTAATCCTGGATCTCTTTATTGACACCATTGACCATAGGATTCTAATAGAGCACTTGCAGCACATCTTTGGTCTAGGAGGCACAGTCCTTAACTGGTTTAAATCTTTCCTCGCTGGTAGATCACAGAGAGTAATATCAGGATTAAGCCCAGCACCAACATAACTGGCCTGCAGGGTTCCACAAGGATCCATCCTGTCTCCCATGCTATTCGGAATTTACTTAGTACCACTGAGGGACATCATTAACCGACATGGCCTAAGGTATAATTGATATGCTGATACAACTCTACTTCTCCTTTGCTCCACATACTACAGACCCAGCATGCCGCATAAACAGTTGCTTAACAGACCTCATAGAATTGATGAATGCTAGCTGTCTCAAAGTGAACCTGGACAAAACAGAGTTACTCTTGGTGAGGGGACGCCGGGCATCAAAAATATCCCACGATCACCCAACTGGACTGGAGCTTGGAGGCTCTGAACTCGTTAGTTCAGCAAAGGTATGAAACCTTGGATGCTGGACTATCTTTTAAACAGCAGATTTCCTCCATAATAAAATCTGCCTACTTTCATCTGAAAAACATAGCTAGGATACAACACTTAATTCCACCGGTTGATATGCCAACATTAATCCATGTATTTGTATCCTCTAGGCTAGATTACTGCAATGCACTCTACTTGGGCCCCCCCCCAAAAATAGCTCCATTGCCTTCAGATGGTACAAAATGCAGCAGCCAGACTACTGACCAATCAAACTCGCTCCTGCCACATAACACCTGTTGTCCCCTCCCTGCATTGGCTTCCAATTAAATGACAAACATATTTTAAAATTGACCTGCTAACCTTCAAAGCCTTAAACAACCAAGGCCCACAGTACCTGAAAGAAACCCTACAACCCATCCCGCTCACTTAGGTCAGCCAACACATCCCTCCTCTCAGTGCCAAGAATAAGGACAACCTCAGGCTCCAGAGCATTCGGCCACACTGCCCCTACTTTCTGGAACTCTTTACCGTCCTTACAGAATTTTAAAAAAAGCTAAAGACCCACCTCTTCCATCAGGCATTCAGTCCGCTTATCTGACCTTCAGAAACTCCTAACTTTTATGTCTTTATGTTGGTATATTTGTAAAGTGCTTTGAGTCTCAAAGGGAGAAAAGCGCTATATAAATTGCAAATTATTATTATAATTATTAATTATTTTTGTTATATTTCTTTATGTATAGACGTCCGGATACACGTTGCCCAGGGTGATGACGTCAGTGGATTGGCGTGTCTACCCGGGAGAGCGTGGATTATTGTGCCTTGGTGTTTTTTCTACAAGTAAGGTGGAGGGCAAGTTTGTTTGGACACTTTTTATGTCTGAAAACAGACTTATTGTCTGAAAACTTTCACAGTAAAGTTACCATTCTGGAACAAATTCCATTTGGAGGGCACTCTGTTCATTTCTATTGTTTCGTTTCTGCTGCACCCAGGGTCTTAGCAGGAGGAAGTCAGGAGTGTGGTCTGTATTCTGCTTATATATATATATATATATATATATATATATATAAATGCAGCCTATTGTTACCCAAGCAACTTAGAGTGATTCGTGGTGATCATATCTACCTAACAGCTCAAGCAGAAAATAATAATAATCATAAATATCAAATAATAAAGAAAAATAAAAAAAATGCTACTAATGAACAAAAAATAGAAAATAGAAGAGAGAATAGAAGGTCCGGCTAGGTCATTAATATAAATAACATGCACATATCACAAAGGCACTGATGCAGTGACATATTTATAGAAAACATTTACAGAAAGCAATGCAGGTCTAAATGAACATTTAGGCCTTTCGGGGCCAGAGTACCCAATCTGTGGGTCCACCTAGCTTCTGTTTGTAGAAGAATTTTCCCTCTGTCTTCACCTCTGGATAGAGGTGGTACGTGGTCGATGATGGTTTATTTCAAATCAATCACTGTATGTTCTTTTTTAGTGAACTGTCTTGCCACTGGTTGGTCTGATGTTCCCTTCAGAATGGCAACACGTATTGACGACCTGTGGTTGGCCATTTGTGTCCTCCAGTCATCAGTTGTTTTCCCAACATAAAACAGGCCACAAGTGCAGTAGGTACACAATATACGTGGTTGTGCACATCAGACGGTATCTATGATTGTACTTCATCTTCTTGAAGGGATGAGTGAAGTAAGGTCCTGTCTGTAAGGCAGCCCAGACATCTGAAGCAACCTGGTTTTATTTTCTCCAACCAGGACTTCTTCTGATAACAAGGATGGGGACCGTCTTTACCAGCATATCCCTTAGTGATGTGGCTCTACGAAAGCCCATGCGTGGGTGTACCATATTTCTGAATGGCAGAGCTGGATCACTCATTACGATGTTCCAGTGCTTGTTGAAAGAATCTCTGAGGCTTGATTTATTGATTGTGTAAGTCGTCACAAAAGTGAGTTTTTCCTGTAGTCCACGAGTTTTGGGATTTCTAATTCCATCAACTATTGGTCAAGGATCCTAGAGGGATAACCTCTCTCCTGGAATCTTTTATAAAAAAATTTCATCTGCTGTTGGCCTCTGTCCTCATCCAAGTTTTTTCTTTGGACCCTTTTGAATTGGGATTTAAGCAGGGATCTCTTGAGCGATGGTGGGTGACCACTAATAAATGAGAGCAGAGAGTTCCTATCTGTCTACTTTCTATAGAGTGTACTCTACAAAAAGGCTTCCATCCTTATATAGCCGAAGCTCCAGAAAGTGAATCATTCTATCATCAGTCTCCATTTTGAACTTACATGCCGGATTGGCATTGTTCAGGCTCTGAAACCATCTGTCCAATGTAGCTCTGTCGTCTCTCCAGATTACCACCAAATTATCGATGTAACGTCTGTAAAATAGTATGCGTTCATCTTTGAATAGTTCCGTATCATTGTTTTCAAATTCCACCATATGCAAGTTAGCATAAGATGGAGCCACATTGGACCCCATCTCTGTCTCTTTTTTCTGTAGATAAAAATGGTACTCAAAATGGAAGTAAATCATAGTGAGGCAGAATTCCAGTAGAATAATTTGAATCTCCACAGGGGGTCCAATATATGGATACTTTCCAAGCTGTCTTTTTACTGCTTGTAGTCACTCCTGGTGGGGAATGACAGTGTAGAGGCTTGTCACATCAAGTGTGACAAGTAAGTCATCTTTCTCAAGAGGTGGTAATTCTTTGATAGTTTTCCGTAATGCCTGTGAGTCAAGAAGGAATGATTCCATATCGCTCACCACTGGCTATAATAGTCCGTCAAGGTATGTTGCAATGGGCTGTAGTATTGATCCTATTGCAGATACAATGGGTCTACCGGGAGGTGAGATCAGACTTTTGTGAACCTTTGCAAAGGAATAAAGTACCGGGGTTATAAGAAATGACGTAATCAAATAATGCAATGTCATTTTGTCCAGGTAGCCTTCATTGAAGACAGCAGTCAGGTAGGTGTCAATCCTTGCTTTAAAGCTTTTGACAGGATCCATTTTGAGTCGTGTTTCAGTATCATTTAACTGTTTCATAATTTCCTCCTTATAGTCCTCATAGTTTTGTAGGACAATCGCACCCCCCTTGTCTGCCTGGTGGATCACAATGTTGGTTTGCAGGGTCAATTTCTTTAATGCAAGTCTTTCAATGCCAATGAGGTTATTATGTGTTGTAGTATTCACTTTGCTAATGGTAGCATCCATCTCGGACTGCATAAGCCTTGCAAAGGTTTTAATGCTGGCGTTGTTACTGACAGGGTCGAATTTCGATGGTGCACTCAGTGGTTGGTCCATTTCTTGTTTTGTTGGAAAGAATTCCCTCAGTGTCATGTTGCGCTGCAATTTCTGTAGGTCAATATATAGTTCAAAGTCATCTGTTCTATGTGTTGGGATAAAAGATAGTCCTTTGTTCAAAATATAATTTTCCGTATCAGAGAGCATGTATGAACTAAGGTTGATCACAATGTTTTCCTTCATTACCATGGGGTATGGGTGGCTTTTCCTTTGTACCCTCCATGTCTGGGGTGGGGTCTCGGCCTCCCTCATTTTTTGAACGTGTAACCACCCCTTGGGCCTCAGTTACCATGTTGTTTCTAGGCTGTGGGGCATTTTATCCCTCTGAAGCAGATCCTGAACTGTCCACTGTTTGTAGGTTCTTCGGTTTCCTATAGTAGAATCTGTTCTGTCTAGCACCCTGGTCCCAGCGTCGTTCCGGTCTTGGGTTCAGCCATAGGTACACCCTTTTATCCCTGTAGTCATTCATGGAGTCTATCCCCCTCATTGGCCCCCTATGACACGCCTCTTCACCGGGCTTAGCCTGGTTGCGCTGATAATACTGTTATGCACCGTATTAGCACAATACTTGGGGATGCAGTCTGTGAACCAGTCATTTAGCTATTTTACTTTATTTGGTATCTTGATATATGACTTTGATGCTTGGTACCTTTATTGCCAGCTCGCTGTTTGCATGCATTGCAGATCATATCTCTAGGGCTATAGCACGCACTGTACAATCTAGCCCCTTGATTGGCTCACAATGACACACCTCTATACCGAGCATTTCTCGGCTGCGCTGAGAACGCTGATATTTTTCAGCCCAGCACCTGAGGTTGGAATTGCGTACCAGCCATAAGACTTGTTTACTAACCATTGACCAGCTCTGTTATTGTATAATGGATGCTGCTACGGTATATCAAGCATTTTTTTTGTCTTGTTTATTTAGTTTACATATTGTGCTATATGACTTTCTGGGTGTTTGGCTTGACTGACTGGAGACTGGGCACTGTTGTTATGTATGTTTGCTATGGCAATCATCCGCCAGCCGTAGTTAGCATACTGGCTTATAAGGTATTAATATCACATGCACCTTGGGGCTTTTCTTTCCTTTTTCAATCTGCTTTGAGTATTACTTTGCATACATTGTACTATGTGGTTCTTTCAGTATAATAGGGCACTTTGGTGTTCACTTTTAGTTACTATGGTTACATGTTTATATGATTAGGTAGTCACACACACTGGTAGCACAGTGGGGGGCTTCACCTGTTGATTGCTGATAGTGGGAGTGGCATCACAGGTGATGACTTGGAACTGTGTCACTTAGGTTAGTTTAAAAGGCACAGTGATAAGTAGCTTGTGCATTGTTATTTTGTATTGTCTGACGAAAGGTGGAAATCCTGGCGAGTGCATCCCCATTCTTTACTACTATCAATACTATGGAAGCACCTTGGGTGAATGAAATGTTAACCGTGAGTGCTGGCCTGCCTGCTGTCTGAATTACTTTGCTACAGCATGCGGAAAGTTTAGGCCTTGTTTAAACAGTTTTGACTTGTTTAAACAGCATCTGTGACTACAGGACTGACACACACTTTTGCACATTGGGACTTCACGGTTTGGCATTGTACTGAAAGAATACACACATCTTCTGAAATTGAAGAAAAGGGAGAAAGATCTGACTCTACATGGTACTTATTTGTCCGAATACTATAGGAAAAACAATGTACCAAGGGGATTTTGTATAAAGAATATACCCACATTTGGACGGAAAAATAAGGCATTCTGTGAACGCTGGTGTAACATTTTGAACAAATGTTCACTGGATCTCATACTCCTGGTGGTACAGGAGGTGGGTCTATTACTGCAAGAAACCAGAGTCAAGATTAAGAAATATGAAGGCCAGAATCTACAGAAACTACAACTTGATACTACAGAGGACTGGCTCAAGAAACTGAAGGAACAGGTGAAAGCTTACGAACAAGAGCTTATTGACTTTAAAAACAATAAACTGGAGGTGGTCACGAATGACTACAGGAACAAAAGGGTGTACCTATGACTGAACCCAATACCAGAATGATGCCGGGACGAGGGTGCTAGACAGAAAAGATTCTACCATAGGAAACCGAAGAACCTACAAACAGTGGACAGTTCAGGATCTGCTTCAGAGGGAGAAAATGCCCCACAGCCTAGAAACAGCACAGTAACTGAGGCCCAAGGGGTGGTTATACATTAAAAAATGGGGAAGGCCGAGACCCCACCCCAGACGTGAGCGGTTCAAAGCAAAAGCCACCCAGACCCCCAAGGTAATGAAGGACAACATTGTGATCAAACACAGTTCGTACACGCTCTCTGATACGGAAAATGACGTTTTTAACAAAGGACTATCTTTTATCCCAACACAGAGAACAGATGACTTCAAACTATATATTGACCTACAGAAATTTCAGCATAACATGAGAATGAGGGAATGTTTTCCAACAAAAAAAGAATTGGACCAACCACTGAGGGCACTATCGAAATTCGACCCTGTCAGTAACAACACCAGCATTAAAACATTTGCAAGGCTTATGCAGTTCGAGATGGATGCTACCATCAGCAAAGTGAATACTACAACACATAATAACCTCAGTGGCATTGAAAGACTTGTATTAAAGAAATTGACCCAGCAAACCAACATTGTGATTGTCCTACAAAACTACGAGGACTATAAGGAGGAAATTATGAAACAGTTAAACAGTTAAATGATACTGAAACTTATACACAACTCAAAATGGATCCTGTCAAAAGCTTTAAAGCAAGGATTGACACCTACCTGACTGCTGTCTTCAATGAAGGCTACCTGGACAAAACAACATTGGATTACTTGATTACGTCATTTCCTAGAACCCCGGTACTTTCTACCTTGCTGAAGGTTCACAAAAGTCTGATCTCACCTCCCGGTAGACCCATTGTATTGGCAATAGGGTCAATACTACAGCCCATTCCAACATACCTTGACGGACTATTACAGCCGGTGGTGAGGAATATGGAATCATTCCTTCTTGACTCACAGGCATTACGGAAAACTATCAAAGAATTACCACCTCTTGAGTAAGATGACTTGCATGTCACACTTGTTACAAGCCTCTACACTGTCATTCCCCACCAGGAGGGACTACAATCAGTTAAAAGACAGCTTGGAAAGTATCCATATATTGGACCCCTGTGGAGATTTTAAAGGGACAGTCAAGTATAAATTAAACTTTCATTATTCAGATAGGACTTTTAATTTTAATTGACTTTTCAATTTACTTTTATCATCAAATTTGCTTTTTTCTCTTGGTATTCTTAGTTTAAACTAAACATAGGTAGGCTCATATGCTAATTTCTAAGCCTTTGAGGGCTGCCTCTTAACACATTTTTTTAAATCTCTTTTCAACACAAAGAGACAGAAAGTACACGTGGGCTATATAGATAACACTGTGTTCAGGCACAGAAAGTTATTTAAGATCTAGCACAACACAATGCTAAATTTAAGACAATAGATAATAAACAGTCACAGTCATGTGATCAGGGGGCTGAAAGAAGGTTCCTAGATACAAGGTAATCACAAAGGTAAAAAGTACATTAATATAACTGTGTTGGTTATGCAAAACTGGGGAATTAGTAATTAAGGGATTATCTATCTTTTAAAACAATAACAATTCTATGTTGACAAAGGCTCCCTGGTGAGCTGAAACGCGTAGACTTGTCTACTATCCAGCCCTGCAGAAAGGAAAAGACTACAGAGACACATCTACTCCCAGAACCGTCACGCCAGTAATACTTGAAGGACCTGGTTAGACAGTAGGAGTATAGATCAACCGTTTTTTCTACTAGTGTGCACACTACGGATATCAGGAGAAGATTACCAGCACTTATCAAAGGTAAACTAACATGACCACGGTGGGACGTAGACAAACAGGCTGAAGACTTTAACGCCTGAACTACAGAAAGACCGGGTGAGTGTTTCCTACTTCAAAAAGTGTGGAATTGGATTGTGACAACTATTTAAATACAGGTACTCTGAATGTTTTTACAAAAGACTTACAAATTATCGCTGAAACATTGAAGCACTGATTTACACCTGTGGAAGCGATTACAGCTATTACAACCAAAGAGATTTTAAAGCTCTTACGGAAGAGTGTCATACAACAGCACTTATACGATTACATTAACATCGCTGCAAACAGACTCCCAATAGCGCTTGTATATACAAAGAACTGTGTAACTGCCATAAGAAGTCACTGCTATTGTTAATCAGTCTGGTTATTTTTATAACAGTACAATAGCTTTATTTAAGGTTTTTTATTCATAGTCAACATTAAATATTAATGCACAGAGTTCTCAAAACTGTTTTTTTGCTAACAGCTATATATAGTGGATGGAAATTGTTCTAGAACTTATGTCTGATTAGAGCGTTACAATTATTTGTCTAAAGTCTGCTTGTAATTCTTTTAAAGGACATTAGTAATTTTAATTTCTCATTTTTATCTTTTATTTTTTAGATTAATGGACACCGGTGTCACAGTATTTAAATGATTTTTTACTTATTTGAACACTTTGAATCTTCTAGAATTATCTGGAATTTGTGTAATAAAATTTGCTATTTAATATTGAAACCCGCAGCACCTTGCATTTTTTAAGAATTTCTTAAGAAATCAAACTCTGATAGAAAGTGGTTTGGGTTAGTCTAGAGAAATATATATTAAATCTTAAGGTCTAATTGTATTCATTTTGATCTATTGGGGATATTATAACATATATAGTTGACATTAGATTATTTAGATTTGATACCTACACAGGTTTTTAGAAATTTATTTTTAAAGTGCTAGATCGCCTCTTTTGGCGCCGCCTCCACCCTTTGTTACTTTGAAACAATTCTATGGTTGACTGTCCCTTTAAATGATCTACTGGAACGCTGCCTCACTATGAACTACTTCCATTTTGAGCACCATTTTTATTCACAGAAAACAGGGACAGAGATGGGGTCCAATGTGGCCCCCCCATCTTACGCTAACTTGTACGGAACTATTCAAAGATGAACACATACTATTCTACAGATGTTACATCAATGATTTGGTGGTAATCTGGAGAGGCGACAAAGATACATTGGTCAGATGATTTCAGAGCCTGAACAATGCCAATCCGGCATGTAAGTTCAAAATGGAGGCTGATGATATAATGATTCACTTTCTGGATCTTCAGCTATATAAGGATGGAAGCCTTTTGAAGAGTACACTCATTAGTTGTCACCCACCATCGCTCAAGAGATCCCTGCCTAAATCCTAATTCAAAAGGGTCCAAAGAAGAACTTGGATGAGGAGAGAGGCCAACAGCAGATGGAGGAAATGTATTAAAGAATCGAGGAGAGAGGGTACCCCTCTAGGTTCCTTGACCAACAGTTGATGGAATTAGACATCCTCAAAACTTGTGGACTACAGGAACAACTCACTTTTGTGACAACTTACACAAGTGATAAATCAAGCTTCAGAGATTCTTTCAATAAGCACTGGGGCATCATAAAGAGTGATTCATTGCTGCCATTCAGAAATATGGTACCACCGCACATGGGCTTTCGTAGAGCCACATCACTAAGGGACATGCTGGTAAAGATGGACCCCCATCCTTGTTATCGGAAGAGGTCCTGGTTGGAGAAAACAAAATCAGGTTGCTTCAGATGTCTGGGCTGTATGACCTGCAGTGCCTTACAGACAGGACCATACTTCACTCTTCCCTTCAAGAAGATGAAGTACGCATAGATACCATCTAACGTGCACAACCACATATATTGTGTACCTACTCCACTGCACTTGTGGCCTGTTTTACATTGGAAAAATGACTGATGACTTGAGGACACGAATGGCCAACTACAGGTCGTCAATACGTGTTGCCATACTGAAGGGAACTTCGAAACCAACCAGTGGCAAGACATTTCGTCCAAAAAGGTCATATGGTGATTGATTTGAAATACACCATCATCAACCATGTACCACCTCTATCCAGAGGTGGAGACAGAGGGAAAATTCTTCTACAAAGAGAAGCTAGGTGGACCCACAGATTGGGTACTCTGGCCCCGAATGGCCTAAATGTTCATTTAGACGGGCATTGTTTTCTGTAAATGTTTTCTGTAAATATTTCACTGCATCAGTGCCTTTGTGATATGTGCATGTTATTTAGACCTATGACATAGCCAGACCTTCTATTCTCTCTTCTATTTTCTATTTTTTGTTTATTAGTAGTATTGTTTGTTCATTAGTTGCATTTTTTTATTTATCTTTATTATTTGATATTTATGATTATTATTATTTTCTGCTTGAGATTTTAGGTAGATATGATGATCATGACTCACTCTAAGTTGCTTGGGTAACAATAAGCTGCATTTTTATATCATGTAGTGTGTTACCATGGATGGTAACTGGTGGCGCTCCCCCGGATTAGATGCTTGTTATACTTTAGTTTCACATTCTATGGACTCAACTAATCATGGCATTATCACTTAGTCTATTGACTAGGTGTCTGATAGTTAGCCTATATGATTACCCTCTGTTCACTTGTATATCCCCCTGATTGGTCCCCTATGACTCAACTTTTCACCAGGTTTAGCCCGGTTGTGCTGGGAATACTGTTAGGCACCGTATTAGCACTATACTTGGGGATGCAGTCTGTGAACCAGCCATTTAGCTATTGTACTTTTTTTGTATCTTGATATATGACTGATGCTTTGTACCTTTATTGCCAACTCGCTGTTTGTATGCATTGCAGATCATATCTCTGGGGCCATACCACGCACTGTACAATCTAGCCCCTTGATTGTCTCACAATGACACACCTCTGTACCAGGCATTTCTTGGCTGCACTGAGAATGCTGAGATTTTTCAGCACAGCACCTGAGGTTGGAATTGCATACCAGTCATACAGTTTATTTACTAACCATTGACCAGCTCTGTTATTGTATAATGAATGCTGCTACGGTATATCAAGCATTTGTTTTGTCTTGTTTATTTAGTTTACATATTGTGCTATATGACTTTCTGGGTTTTTGACTTGACTGACTGGGGATTGGGAGCTCCTCTGTTTTTATACTGTTGACTCGCCACATTATGCCTTACCCTGGATTGGGGGCCGCTGTTGTTAGGTATGGTTGCTACGGCAACCATCTGCAGGCCGTAGTTAGCATACTGGCTTATCAGGAATTAATATCACATGCACCTTGGTGCTTTTCATTCCTCTTTCAATCTACTTTGAGTATTACTTTGCATATATTGTACTATGTGGTTCTTTCAGTATAATAGGGCACTTGGTGTTCACTTTTAGTTACTATGGTTACATGTTTATATGATTAGTTAGTCACAAACAATGGGAGCACGGTGGGGGGGGGGCTTCACCTGTTGATTGCTGATAGTGAGAGTGGCATCACAGGTGATGACCTGGAACTGTATCACTTAGGTTAGTTTAAAAGGCATGGTGATAAGTAGGTTGTGCATTGTTATTTTGTATTGTCTCACGAAGGGGGTAACACCCCGAAATGTTACATTAAAAGGTAACTTTGGAAATCCTGTTGAGTGCATCCCCATTCTTTACTACTATATATATATATATATATATATATATATATATATATATATATATATATATATATACATATATATATATATATATGTATATATATATATATCTGGAGTGCAAACCTGGTGACCTATAAGAGATATATTGATGATGTTTTCTTTATATGGAAGGGTACAAAAGATGATCTTGATAAATTTATGGTACATCTAAATACCAATGATTGGCACATCCAATTAAACTTGGAGAGTAGTCTTCACACTCTAGTATTTTTAGATTTGGAAACCTTTATTTATCATTTATTTGTATAGTGCTGCTAAATTCCGTAGCGGTGGTTTATTGAAAATGACTGTATAAACTCTATGAATTTTTTCAAACCTGTCGATGTAAATAATTACATCAAACTAAACAGTTGTCATTTGAGTCATTGGTTGAAAAACGTAACTAAAGGGAAGATACACAGGCTAAGAAGAAACTGCAGTAATGATAATGATTTCTACAAACAAGCTAGAATTTTTAAACAAAGACTTACAGAGAATAAATATAATGAACAAGATATTGATAAGGTTATAACAGATTTAGGCACGACTAATAGGAATGATGTCTTAAAATATAAAGATAAATGAAGGTTTGGACAAACAGAGAGTGAAGTAGGACCTATCATACTTGATTACTGTGCACAGAATAGAGAACTTATTAATATAATTAACAAGCATTGGTAAATTCTGCAAAGAGATAGTAGTTTGGACCAAATTATAGAGAACAAACCTAAAATAATTTTTAAAGATGTACTTATCATAAAAGACATAGTGACAAAAAGTTGTATACTGGAAAATCCTAAAGATACGTGGTTATCACAAAATGTAAAAGGTTTTTATAAATATGGTCGATGTGTAAGATGTAAGAACTTTACAACCCAAGAGAGAAACATAACAACATTTCATTCTACACATAATAAAAATAACTTTATGATTGACCAAGTTATTACTTGTCAATCAAAAAATGTAATATACCTATTAGAATGTGTATGTCACCTGCAATCTGTAGGCAGAACTAGTAGAATGTATCTACAAGGTTGCGAGAATATGTAACCAACATTAGAAAAGGGTATGAAAAACATACAGTTTCTAATCACTTTAAATTAATACATAACAATAATCCTAAAGATATTATCCGGTATATGGGCATTAGGTAGGTTGTCCCACATTGGCATGGGGTAACCTCCCTAACCTTTTGGGTAAGACAGAAATACGCTGAATTTTTTAAATCAAAACTCTTATACCAGATGGCTTGAATAAAGACTTTGAACTCTATCATTTTTTAATTTAATTTTACTTCTTTTTGTATATTTGATTGTCCCTTTTTCTTATATATTATGCATATTATACACCTTTATGTATATTTATTTTTTTCTATTTATATTTTATCATATGTTCCTTTTTTATATACAATGATCTGTTCCTATATAGATGTGATCCCTTCATTTTCTGCCTCATATTAATCGATTAAGACAGATAGAGTAGTGGTTTATCCTTTACCTTTTATTAGTTTTGTATCCACTATATGTGGCTCGATCCTCATTTTGCCTAAAATATATATTTTAATTTTTATTTATATATTTTTTGCCTTTTTTTGATTGTACTAGCATTTTTAATTGTTAATTCATATGTTTGATCTTTTTGGTATTTATTGTCTGGCACCCATATAATATTTCGATACGCAATTGCATTTTATTGTGTTATTTTTATATGTCCAGTTACACAACACGTGATTGATGAATCTTTCATAGTTTAGTGGTTTAACAGAAGCTTTGTCAAGACTTGTGTGTTTCTATTTGTAGTGGTTCAATCCAGGATAGGACAACCGCATGGAGTATGCCAATTAACTTTTAAATCACAGTAATATAATATCCCCTCATGATTGTATTTGTGTTTTTATTATGGTGTTTTATAATTTTTGTACAGTCCATGATTTTATCTTTGATTTATAGACATTTCCTACCTCAAACAGCTTTTTTACATAACGCCCTCATTTTAGATATTTATCCTTTTGATTGGATGTTGCCTTTTGCAGTAAGGAACTCTCATCCAATGAAAGATTGACTTGTGGTATAACTGAACATCAGAGGAATGTCTAGGTCATCCTTAAAAAAGCCAGAGGAGGTTTACAGAGAAATGTACGTTGGATTGATTGGACACTAGGACTTCACGTCACTGGGAGGGTTGGGACTCTATTGGCACTTTAATAGCTGTTGGCCTAGCACTGTTTGTAAGTGGTGATAGTCTGATAAAGAGTGATTTGTTCCACATTGAAGTCTCTTATACCCGAGTGGCTTTGTCATTAATACATATATGCTTTTATATACATTTGAAGTCTGTTGCGGTCTAGTGTTTCATGGTCAATGATTTTTCATGTGCTTTCAAATTAAAAGCTGAGTGATAGCTCTTGTCTATGTGATTAAGATTTCACTTATTGTCCAAAATAGGATTTTTACAGTGCTTCACTATTGTTACTTTTCTTTTTTCCTTAAGGACACTTCTTCAGAAGACCTTGGAAAATATATCCTATTTTTTTTCATGTACCTAACACATTTTGTTTATCTATTTGCTTATTTTGTTATTGTGTTGTTACAGAATATCACTTTTTACCACTTTGTATTTAATATGGAAGAGCTACAAATACATATATATATATATATATATATATATATATATATATATATATATATGAGTACAAAAGAAATATAGAGATGGCGCTATTAGAATAGGGGATAAAATGAGAGAACAATGTATAGTAAAATATCAGTATATAACAGATATTCTAACGATATAAGCACAATTCAATGTTAGAACAATAAAAGGAAAGGGCTATAGTGATTATCAGTGTTAAACCATAACAACAAATAGCTATTAATATAGAAGGTAGAACATAGAACTGGGACCTGTATACGGTCTATTAGAGTGCAGTCACTTATTATTTACACAACAATATAGAAATATTCTTCTTGTAATCCGGTATGTATCCCCCTAAGGGTATGCACTTACTTCAATGACCCTCAATCAAATGAGGTAAGGATGATTCAGAAATGCTATGCAAAGGTATTGCCTCTTGGATATGCAGTCTCTGGCAGAAGAAACTTTCTTTCTGGATTGGAGCTTGTGCCTGTCTTGGTGTCCTGGTAGAAGTGAACTTCCAAAAGTGATCCCCAAACCATGCAAGAGAGTCAGAGAAAGATATATAGTGTAATACAGTTTATTAATATTACATATATATTAGGACAGACAAATACAAACTCACATTTAAAAACCTCTGCAATAAGAGGTATAGTAAAAGCATATAAAAACAGGTAATCCCAAAAAACAGTTCCTATTAGGATCAGTCCTAATGGTATTGGGTCGCTGTTCCAGATAAAAGTTCACAATAAAAGTGCCAGTAAGCATAGAGGGCAATCCTCGCCCTGTATAAAACCTGACGCGTTTCCAAGGGTTCAATGTATTTTCTTCCCTTCTTCATCAGAGGGAAGGAAATACATTGAACCCTTGGAAACTCGTCTTATTGCAGAGGTTTTTAAATGTGAGTTTGTATTTGTCTGTCCTAATATATATGTAATATCAATAAACTGTATTACACTATATATCTTTCTCTGA